>NC_142166.1:9761117-10074940 GCF_029865625.1 Vigna umbellata
TGGGTTTAGAGTTCGTGGAAACTCTTGCTTTTACGTTCTGCACTCTTATTATTTGGTTTTGTTTTAATAGCGATAAAATTGTCTTTCGTATTCTAGATTTCAAATTAGAGGCTTTTATGTTTGTAAGAAAAAATTCTAGATTATTGTATTCAGAAGTTTTTTTTTTCTTCCAAAAAATACATTTCAAAATTGTTATTTTACTATTTTGGAATGAGGAATCCAGAAATTCTCTTGAACAATAATTCTAGAAGCCAATGCTCGAAGGTTCTTCTAGAAAGTATATTCGAGAACAATTATTTTAAGTTCCAGAATATATGATCAGGAAGGTGAATGTATATATTCCTGATCGATCATTTCATAGTGCATATATTAAATTTTAGATTAAGCGTTCTCGAAACTAAAAAAAATTAGATTTTAGCTTTTTCTTAACTTAAATTTCATTGTGTAAAATTATTATGGATTAAAACTTTTACATGGAGATACCAAATGTGGATGACATATCCAAGTATACATGATGAAGTATGTTATGTCTTATAATGCAATAGATAATAAGGATACAAGATAAGACAAAGAAATGGTATTTTGATAATTTAATAAACAGTTTTCTTTTACTATTTTTTACTACTACTTTACTCTATTTTTCTTTTACTGATAAGACCATTTTTATACATTAAACTTATTAGACAATTTTTTTACTTTTTACTCAAACTATAAGATTCAAGTAGCAAACAAAGGGTGTAAGAATCAAACATCACTTTTAGATGAGATGAGCTCTTATAGTAAGTTAAAGATTGAGATATCATTTACAGATTTACTCCCATTAGAGAGGAGTTTGGAGACATGTTATTGTTATAAATTTTACACGTTTCCATACCAAAATTAAATTTTTTTATCCATTTGTTAAATATTTGAAAGAAAAGAATTTGTATATTTCATCGCATAAGAATGACTTTGTTCATAATGAATAAAAAAATTAATACTAACTCCTTCACATTATCAATTATCATTAAAGAATCTTTAACTTGATATGATCTTAAATTTGTATTACCCATTATCATTAAAGAATTTTTAGTTTAATATGATCTTAAATTAGTTTAACATTGGTGTGGTACGAGTCTCATTTGACTAGTTTAAACCTATCATGTATTGATTAAAAGTGGATTTGATTTGACTTAACATGAGGTGGACTTGACTTTATTCGATCCGAGATGGACTCTATTCGAGTTTGTGTTAAAGGTTTAGACACATTAACCTAAGTTGGAAGATGAATAAAGTTGGTTTGACTTTATTAGAGGGAGGTCTGAGTAAATTAGGGTTAGGTTAAAGGTCGAACCTAGATTCAACATTCAGTAAAGACGGCTTAGGTTGAAAGGGTCAAAGGTTGAGACAAGTTGACCTAATTTCAAAGGCTTAGTCAATTTAATCTTGGTCGAAGCTCAAACCGAGACAACCTTAAATGAAGTTTTAGGCTAGTTTATCTTGGGCCTGACCCAACCCTCTTTATCTTGATCTTAGATTGACTCACATAGACATGTCAATGGAGCTTTTATTGTTATTTTTCACCATGTGAACTTTTTCTTATGTGGGCTTTCTACTCTTATGATTTTTTTTATCTTATGTGGGTCAAGCCAAGCTTAGTGGGTTGGGCCAAATTGACAAGTATACTAAAAATACTTTCTGCAACCTATATTTATTGCATTGATACTCACCCTACTAAACTTATCTTTTAAACTCACATAACAAACAACAAATAACATTTTCTATATTTTCTAAAATTCTAATAATTAATGATGTCAAAACTATGTTTGGTTTTTTAGTAATCATAAATATAATATCAAACTACTCCTTATTGTTATACTATTTCTAACATATTGTCCTAAATAATGGTTAATATTCTCCTTCATTTATTCTTGTACCTAAGAAAATTATTATTATTGGAATATTAAAATGAAGATATTATTTTGCTTTCAAGATTTAAAAGAGATGATTGAAAATGACATTATCTATCTAATAAATACATTTACTCTAACACTTGCTCAAAGGAATGAGTTGAAGAAAAAGTAAGCATATAACATGAGGACATCATATTATTTACAACAAACACGAGTGAAAGCATTATTCCAAGAATAATGAATGCCACAAGTTACAAAAAGTTTAAAACACACTTCTTGATAAGCTTCAAGTGAGTGTAAAGGTACACCTTTGTAACTTTAAACTCTTTATGCCATGAATTTGACTTAATAAATAGAAAGCAAATTGATATTATTAAAGACTAATATTATATAATCAAATAAGAGCGACAAATATATGAGATTGTGTGATTCTTAATTGTGTTTTACCTAGAATATTTGAAAAAATAATCAGATAAAATTTGAATAGGTAAGATGAAAAACCATGTAAACCTATCTAGGTCTAATAAGATGAATAACAATATTAAATAATGAAAAATGGTTAGAAGAATATATAATCTAGCCAAGGTGAATCTATTTAAGAAAAACTTTTATGAAAAATTTTCAATGTCATTAAAAGAAAGAGTTGAGTAATGAATTCTTAAGTGATTGAAAGCACATAAAAAGATAGCACAATGAAATAGGGGTTTTAGAGGTGAATAGTTAAAAAGTTTTTATCTCAATGCTTCTTATATACAATTTTGAGAACCACTAAACTATTTTTATGATTATTTATTTATTTCAAATAGCTTTGGATATCTTAAAAACGTAAAATGTTATTTTTTTAATTATGAATCAATTTTTTTTTTCACATAAAGAAACATGTTTTTTTTGTCATCATCTTAATAAGTCTAGTTTATCATTGCACTACTTTAAAGTAGCTTTGAAAATCACTCACAATTATAATGAAGCTTGATTGAAGAATTACATTTAGGTAATGTTTAAATTAAGAAATATATGTGAGGGAGAATGAGATTATGGATTTGAGAAGATGGAGAGAAGATTGTGGTGTTGTTTGAATTAAGAGATTTGAAGAGATCGAAAAGAAATGTTTGTAAATAACATGATGAGTGTAATAAATTAAACATATATTATGATTTATATGTATTTTTTTAACTCAATTAATTTAAATTAAATGATATAAAATGCGTCAGTAAAATTTTATATACTAAAATATTATTATTTGATTTTAATGAATTATATCCAACCAAAATTAATATAACTTAATTAAACAATATGTACAATTATATATAACTAATAAATCATTATACATATATTTAGTGACTGTCACATTTATCACACAAATATATCAACATTACAAATATAATTAATAAATATTTTTCATTTAAGTAACAATTATATCATATCTAACTCCTTAAGGAATAAAAAACAACAAAGGAAACCAATACTTAACAAAGACAATTGTGAACCACCAATTTTTCACCAGAGACTACAAGAACCACTATAATGGACCTCTTCCACCTCAAAAGAAAAAAAATAATATGTCAAATATTTCATAAACATCAAAGTAATGGGAGAAGAAACAACAAAAAGAATATATATAAAAAATAAAAGAAGTTTGGTTTCAACTTGTCAAGCTCAACAAATAAGAGAAGCTCGGGAAGCTTGGTTAAGCTCAATATGTTGGAAGTCCCACATTGACTAGAGATAAGGCCAAATTATAATATATAAGTGAGGTGCAAACTTCACTTTACAAGTCAGTTTGTGGGGTTGAGTTAGGCTTAAAAACTCATTTTTTAATATGGTATCGTGTGAGGTGCAAACCTCACCTTACAAGCCGGTTTTGTGGGGTTGAGTTAAGCTTAAAACCACTTTCTAATATGGTATCAGAGTCATAGAGTCTATCCTAGCGAGTTCTAAGTGGGCATTCTATTCTTTTATTCCACCCGCTATCGGGCCGTTATCGGACCACCCAATTTCTACTATCATGCATGAGATGTCTATATCTCGGCATGAAGGGGGTGTGTTGGAAGTCCCACATCGACTAGAGATAAGACCAAATTATAATATATAAGTGAGGTGCAAACCTCACCTTACAAGTCGGTTTTGTGGGGTTGAGTTAGGCTTAAAAACCCACTTTCTAATACAATAAGCTCATTTTCAGCTTAGCAAACAAGTTCGACAAACTCAATTTCAATTCGGTTTTAATGGTCATTTAATCAAATACACAAAATCGATTCTCTCGCAAACATAATAGATTCCATGATTCCTATGTGAAAGAACAAAATTGATTTTTGTGCATGTTCTGAGACCATGAAATTGATTCTAGTCTCATGGTTATTTCATCAAATACACAAAACTGATTCTCAACCCTAATCGATTTTGTCATACCAATAAACGAACATAATTAATTATTTCATACCTTATGAACGAACAAAATCGATTCCACTTGCATTTATAACATCATGGCATCGATTCCATGTTATTTCATACTAGAACCACATGCACCGTAATCGATTCTTCACTATTCTCACGACTTTGCATCTTTCACGTACGTAATAATTGTAGTGTAATTTAAAATAAAGAGTAAAGTTATTGGTCTTTCTTATGAACATGCATAGTATATCATGCCATATCTCCTCCAAAATGTGTGGAAGGAATAATCCGCTCTCTTGCAAATAAGCGCAAATAAATTGAAACAAACGCAACAATTAATTGCAAATCCGTTTGTTTACTAACGTGGAAACAATGAACTTGCAAATACAAACACAAAATTAATGTTTTTGTTAGAAAAACTTTGAAGCAAAAAGTACAAATTTCTTAATGCGCTCAACGATCACAAGTTTACTAATGAGAGAATAAATTTTGTTACATACTTATATATTCTTGTGAATCAATCTTTTATAAGTATTTATTAGGCTAAAATGTGCTTAGGATTATATTAACTCAATGAGAAGTGTAAGATTACATATATCTTAAATAAAATAAAAGAAAAACTCCAAAGCAAGAAAATTCAAGAGATCAATCTTGAATCAAATTTAGAGAGACTTACCTTCTCAAAACTGTTAGCCTTATACAGAAGAGAGGTTACATTTTAATATTATATTATATCTTTCACATTTATTTTTATTCCTTTTCAGTTAATATTATAAAGCAGTTAATATATATTCTGAAAGTGGTCCATTTATTTTTAAGATAAAAAAAACCGTTTTTAAAAAACGTGCCCATGATTCTCCACCACAATCTCTTTTAATGTTATATACTCTGTGATGGTTTTTGGAGTAATACAGACTCTTTCAGAAAATTTCATATCAGGTCACTGAGCCTACTCTTTCCTTCATATATACATCACCATCGTGTTTTAAGAGCAAGGGTTCAGAAACCATAAATTAGGCAAGCGTACAACAATTACTGGAGGTTGGTCTTTCTGCTTCCGCTTTTATTCTTGTAAATCTGAATATGATTAAATGTGCTTGTTTGATATATTTAGATTTATTGAATCTTCAGTATGAATTTGTTACACATTTTTTACATTTGGTATCATAAAAACCAAATGTAAACATTTAAACAAATGTAAAAAATGCTCTGATACCAAATGTAAAAAATGTGTACCAAATGTAAAAAATGTGTAAAAAATGCTCTGATACCAAATGTAAAAAATGTGTAACAGATTCATACTGAAGATTCAATAAATCTAAATATATCAAACAAGCACATTTAATCATATTCAGATTTACAAGAATAAAAGCGGAAGCAGAAAGACCAACCTCCAGCCATTGTTGTACGCTTGCCTAATTTCTGGTTTCTGAACCCTTGCTCTTAAAACACGATGGTGATGTATATATGAAGGAAAGAGTAGGCTCAGTGACCTGATATGAAATTTTCTGAAAGAGTCTGTATTACTCCAAAAACCATCACAGAGTATATAACGTTAAAAGAGATTGTGGTGGAGAATCATGGGCACGTTTTTTAAAAACGGTTTTTTTTATCTTAAAAATAAATGGACCACTTTCAGAATATATATATTAACTGCTTTATAATATTAACTGAAAAGAAATAAAAATAAATGTGAAAGATATAATATTGTATAATATAATATTAAAATGTAACCTCTATTATGTATAAGGCTAACAAAAACAAGTCTTAGCTAAATTTTTTTAAAGAAAATTAAAACAATTATTGAATGATATTCAAAGTACCAAAGTTCTCTAAATTATGTAATTATGTAATATAAATCACAATTTAGATTGATTATCTAAAAAATATATTGAATTATATTCTATCTTTTGTTCGAGAATTAAAAGCTAAACGTAACTTAGAAAATTAAAGAATATAGAAAAATCAATATCAATAATAATCAAGACACACAATCCACGTATTCAAATATCTAAACGATCCAAAAATCATATTTATTTAAAAATTAGATTCAAGTTGAACAAATAATTAATTCAATCAATGAATTAAAATGATTTATAGGAATAATCTCAATATCAATCAATTAAATTCATATTTAATTATCAAATTAATGTTCAATTGATTTCTAATCTAAATCCTAATTTCAGAAACACAATTTGATGTGACAACCAATAAAATTGAAATTAGAAAAGAACAAATTCAAATTGATGAATGATTGATGTAAAACTTAATTCCTGTTGCATGATGTTAAATCTATGAAATTGATTTTAGTTCTCTGTTGTAAAAAAAATCATAAAACATTATTATATAGAAGAAATATGAAAAGACAACTAATAAAAAGAGAAAAACTATAACCCTAAAAATTATTCTATTGATCTCCATGTCTTGTGTTGAGTAGAATAAACCCTTTAAATAGGTTATAAACCTTAACCATAATCTTACAAAAGAATAATAGACTTAATTAAGTCTGCAAGTCC
Organism: Vigna umbellata; assembly: GCF_029865625.1. NCBI lineage: Eukaryota > Viridiplantae > Streptophyta > Magnoliopsida > Fabales > Fabaceae > Vigna > Vigna umbellata. The sequence goes on from NC_142166.1 coordinate 9,767,920, forward strand.
AATTAAAACGTGTAAATCATGCAAGTTCCATTTATACTTAATCTATCATAGCTTTTAAAAATAGTAAAAAATAACACAAGAGTTCAAAATTAATGATCCATTTGTCTATTTTAAAGTCTTGGAAACACAGAATCCAATACAACTAAAATCATTAGAAAAAATTATATCCATAAAAAAATTACAGTGCAATTATTACTAATGAACTAAATTTATTTAATGATAGAAAATGAAAAATATAAATAAGACAAATAGAAAGTAAAATCAATAAATAATAACGCTATAAATGCATGTAGAACATCATATATGCTATCATTGTAAAAAAGATCGAAAAATAATTATAATCACATTGTTGAGTAAAAGGAGAAAGTGACACACCTTGGTCGTAGTTACACAACTTCAACACAATCTGGGGAATTATAGAAGTTTTAATGTTGGAAATGTTAATTCTTATTTTAGGATTTTAAATATAATGATTATGGCCAACATCTTGTAAAATAAGAATACATATTTGTAAAACACTTACGGTTGGAAAACATCTTCATGTAAATGTAATAACTATCAACAAAATGACTTATCTTATCATGTATCTTAGCATTTTGTATTTATTACTACTTGTTTTTATGAATTATATTATCATCAATTTTATTTATGATGTAAGGTGAAAAGCTTTGTATGTTATAAAAAATTAAAAATATTATTTTTATTCTGAAGAACCTATTTTTCACCTTATATAGCGTAATGTAACTAATATTTTAAAATCAATATAAATTTTTATAATTACAATTCAGAACACGTTTAATACAAATTAATTTTATAAAAAAATTGTTGACTGAAAACTTAGTATATGATTAGATTTTAAATTTCTTCTCGTAAGGAAAAAAGTGTTTACAAAATTTTAGCTACTTGTTTTTCCAACAAAAGGCAGGTTGGATTTGGAATTGAAAGTTTGAATCAGATTGCAAATCTAACTAATTCTATTTCTCTTAAATTCCCAAAATATCGCACTAATTCTATTTCTCTAAAATTCCCAAAGTGTGTGATATTACCCTTCTTCATCCATTTCCAATACCCTTCTCGTTACCTACACCTGTCATACAATTTCTCAATTTGGATTTGAGCCACCCCTTTACATTTTCAGGTACCCATTTTCCAGATCTTCATCAATCAATCAATTAATTTCATTTTCGTTTCGTTTTCTAAATCCTGGATCTTGTGGAAGCCCTTTTCGGTTCCTAATCTGCTACCCAGAGTAACACGAACAAGTAGTTAAGCAAGGTTGTTTTTGGTGTAGCATCATAATTCTTGCGCTTTTGGCGTTAGAGAATAAAACCCAATTCTCAGATTTCCACCTTTTCATTTGGGTTTCTCTTAGACATTAAGCCCCGTTGACCAATGAATGTGATAATGCTGGTTTTGTAGCGGGAAACTGAGGTTGGTGTGTACAATTTTTGTGTTATATTTTGGAAGATATGAGTAGGTCTCCTTCGTTTTCAGTGAGAACAGAAGTGAGCCCGAGTGTTGATTCAGAATCATTGCAACGATGGGTTGTTGCCTTTTGTGTTATAAGGTTTGATCTTGAACAAGGCCAGCTTGTGGAAGAGTGTTATCCACAGGGTTGTCTTTCACACGATGAGGAGCTTGAAATTGCTTATAGTTCCTTTCCTGATTCCGTTTCACAGCACCAGAACCGATCTAGCATTCACGATTGTATCTTCTTTTTCCGAATTCGCCGGATTCTTTCGAAGTCATTAGATGAAAAGAGTGTTGCTGATAGTAGCAATGCTTCCAAATTCGTGTATGGTTATGTGTTTAATAGGCAGAGACAGGATGAGCGATTAAAGCGAGGCGGGGAGCAGAAGTCTGTTGTTATTTTGTCTTATAATCCTTATTCAAGTGTGTTTAGACCTTTGTTGCAAATTGTGGGCCCTTTGTTTTTTGACATTGGCAAGAAAGCTTTGGAGCATATTGCTGCTTATGTTTCTAAATGGCCTGCTCCTGTTCCTGGTAAGGTGATGGATCTTCCTATCGGAAATGCAACACTTAAAGTGAATTTGCCACCTGCTCACAGTTTGCCTTTGGAAGGTGAAGTTTTTTTTGAAGAGGGTGCTTCTTCTATGACACCCTTTGTTCCAAATAACCAGCCTGTCCCACAAGGTCTTTTTCATGATTCAGATCTTTTTGGTTCGTTCCGAGGGATTTTATTGCAGCTTTGGCTGTTGTGGGAGTTGTTACTCATTGGTGAACCTATTCTCATCATTGCTCCCACACCTCCCCAGTGTTGTGAGGCCGTAGCTAGTCTTGTGAGTTTGGTTGCTCCATTACTTTGCAGTGTTGATTTCCGGCCTTACTTTACCATTCATGATCCGGTCTTTGCACGCTTAAACTCAATCCAAGAAGGTGAAGCTTTCCCACCAATGATTATAGGGGTGACAAACCTTTTCTTCCTCAAAGCTCTGCGTAACATCCCGCACATTGTCTCAGTTGGAAGTCCTCCTCCTAATTCAAACAGGCTTACTCTTACGAGTAGGTCCACTGGTAGAATTTCTGGCAGACCAGAAGGTCTTGGGATTCAACAACTTTCCTTAAATAAGTTCTCTCCTTCGAATTTATTGAGTGCAGTTAGATTGCGGAGAGATGGTCCTCTTTGTCTCATGACAGAACATAAGGAGGCCATTTGGAGTACCTATTCTGCCACAACGAAGCCAGATACTTCTATCCTGAATAGGCTTATAGATGCTGGGTTGTCACCTAGAGTTGAGGAGTCAATGTCTGTTGTGAACAATGAGATACTACGGAGACACTTCTTGGAGCTCACTACTAACTTTTTGGCTCCTTTTAGCCCATATTTTAGGACATCAATACCATCAGAAGGATCTTCTCCTTATATAGACCCTCCTTCTCTACCTCCATTCAATGCTGATGAATTTCTTGCAAGTTTATCAGCAAGAGGTCCAGGGAAGTTTATATTAAAGCGAATGAGATCTAATTGGCTTGACTTGTACAGGTAATGCTCATTTTTGCACTATTTATCAATCATGTACTAGCGTTTGCTTCAAACCTCTCCATTCCATAATATATAGTATTCTACATTATGAATTTATGACCTTACGCTGAATTTGCAGTTCTTATTAAATTTTATAATCTTCTCATGATTTGCTTGAATACTCTCATTAGGCGATTCCTACATGGACCCAACTTTATGCCATGGTTTAAGAGGAGGCGTGCTATTGCTGAACAGGAGCAAGGTAGATTATGGAGGCAAGCCAGAATGAAATCTGATATCCAACAGCTTATTTCTAGACTGTCTGAATTGGAAATTGTGGATTCATTCAATGTTATAGAGAGACTTCTCCTCAGAGAAATACAGGTAATGTGCTTTCTTTGGAACCTCAAATAAATGTATACTGTTGATTGACCAAACCTTTACTTTGTCCAACAAGAATAAAACTTGCTATTTCCGTGTATGTTTGATTTGTTATTGTTTTCAATTTCATTATTTGCATTTGCCTATCATCGTATATTTTGAGTAATGAATATTATTTTATCGGGGAGGAATGTTAAATTAAACTCGAGTAATGTCCATGCTATCTACTGAATTAGAAGTGTACCAAAGGTGTAAATCTCTGTTACAATACTGCAATTGAAGAAATAATAAAAAGAACTAGAGAACCCCTTAGTGGTACAAAATGCTATCCAAGAAAATAAGAAAAACATCTAGAGAACCCCTTGCCTTAGGAAGAACCAGCTTTTTCACTCACCCTAGCCCATATTAATACCAACTACCCCTCTCCTTATTCGGTTACCGCACCCAGTATATAATCCTTATCTCTCTTTGCTTGCCTTGCTACCTCTTATTTTCTGTTGTTTTTTCTCTCTCCTTAAAGCACACTCATATATTCCACTCCACTGCATTTCTGCCTTAATGCGTCTCACTTCACTTCCCTGCCACTACTGTAACTAATAGTGTAAAACTGATATTCAAATTCAGATAGAAGGACATGATAGCTATGTTATCTCTGCTGCTCTCCCCTTTTTGTTTTTATTTAGATTTCATGATGTCATCAAATATTGATCTACCACTAAGAGCAGAGAATTTAATTTTTTATTGGTATTTGCTTGTGTGAATATGCAGGTTTCTTAGTATTCCAAGGATCTGTTTGGGTTGATTTCTGTAATATTTTTGTTTGTAACCTTTAGACATTATATGAATTATGAATTTTCCAAGAGCAATATTTTATATAGACTAAGGTTTTTAATATCCCTCATTTCTTGACATTGAAATCTTCTCCTTTCTACCTAGATTTTTTTAACAAAACTTACCATTAATTTCCTCTTTGTTTGGTTTAGAGGAAGTAAAAGTGAGGATACTTTGAAATTGTTGGAAGTCCCACATCGACTAGAGATAAGGCCAATTCATAGTATATAAGTGGGTGCAAACCTCACCTTACAAGCCGGTTTTGTGGGGTTGAGTTAGGCTTAAAGTCCATTTCTTAACATGGTATCGAGATGTATATACCTCGGCGTGAGGGGGGTGTGTTGGAAGTCCCACATCGACTAGAGATAAGGCCAATTCATAGTATATAAGTGGGTGCAAACCTCATCTTACAAGTTGGTTTTACAATTTCGCTTATTATGAAAAAAATCATTTGATGGAGCTTATAGTAGCTAAATATTGTCTAGAACTTTGGCTATTGATACTTAGGCAAGTTAAAAGAAAATACTCTTGAATTTCCTGTTGACATTACATATTTTCCCTTGATTGTTCCTTCTACTTTGGGAAATTGTAACACTATGGTATCTATGCAACAATTGTAATAAGTAGATGATTTGCTCCATCCTATTCGTCTGTTTGGAGCTTAATATGGTCATTTCTCAGATCTGATGATAATGTGTTCCCATGGAAAACTGCACCAAAGAAGTTGGACTACTTTCCCACATGAGTATAATAAGACGATTACTGGAGTCTTTAATTGTTTGTTTTTTCCCTTAACATTTAGCTTTTTAGGATAGGTTCTCCTTAAATTTAAGAATCAAATTTGGCTAGTTTTACTGTCAATTTGGCTTGATTAGAGGTAGGAACATAAAGAGCCACCTCAGATGAATGCTAACATGCTCAAACTTGTTGAGTTGAATCTACCACGTAACCAGGTTTGATTTGAACTAAAAATTTGTGCTCAAGCTTAAATGAGCCTTAGCAGTTATGATTAGTAATCTACATATGATGCATACTTCCACATGCATGTACTAATTAAACTATTATAAAGGTATTAAAGCTCTAAGATGATGGGCATGAACTTATTGAAGTGGAAAGACAAAGAGCTGGTTAATAATGTGCTAGGCTAAAAGCAAAAGTTTAGTACCCTTGGCAAATTTATTTAGTTTGCTGGTTTGAGAATGATAAATATGCTGTAGCTTGGAGAGTTGAATACTTGACTAAGAATAGTTTCACTGTAAAATATTCCACATATTGATATGATTGCATGCTTTTTAGGAGGCTCATAGACAGATACATTGTCACTGGTTGGAGTTATCGACTTGTTTAGCTGGGGTATGACTCATCCGCAAACAGTGAAATACATGGTTAAAAGGTGTTGATGAAATTGACTGGTGCTAGTCACAACTTTATTTCATCAGATTTGGTACACAATTTGGGGTTAAAGATTGGTCCAACAAATTCTTGTAAGGTGAGATTGGGAGATGAGTACAAAAAACAAACTCATGGTCAACGTAAGGACTTGAATGTGAAAATGGGTGATTACTATTTTTTAGAGGAGTTTGTTCTGTTTGAATTACAAAGTAGTATTTGTAGACTTTGAAGGTTTACCTATGAGGAAAATAGGTTAAAGCACGAAGAGAGGGTTGAATTCTTTTTGAGAATTTTGAAAAAGTTTTTGCAAAGCTTTGTTTGGTGAACGAAAATAGAAGTTTATACTTGATGGATGATCTATCAAGTAGTCTTCTTTAAGAGATTGTGTTTGATGAAGAACGTCTTCAAGTTTAACAAATGTATAGTCAAAAGCTTTTTTCACAACTTGTTTTTCGCAAAACCTCTCCTTAGGTTAGTTGCATATATATATATATATATATATATATATATATATATATATATATATATATATATATATATATATATAACATGCAATATAAAAATAAAAGAGTTGAGAGAGATTTACATAAGGTATTTTTATACTAGTTCATCTGATAACCTAGACTACATCCAGTTTTTGATCAACACGATCAAGGAGCGCAGTATTGATTGACAAGAAGCAAATATAGCATGTTGACAATAAGACAGGATTGCAGGTTTATTATAGGAGGAGGTTTTAGAACAATAACTAAGAATACAGTTGTAAGGTAGTTTTTACAGCTTAGTGTTTACTAGAAGTTAGGACCTCTTTTTAAAGGAAGTTTAGGGGGAAAGGGGGGCAGTTGTTGCGGACAATTGAGTTTTGTAACGGGATTAATCCAGTGGGAAGGAGAGTGCTCCTTTTGTATCTTTTGTTGTATCAATTGGTGAAATTAGATAAGTTTAGGTTTACTTTTCTTTGTTTTATCTGAAAATAGTGTTGATTCCTAAAAGAGGCAATGATCAAATTTTGTACCGTGTGTAATACTTTCTGAATGTTTTCATCACGAAAGCATACTTTTACTTCTGAACAAACTACAATTAATCTTCAGTGGCCCTTTTGATGTATACTATGTGCAAGGTAGCATGTTATGCAACAGGGCATTTCACTCCTAATCATAGAATTATTTATGCTGCAAATGTGTATATTTAACTCGAGTTCAATTTATCAGCTGCAGCAATCTGGAAGGGGTGGTGTTGATTCCATGGCAACCTGTCGAAAACTAAAGATAGACCTTCAGGCTGTTTTCCACGTGCTTTCAAAGGACATGCAGCAACTATTGCTTTCAAATCCTGAAAGGGCATCTCTTCTTCAAGGAAGTCTGGAGTCACCAAAACTCCCAGGGCGTCCCCTCATACAAGTTGCGGTTGTGTCTTCTACATCACCCCGGTAACAGGAAAAACATGAAACCAGTATTCTTGAATCTTTCTTGTGCTTCTGAGGGACAAATTAGTTCCTGGTCTACGTCCATCTTCAGAGAAGTTCTCTGATTCATGATAAGTCATGTGGGGTAAGACTCTTTGGTGCACATGCTGAAAGCCTTTCAACTCACTTGTTTGCCGATTTTATCTTCAAATACACAGAAGAGCATTGACAGGAATTTATGTTAGTCAAACACTGCAGGCAGCCGGTGTGCTATATATAATAACTTCTCTCTTGGCAAATGTGGATGGAAAGTTCTTTTGGTGTTAATTTATGAGGCTTTGTTTTTTTGGCTGAAATTGAGGCTTCGTGTTGTTTCCTTTCTCAAAAGATCAATCTGTAAATTATTAACTGTTAGTTTTTGGTAGTGCTCTCCCATAGTTTCTTTACAATGCTTGTCTCTGGGAATTCATTTACTTTGTAGTTTATCAAATCTATTAATATTTTGTGGGAGACATGCTACAAACAACTGTAACATATTCTGTGAATGGTTATATTTTTTGGAGTAATGTGATCATGTAAACTAGCAATGCCCTTGAGAGGATGATTCTTGAGGTTGGTTTAGAGGTGTTCTAGCACCCTCCATGAATGGAGTAATCCAAAACAATAAAAGGTTAGCTTTGCTATTTAAAAAGCTGTATTTTTAATAAAAAAAAAATTTATTATATTGAAATTAAATTTTCTCTGAATATAGGATCTTAATTTATTATTTAAAAAAATAAATCGGAAGTTTGTTTTTATATTTCAAAAGATGTGTTTACTTGTTAAAATCAAGATTTGTATGCTTAAGAAATTCTAATTTATTATTTTATAGATTGATAAAATGGTAGGAGCGGCCTAACTCTATTATGCTAGCCGTATAGTTCAACATCAATACTTGTTTGGCCATTGTTTCGTCCACTCCCATAATACTAGAAAAAGATCCAAACATTCTTCACTACCAACATTGCCATTATTGTTGTTATTACTACCACCTGTGCTGATAAAGAAGAGATGGAGGATGTTGCAGAGGAAGAAGAGAGAAAAAGCAGAAAAAAAAAACTCTTTGAAAAGTTCTTTCTCAAACATATTTCATGTAGAGGTATTTCGAAAAAATTATTACAGAAAGTACTATTTAGTTCCAATTTTTTTTTTCGAAAATTTCATTTTAAAAAATTTATTCCAAAACACATTTGATATGCTCTGAAAATTGTTCCAGAAGTTTTATTTTGGAAATTCTGTTATGAAAATTTCGTTTTGGAAATGTTATTCAGAAATTCTTGAAAGCTTGTTCTAGAAGATTTCTAGAATATGTAATTTGGAAGACATTTTTCTAAAGGATAAAATGATCATTTCAAAACTTTGACGGTGAACAGAAAATTGAGGGTGCAGAAAGTAAAAGTCCAATTTTTTAACTACTATGGAGGGAGATTGAGTGGTGGCTTTTGCTTTCTACAACTCTACAATTTCTCTCTACAGGCAAAAATATTTTGAAATGCCTGTTCTATTCTTTTCTCAAACATGTGGTAATTATCAATCTAACATAGTCTTTGGTGTAAGAAATTTAATATGATAATGGGAAGACATTTAATTGTCCTTACTAATAAAACTCCTTTTTTATTTTATCTTTAGTATTATTACTAGCACATTGTTTTGGTCTGCATTATGGATGTAAGGTCCTTTTTTTCTAATATAGTAAAAAATATAACTAAAAAGTACTTATTTTAGTAATTGCTAAAATAAATATATTAAATTATGTGATAAAATAATAATATTTTATTAATTTTCATAATATTTGTAACTTTTTATTACAATAACTAAAAGTATATGGTGAGTAATTTTTTTAAACATTATTACATGAATAAAATTAATTATAAAGAATATATATATAAGAAGTAATTGTAAAACATAATTTCTTATGTTGACAAGATTAGAAAGAATTTAAGAATTACTGCATGAACAGTTACAGAATACATTCTTCATATCATTACAAAATAAATTATAATAATAAAATAATAAGAGCTCAACAATACTGCCACAAATGCTGCTGGCGTTAGTAAAAACTTATAAATTCTTTTTGAAGTTAGCTTTAGCATTAAATAATTATCGTTTTAACTCTTGTCTCACTGATTATTATTTATCTTTAATTCTATAAAAGAATTTTTTTTATGCTTTTCACATATTTTTTACAAAAATTGGTATTAAAAAAAGAATAAATTACACTTAACTGTTCCATTTAAACAGTATTAAAAATATCTAAATTCATATAATGTACTTAAAATTTAATTAAGAAAAAAAATAGATATGGTAGTAGAAGCATGATATTTTATAAATTAAGTTTCTCAACCTAAAAAATAAGGAAGAACTGTGGTGGTAGATGGAATTGAAAAAAAGCATGAAGAAACACAGCACAAAATGAGTTATATATGGAAATTGTGGTTCCTACAATCACACATCCCTCTCTCATTTTCTTCCACATTGCTAAATCCAGAAAAAGTGCAGAGAAATGGTTGGAAATTGTGGTGATCTAGTGGCATTTTCTCTTGTCTTCTTGACCGTGGTTTCCGGTGGGTCTGCATGGGTTGGCGTGAACTGGGGAACCATGGCAACGCACCAAATTCCCCCCGAGAAGGTGGTGAAGATGCTCAAGGAAAATGGGTTCACCAAATTGAAGCTCTTTGATGCGGATGAACTCATTATGGCAGCTCTTATGGGGACCGATATCCAAGTCATGCTCGCAATACCCAACAACATGCTGGAAAAGATAAGTAACACTCCTAAAGCCGCAGATCATTGGGTCTTTGAAAATGTCACCTCTTACTTCTTCAATGGTGGCGTCAAAATCAAGTTAAGTACTTTCGAGATCATTCTAATCTTTCCTTTTTCTTCATCAAATTCTTTTCCTCTTTCATTTTCATGCTACTCATTTACTTTGTTAACTTTTTTAACAAAATTTGTATGCAACTTTTTTTTTATAACTTCACGGTTATTTAAACGTGTGGGAGACTGTACTCTACTCGACTGAGTCGTTCTATTAGTTGTTGTAATTTATTGAAGATAACGTAATTTTGTAGATTTCATTATTTTGTTTAATGAGTATTGGATATGGTAAATTTGAACTAGTAATATATAAAAAGTGTGTTGTAAAGAATGTGTTGCTTGCTATAGTCTTGTTTTAGTTTTTGTATTCTGAACTTTGTGAAAGTAAGCATGGGGAGTTTGAAACTTGACAGCATGCTTCTTCTAAGGGACACTAAGTGAAAATGTATAAACTGTACATGCTTTTTGTTTGATTTTGTTGTTAACTACTCCAGTTATTGTTTCATGGTCTGGTTGGTCGTGTGTGATAGCTTTTGTTGGATGTTTACAGCCATTTTGAACAATTCCTCACTCTGCTTTGTGCTTGGTATGTGTATGATAACTATGCAGGTATGTTGCTGTGGGTAATGAGCCTTTCCTTAAAGCATATAATGGTACCTTTGCGAAGAAAACGCTGCCAGCCCTGAAGAATATACAGACATCACTTAATAAAGCCGGGTTGAGTTCAAAGGTCAAAATCACTGTTCCATTCAATGCTGATATTTACTATTCACCTGATTCAAATCCAGTTCCCTCAGCTGGTGACTTCAGGCCTGAAATGAGAGACCTCACCATTGAGATAATCCAGTTCTTGTATGCAAACAATGCACCTTTTACAGTTAATATCTACCCTTTCCTTAGTCTTTATTTCAACGAAAATTTCCCTTTGGATTTTGCATTTTTTGATGGAAAAAGCAAGCCTCTCAGGGACGGTAAGGCACTTTACACCAATGTGTTTGATGCAAATCTTGATACTCTTCTGTGGGCTTTAGACAAGGCAGGGTATCCTGACATGGAGGTATTGATTGGGGAAATTGGGTGGCCAACAGATGGTGATAAGAATGCTAATGCCAAGAGTGCAAGGAGGTTCAACTTTGGTTTGCTTAAACATGCTCTGAGTGGAAAGGGTACCCCTAAAAGGAAAGGAACAATTGACTTGTACCTGTTCAGCCTCATTGATGAGAACATTAAAAGTGTTGCTCCTGGGAACTTTGAGAGGCATTGGGGGGTTTTTGAGTTTGATGGGAAGCCAAAGTATGAATTAGACTTAACAGGTCAGCACAAGGAAAAAGGTCTTATCCCTGTGGAAGGTATAAAGTACCTGCAAAAGAGGTGGTGTATTTTGAATCCAGATGTTACTGACTTTGATGGTTTGGCTGGTAGCATTGACTATGCCTGTACCTTTTCTGATTGTACTTCCCTTGGTTATGGCTCTTCTTGTAATTATCTTAGTCTCCAAGGGAATGCATCTTATGCTTTCAATATGTATTATCAAGTAAATAACCAACAGGGTTGGAGCTGTGATTTCTCTAGTTTGGCTACCATAACACAGAAGGATCCATCACAGAGTGGCTGCCAATTTCCCGTGATGATAGCTAGCAGTTCATCTTTGCTGCTGCTGCTGCATGAAGGACTTTTATGTATCCTAAAGAAAGCGTTGGAGGTTTATATTTTCGTTATGATTTTGTTTTAGCAAAAAGATAACGGAGTATTTTGAATTTTCTTCTGAGATTTGGTTTTTCTGAGTTTTAGGAGTTGAATGTCATGTCAAATTCGTTTTGTAAATTTGAAGAATCCTGCTCAGTTTTAGACACTTGCCTTTTGCTTTTAGTTTTAGTATTTGTTACTTCTAATCTTTTCTTGAATTAACCAAGTGAGATTTTGAGAAACCAATTGTTTTTTATCACCTTAAATATAAGGTTTAAAGAAGTTTTATACATGATACATCTTTTATCACCATTATCTCTATTGTCATAGCTGTTCTGTGTAATCTTCATTTCATCTCTATTTTTTCATTCTAGTCTTTGAGAGGAAGAAGGGAAAAAAAAGAAGAAGAAAAAGAAAGAGTTCGTTCTAGAAAAGAAAATCTTTTCAAAAAACTTGTTTCAGAATATACCATTTAAAATACATTTCATATTATCTGAAAAATTTATATGTTTTTAGTTTTTGAACTTGTACACAAAATTAAAATTTGTCTCAATTTCAAAATTTGATAAAGTTTAAAAATAAATAAATATAATCTTTTTAATTTAATAGAAAAGATTTTTAATTTGTTAAGTAATACTTTGGACTAACGTTTGAATTATACATATCATTTGACAAATTTTAATTTAAATGTTATCTTAAATCATCATTTTATATAAAAAAAAGTTAACGTCAGTTTAAAAAATTATATCTATATATTTTTTTAGTTTGACATTAAAATATATCCAAACCAAACTTTGATACACAGCTAAATTCATAATTTCACATATATATATAGTTTTATAAATATTACATTATCATTTTTAATAGAGATATCATTATAATAATAAAACAAACTAGAAAATGTAAATGTGGTTCGATAAAATCTCGAAATATGTTGTTATAGTTTTAATTCAAAATAAATAAATAAATGTGATGAAATTAAAATCGGGTGATTGAATTTTGCTAAGAGGACGCGAAGAATTAACTATAGGATGGTTAGCGTTAAATTTCATGACAACCTATTTATATAGATGAAAAAAATTAAAAATTTTACAATTTCTAATATTACATATATATGTTGAAAAATATGAGTAATCTGAATTTTAAGACCGAAGCTTGTGATAATGGGAATTTGAGATCAGGACTTCTTCTTACACCTCATTGTTTCTCTTTTCTTTTCTGCACCTCAACTTTTGGTTTACTTTCAATTTTACCCTATAAAATATATGGAGTGTATTTATTCTAATAGAGTCCTAAGTGTGATGTATGTTATGGAATTCGAATTTCAAATTTAACAATTTTATATTATCATTTTCATCCATTCTCATCCAGATCATTTTCATGCTGTTTCACCAGTGGCATGCTTCCCCAATCAACAGGTACTCAGTATATGCCAGTTTGTTTTCATTTGGATACCTCTTAGCATGGTAGATTCTCTCCATGTCCCGGAACCAATGGTCAGCTTCATCCAGGCTACACTTCCCATCAAACCTGGTTGGATGGTGTTGCAGAAAGCTTTCTAAGCTCCATTCTAAGACCGGACCCGTAGATGAAGACGCGCTTGCAGCGGTCCTACCACTAGCGATCATATCCATGAATTGTCTCTGAGTGGTATCAGCTGACGCTCTAGCGTTCTCATCAGACACTCTTGCAGCTTCCAGATTCTGCAAGGCTATGGTGTTTTGTTGAACCAATGCAACATTCTGCTGTTGCAACGCCTGAAGCACAGTCTCTAACATTTGGTTAGATTCAGATGGCTCGGCCTGAGGGGGAGGAGGAGGAGGAAGCCTAGGTGCCATCTTTTGTTCGCACAAAGAGGAAAGACGATCAGTCCAACTCAAATAAACAAGGACAACCAACTTAAACATGACTAAGAGTACACAAGCATAAGCAAGGCACACACATACCCTACATGATTTTTTAAGGACAAAAACTGCTCTGATACCATAAATATAACATCCCAGATTATATAAAAGCATATAATATAGTAAGTCCACATTTTAATATAAGAGAACAGTTAGAGTATACTGTAAATAAAGTTGTTAAGCTTAAAGACATCCCAAATAGAGTCATAATTTAAAACTTAAATATAATAGAGTATTCCAAACTGATGATGAACAAATAAGAGTCCTAACTAAACTAAGCAGCAGCATCATCTTCCTCCAAAGCCTGCTCCAGAGGCATCTCATCCACCTCTGATCACATCCAAGTGGATGATCATCGCAAAAGAAAAGCATACCCAAGCAAAACACAAACACAAAAGCAAGGGTGAGCTAGATATAAAAATCATGTTATAACATTCACACACAATATGCAAATAAGACAGATATACTAGGCTATACAAACATGACCTTTTGCACTTAAACTTGACTCGTCCGGACTTAGAATGATTGTCGAGCTATGGCGGGTCATGCACTCGTGGTGGCCTCTACTGCTTTGCAAAGTCATTGCCAATGGGTTTCACCCTACCACACTCACAAGGTTAGTCCGTTATCACTCACCTTAGGCCATACTGGAAGCACCCAAGACTAGGACCTCCTGCTACTACTCACGACATGATTCAATCCTCTCTACTTGAGAATGATTTACCATTGTAGTTTCAGGATAACCCCCAAGATTGAGCTACCATGCAAATCATTCTAAATACTAAGGACACCACCATGAATCTTCTCCTTGAAGATCATGGAATTACGTCCAACAATATAGGACACCACCATGTAACCTCCCTTTGAGATCCATGGAATTACGTCCAATAACATAAGGCATCACCAAGTAACCTCCTTAGAGATCCATGGAATTATGTCCATCAACCATACTTTTAAAACCACATACTTTCAATCACCAAACATGTCTCATACACTCACATACTTTCAATATAATCACATTACCACATCATATTATGCATTCCAAACATTCCACACACTTGATTCAACCGAAAAGAAAGCAAACAAGAAGACTAGACTCAAAGGATTCGCACAGCGCACCCTATGCGCAAGGTGAGACAGGATGGTCTCGTATAGCGCACGCCACTAATTCGCCATACGAATTAACTCGCAGCATGCATCAGACTTTCAACCTCTCGCATAGCGCACCCAGGTCGCTATGCGAGAGCCTAGACAGAGACCACACCCCCAAACCCTCTCGTTTTGCGCCCATCTCGCTCTTCGAATTAAAAGGGCAGTGGTTGCAGACCACCATCAGTCGCATAGCGACATGATTCGCCAAGCGAATCCACAAACAAAGAGCAGCACCATCTGGTCATTCGCACAGCGCATCAACTCGCACAACGAATGACTCAAACAGTGAGAACTCTCTACAAGGTCTCACTATGCGAGACAGCTCGCATAGCGAGTCTGCATAATCTGCAGAATTATGCAACTCACACACCCTTTACCATTTCTAGTTATTTTCCCCAACTTCTAACACTCATAGTTCGTGTTTTATACTTAACTAAACTTATCTAGATGATCCTAACTCTCCTTATTACTAATCTAAAGTGATTAAGATCAAGTTTTATCTTTTGAAACATCATTTTCCACAACTTGAGGATCCAATTTCCATTTTACCACTTTTAACATGTTCTAGTCCGGTTTTATGATCCTAACAAGTCACAAATGACTTGCCTAAGATGTCCCAACAACCCAAATGTGCCCATAACCCCTACTTCCCAAAATCACTACCTCACTTCCTCTCAAGTGACCCAAAACCCTAATAGAACACCCAAATTTCCTACTCATTCACTGATACAACAGGTCTCTCACCACAAGCACTTCAACATAGTTATTACTACAATTAAATACGTCCAAATAGTATACAAACATCACACTCCAGTTTCCACGGTCCCAAGGTTCAACACATGCAACTAAATCTTTCCAAGTTAAAACACAAAATAAACAATACAACGGTACAAAACACAACATACAAATAATGCAACCAAATAAAAAAAACATATCCTAGCTCCCTTTACCTTAGAGTAACTTGACTGAACAGTTCACAAGAACCCTTCAACCGAACCTTGAGTTGTGAGAACTCAACAAACCCTACAGGACATCACATTGGTGACAGAAACAACTCTTATAGCTAAAATGGAGTGGAAAAACTGAAGAAAATGAAAGCACAAGTCTCATGCAACTACAGAGACTGCATGTGCTAGTTCAAGGACAGAGAAGAGGTTGCATGGAGGGACTTACCAGCTTAGAACCTAAAACGAATCGGATGGTTTCGAAGCTCTCTACGCTGCGGAAGTTTTGGCACCACCTAAACAGAAGTCTACTGGTTCAAAGAGGATGAATGGAAGAGAGAAGACAAAGGTTGTAGAGAGAAGGCAGAGAAAAAGGAAGAGCTGAGTTTTTAGAGAGAGAATGAAGTTGGGTTAATGAACCAGATGTCTGAAAATAGGCTTTTAAATGCAAAGTTCTGGTTTCATTAAATTAATTATTCATTAACTTTCTAATTATTTTTCAGGTTCTTACAGTTTATTATTAAAAAAAAACAAAAAGTAAAAAAAATGTATATAATATAAAATAATAGGATTAATGATAAATAATAGCACACAAACAAATTAAATGAAAAATATAATATATTTTCTTTATATTTATTAAAACCATTTTAATTCATTAAAGTAATATAAAATTTAATATTTATATTCTTATGTAATAATTATTTTATTTCTTAAAATATTCATGCTTATAAATTATGTTTTTCTATGATTTCTCTATATTCTAGTATCCTAATATATTTGATTATGTGAAATTCGGCAACTACATCTTCAAAAAAATTAATTGGATTTCTTGATTCGATAAGTTCTCCAAGATTATGTTATCCGGTTTGTTATTATTAAGAGAGTAAAATGAGAAGAAAAAAAAAGTTTAAGGGTGAAGAATCTTCCTTTTGAGATTGAAGGGATAATTTGATTTGGATCATTTCTTTGCACTCCATCATTACTAAGTACATGCAATAGTAACTCAAAAATACTAAAATATCCTTTCTCATTATACTATCTCACCATTTTCATAGTTGTTGTATAATCGTTATTACATCTCTATTTTTCATTGTAATATTTGAGAGGAAGAAGAATAAAAAAAAGGAAAGAACTCATTCTAGAAAAAGAAAATTCTTTAAAAAAAACGTTTCTAAAATTTCTCTAAAAAGAACTTGTTCTAAAAGAAAAACTTTTAAAATGATCTGTTTAAGTTAGAAGTTATTTGTGAAAGAATACTTAAATAAGCTAAAAATAACTTATTGAAAGAATATTTAAGTAGGAATGACTCGTCAAAAAATACTTAATTAAGTCATAAATAAATTATGGAAAAACAACTTAAACGTGGTCAATATATAATAAGTTTATTGTAAAATGAATATTGATTAAGTTAAGAGTGACATGTGGAAAGAATATTCAAGAGGTTAGATTGAAATAATTACAAAATCAAACAATATCTAGTGGGCTCGTTAAAAATAACAAGAAGTTCAATCAATACTAAGAGATCAACCAAATAAAAAAGATAAGGGAAGACAAAATGAAGGATGAGAATATATATATGACACATCGTGAAGGGATATGACTTTGATGCAACTTGAATTTGGATATATGATAAAACCAGCAAGTATTTATAAAAAAAGGGAAAGGGTAGTCTACAAGGAAAAGTTATTTTGTATAACACTCAACCCTTAGGCTAGTTACATAGACCCTAAAAGCAGCTTTATTATAAGAAAGTTGTATAAAACAATAACAATAATAATTTTAACACCTCTTTTATATATATATATAAGGTATGTTTAAAGGCCTAATCTTAGCTGTTTAACAATCTATCCTTTTGAAGTTAATCTTCCTTGCTTCAATTATTGTGTACAGTTGACATGTCATTATTATAAAAGATGTTATGTAACTATTTAACCGGCACAGCTGGACCTGTTGAAAATTCTTTTACTTCCTTAATTATTTATAAATGAAAGCTACATTTTTGGATATGTGATTTTAGCAAATATCTAGAGCTATGAGAATCTTCTAGGTATTTGCTAAAAGCTTCTGTAGTTCCTCTTTTCATCTATAAATCATCAAAATATCCATATAAATGCTTCTTTATCTCTTAAAGTATGAAACAATACAACCCAAAAGGAACACTTTCCTACACTTTACACAAAATCAATTTTCAGACCGCTAGCTGCTGTCACCAATATAACCTATGATAGAAATATAAAAGAATTCCAGCTATAATTAATATCATATATAACGAACTATATATATCTTTTATTTCATCCTTTCTTCTATTATAGACCTGTAAAGGTTTATCAATTATTTAATATATCAAAAGTCTAAGCACTTTCTCTTCTTTTATATCTAAACTACAATCAAACCATGTTTATATGGAACCATTGTCATTTATGAAATCATCATTAGGTTTCACTCAAATTTCTTGTTTGCTAAAACCTTGCATGTCATTCACAGTCTTCATATACGAAACGCTTTCCATGGGAATAATTTAAATAAGAGTATAAGTATCATATTAGGTAAAAATAACAAAGTTAACTATTATATATTAAAAAAATACTATAAAATTTTTGTTTCTAGATTTTGAATTAAAAAAAGGTGTCAATTCCTTACTTATATTGGATAAAAGTCACGTATGCAATGACTTTTTTAAATAAAAAAAATCACATATTCACTATTAAAAGTCCCATCATTTCAAGACATTGACGATTAGACGTGAGTAAAGAAGATAAATCTTCACAGTAACAGAAAGTGATTGGCATTCGAAAGTGACCTCAGTACTAGAAAGAAAAACATGTAATCCTATTACTTACTCTAAAATTAGAAAAAAGACTCGCTCAAACTCAACTTATCTAAGCAGCTACAAATGTTTATTTTGCATTGGCAAATGAACAAAAAAGTATACTCATATATGATAATAAAAAGACAAAAAAGTCTACGTTACAGAAGAAACAAATACTTTATCCACTCCATCAGGCTGGCCTTGTGATTCTTTCTGTTACTTTGAAGACGATCCATATATATCAATGTCATGTTCTAAATAAGCTTTTAAAATGCTATCCAACTTGAATGTAACTGAACGTGACCCACTGATGACGCAAAAAGAAAGAAAGTTGTTGTAATTAAGATGAACTGAATTTCAATTGTGCTGTCAAGTATGAAGGTAGTCAAGTGAGGTGATATGATCTTTAATTTTCTGTATGGTTTATTTTTGTTCATATTTGGAATAACATTTGTCTCTGGGAGTGCTAATTTTTGGTAAGTCAATCAGTATAAGCATTATTGTATTTGATATATTTATGTTGTTTTAAGAAATGCGAAAATTGTTGTCCCCGAAGATAAGAAAGTTCATGCATAATGAGTCTAAAATATTATAAAGGATTATGTATTGATGTAGAAGTAATAAGTGTGTCATACAAAGATGGTAAATGGGTGAGGGAAATAACATATAATTTATCTGTCACCAACTTCACACCTGCAAATCTTCAAGAACCCGTCTTATTCACTTCAAGTCTCTTTTCATCTTTCTTTGTTTATCGGAGAAGCTACCCCATCTTTTCATGCTTCTGCAAATATTATATCTACAAATTAATGGAGCCACATTTCACATGACCTGAGAATTTCCTCATGGCTTCTCCATGGGTTCAAGAGCTCCATATTCATCACTTCACCATTCCTGTAACCATTGATAGAATGTCTTCTGTTATGCCGTCAAGGCCTATTCCTGTTAAACCAGGTGACACTTTATACCTTTCCAATCTCGATGACATGATTGGAGCTCGTGTTTTCACACCTACAGTGTATTTTTATCAGTTACACAGCACTGGCTCTTCCCAAAAACCTGTCACAAAAATACTACAATGTGCTCTCGCTGATGTTTTAGTGCCTTACTACCCTTTATCAGGCAGGCTCAGAGAGACGAAGAATGGTAAACTAGAAGTGTTTTTTGGACCGGAGCAAGGAGCACTCGTTGTTGAGGCACGATCTGATGTTGCCTTAACTGAATTAGGAGACCTCACAGCTCCGAACCCGGCTTGGGAGCCTTTGATCTTCAAGTTTCCCAATGAAGAACAATACAAAGTCCTGGAAATGCCACTGGTCATTGCTCAGGTGACCCTTTTCCGATGCGGTGGTTTTAGCCTTGGTTTGAGGCTTTGCCATTGCATCTGTGATGGAATGGGAGCCATGCAATTTCTGGGTGCATGGGCTGCTACTGCAAGAACAGGGATGCCGGTTATAGACCCCGTGCCTTGTTGGGACAGGGAAGTTTTCCGGCCACGTGATCCACCGGTGGTTAAATTTCCTCACTTGGAGTTTATGAGAATTGAAGAGGGCTCCAACCTAACAATGACACTGTGGCAAACCAAACCGGTTCAGAAGTGTTACAGGATCAAGCGCGAGTTCCAGAATCGCGTGAAAGCTCTTGCTCAGCCATATGACGCTGCAGGTTGCACCACTTTTGATGCCATGGCAGCTCATATATGGAGATCATGGGTGAAAGCTCTTGATGTGAGGCCACTAGATTACCAGCTTAGGTTAACGTTTTCGGTGAATGCTCGGCACAAGCTGAGAAACCCAGCACTGAAAGAAGGGTTTTATGGAAATGTGGTGTGTGTTGCATGCACAAGAAGCACTGTCTCTGAGCTTGTGCATGGAGAATTACCTGAGACAACCCTTTTGGTTCGAGAGGCCAGACAGAGTGTGTCCGAGGAGTATTTGAGATCTACAGTGGATTATGTCGAAGTGGATAGGCCAAGACAACTTGAGTTTGGTGGGAAACTAACAATAACTCAATGGACAAGGTTCTCAATATACAAGTGTGCAGATTTTGGGTGGGGTAGGCCACTCTATGCTGGTCCTATAGATTTAACACCCACACCTCAAGTTTGTGTCTTTCTTCCTGAAGGAGAAGCTGATTGCAGTGATGCTTCTATGATCGTGTGCATATGCTTGCCTGAGTCTGCTGCTCAAAAGTTTACACAAGCTTTGTTGCTCCATTCTGATTTTTGACAAACCTTTTCCTTATTCAACTTATCGTACCTTATGCTGCCTTTACTTCATTAATTATGCTCTAAATAAAACCTTAATGTTTATTCATTTTTATAATTTTACGTTGCATCTACTTCATCCACTGTTACCATGTACCAGGTTGAGAGACCAAACTTATACATAACTGGATTACATCTGCCAATTGCAGCCTTTCTTAACTTTCACCATAAGAAATGTAAATTTTTTGTATGTCATTCTCTTTCAAGAAATTTGATAGTTCAGAATCAGCTTTAAGATAACAATTTTGGCATTATATGTTATACAATTATTTATTAACGAATTTAGTTTAGTATATTTTTTTTTTTTAAATTAGTCATCCTCATCGATTTTATTCAGTCAATCTAATTCAATTTACTTAACAAGTTTAAAAAATTCAAATCTAATCTTACCCAACACTGATAGATTAGACAGGTTAACTTATTTATTTATTTAATTATAATATTTTTTTTCTTCAATTCCAAAGAAATAGCAAATGTTTTTTAATTAAAATATAAATAAAGTTTAATTCAAATACAATTCAGAATTATGTTAAATTCCAAATAATAAAAATAAATAAATAAAGTTCAAATACAATCCAAAATCATATTAAATTCCAAAAACAAAAAAATACAAAACAAATTATTATCTAATATCAAATAATTATTGTCACTTATTCATTTATAATATTAAGATTTTGAATGGATAAATCTACAACACGGAAGGATTTAGGTTTAAGATTTTTATTTTTTTAATATAATTTAAAATTTATGAATGGGTTTGTGAGTTAACTGGATTCATTACGGATTCAATTTGGATTAGTTGAGTTTTTAATGAATTAGATTCAATTTTTAGTCCTACTAAAATTTGTAATTTTTTTAAAACTCAACTTGACTTGAACGGGGTGAAGTTGACTTATAAGTTTTAACTTATTTTAATAGAACTAGTATATATGTTTATCTTTCGTATCATTATAGAATTGAAGTTAAAAATAATTTAAATACACAATTTTTTAATATTTAAAATATTTTTTAAGAATAAAATCATAACAAAAGTTTTAGCTTGGTAATTATCTTAATAGAATTGAGATTGGAATAATTAATATAAATTTTAATTTTATTTTGTAAATAAAATAAATTTTGAAGGTATTAATTTCTAATTTTAATTTGTAATTACTTTTTGAATTCTTACAATTTTATGTTTATGGATAAAGTATTTTAAATACGTACATTTTTGTGGATCCCAAACTGAAGTTGATGGTTTAGCTACCCTAAATGTGTGGATGAGATGGTTGAGGGTCGTTTTGGTCCTTCTTTGTGGAGATCCAATAACTCTTATTTCTTCACAATCTCATTAACCTAATTGTGCTACAATGATTGTTATCCCAAAATAATATTTGTAATTAAATAATATTTGTAATTAAATCAAACTTTACAATGATTGTTATCCCAAAATTCTTGTTAAAACAAATGATAATTAGAATTGACATCAAAACTATGGTCGAAATTGACCGAAACAGCATTAAATTGCTTGATTCATGAAGCGTCAAAGTTAGTATTTTGTCGAGAGATATTTAGCAAATTATGATTTATGATCTCTTTTAAAAGTCCAAGCTTTTTAATTATAACAATTTAAATATAAACTATTGAAATTTGCATTACTAAAATTGTTATAGTACGTGCTAAACATATATACTCCTTTGAGGGTGACTTTTTTTTGTAGATGGAAATAGGCTATCCATAGTTGAAGATTAAAGAAATACAAATAATTTATAAATGTGAAATTTATTAATGTTCTGACAAAAAATAGGAATATAAATAATTTTTATGTATTGATTATATAACTTTAACTGCTGGAAATTATAATGATCAGTACGTGACAACTTTTTTATTTGTTAATCTAAATATGTATATGGTCTCTGTTTGTTGTTAGGCATACTATGGCCTACTCAACATTATTTGAAGAAATTGATAAAATGAATTAATTATGTTTAAACACCAAATGGACTAAAGTTATAAATTAAACCCCAAGTTTGGAGTTATCCTTTTTCTTCATCAAAATTGAAAAATGAAAAAAAGAAAAGAAAAAAAGAAAGAGTAAATTGTTTTCATTAACTTCATGAAAGCTGTTTGTATGTGTTGTAAACTATAGAAGTAAAGTATCAAAGAAGTAAAAAAAAAGTTCATATATTTCAATGTTTCTGGTTAACATCAATGAATAGAATATTCAGAAAGTAAAAAAAGAAAGAAGTAATTAAAGATTTTAAATCTTGATTCTTAAACAATATGATTGTAATATTTAATTTTTTTAGAAAAAATAAAGATAAAATAAAGTTGATTGTATATAATTAAGCAACCGATTTTGGTGATGGGAAGAGGAGGCAGTGACGTGATGATGAGGTGGAAGAATGCAACTGCTATCTACACAGAAACACATACCTAAAGCAAAGTGAATTAAAAGAAACCAGCTTTGACGGCATAGACATGAGAAATTAAGTGTGTGCTTAATTGCTGAGTAATGTTGCTTTCTCCTTTCTCATTTGCCACATGATTCTTCTCATTCTCTCAACCATCTTCCATTAATATGCAACCAAATATCCGGTTCCCATTCTCATCTCTCTTTCGCTAATTAACTAAACTGCCTTCTCATTATACTTTCCTCCACTTCGCTTTCACACAAATTCTCTCTTCCTACTTTTTCTCACCTTCATTCATCAAAATTATAATCATTCATCTTCAATAAATATTTTAAGACGTAAAATGTAAATGGAAATGGTTTTTATCACACTCAATAATTTTATATCTATACAAATCGAATTTTAAAATAGTTTAAATACTTTTTTTTTTCTTTTTTTTTTGAAATATCTTTTGTAACATTCCAACATTAACAAAACTAAACTTAAAGAATTGATTTTACATAAACAAGAGAACGGTTAATATCCATTATACTTCCTATTATACTCCTTAACTCCACCGTTGATCAGTAGGGCTTGTTCATCTTTGACATTCCCTTGAGCTCACATCATTAAGGTGATTAATATTGTAAAAAAAAGACAAAACACACAAAAGTAAAAGTAAAATAATAATATATAAAAAAAAATACATATAATTCAAGTGTAAATACTATACACCACAAATGAATCAAGCAATCCTAAGCATACAATTCTAAACTAACTATCCGGATAAGGTATGAATGTCGAGCTATGGCGGGTCATGCACTTGTAATGGCCTCTACTGCTTTGTAGAGTCATTGTCAATGGGTTTCACCCTACCACATTCACAAGGTTTGTCCGTTAAACAATGCCTTAGGCCAATGTAAAGCCCCTAGACTAGGACATCCAGCTACTCTCACCACGTGTCTCACCCCTCTCTACTTGAGAATGAATGACCATTAGAGTGTTAGGATGACCCCCAAGATTGAGTTCCCTACATTCATACCAACAACACTTTGATACAACCATTAAGAATCTTCCTTAGAACTCTTACAAACCTCAAATCCATACCATCATATATTTCAAACCACTGCATTGAACATAAAAGTAATAATCATACCAATTACTTCCAAACATATAAGAGAAATACAAATAAAACAACCAAAACACATCCATTCTCATCACAAACTTATATTTAAATAAACATCATACATGTTCCTCATCACGTTATTAACCAACCATTGTTTCATCAGAGACATTAAACACATCATAAAAGGTATGAGTAAACTTAGTTAAAATCCTAGTATTTTCGCTCAACCATCAAATCTCCTTGTTTAGCTAAAAATGTCTGACAACTCACTCGCTCAACCACTAGATCTACTTGCTCAGCCACCAAATATGTTCGCTCAGCTAAAAGGTTAAACAACACACTCGTCCAACAACCAATCTCTCACTCAACGAGAAAATCATTGGAACTTACATATTTAAAATCTCCTAAAAGTCACCCAGCCACCATAAACTTTGTTATGTGAACACAAAATAAGTGGGCTTTGCTCGCCCAACGACCATACTCATTCAGCGAGTCTGTAGAATTTTGTAGAATAGCAGTTATGCATAATCTGGACCTACCAACCTAAAACTTTCTTACCTTCAATGCATATACGAACCAAATTGCTATTTTAGACCTTAGATGTAACTCATCAACACATTTATGATTCAACTTAAGCACCACTATGATTATTTCACCATAATTTAGACTCACCAATCAAAAATCAACATTTAAAAGCTCACAACTCAATTCTACCCATTTATATTCACATTTTGGTAAACTAAGTGTTCAAAAAAGTTCTAAATGAACTAAAAACAAACCTTAAACCTCACGTTTTTTCATCCAACCCTTATATTAGAATTTCACCTATCAAAATCTCTATTTTTAGACTAAATCTACTATACAATGCTACTTGATTACTACTTTCCAATTCAACATCATATTTTTGGTTAACTAGACAAGTTTTAAAGACAAGTTTTAGATCAATCCAATAATTTGTTGTATTTAAAGAAAATTATTTTTAAAGCAAATAAAAATTATAAAATTATAAAACAAAAAATAAAAAACAATACAATATTATAAAGTTTTAAGATTATAAAATAATAAAATTATAGAATTATAGAATTATAAATTATAGAATTAAAGAATTATAAAACTATAAAATTATAGAAATAAAGAATTATAAAATTATAGAAATAAAGAATTATAAAATTATAAAATCATAAAATTATAAAATCATAAAATTATAAAATCATAAAATTATAAAATCATAAAATTATAAAATCATAAAATTATAAAATCATAAAATTATAAAATCATAAAATTATAAAATCATAAAATTATAAAATCATAAAATTATAAAATCATAAAATTATAAAATCATAAAATTATAAAATCATAAAATTATAAAATTATTAAAATATAAATTTTTATAAAATTATAAAATTATGAAAATATAAAATTTTAAAATTTCGAGATTATAGATAATATAATTATAAAATTATAATTATAAGATTATGAAATTATAAAATTACAAAATTACAAAATAACCAGGCAAAATAACAAATAACATAGATAGTAACAACATGAGTCCATATCACTAACTTAACATAAAAGGCTAACAACGAAAAATTAATTACAAACTTAAATTTATTAAATTTTTAATAACCATAAAAATTTATTAAAAACTCAATTAAAAGTTTTCAAATACTTAAAATATAATTAAGCTTATATATAAATTATGTTTGAGATATATGAAATAACTGTTAGATTAAATATGTTTTGAGTTTAATTTTTAACTTAAATTATTTAATACTTTTATCTTTAAATTCTGTATAAACATTTTTTTAAATGATTAATAAATAACGTACTAAGTATCTAAACAAAGATAAGATGTTCTTTACTTTGTTTTGTCCATTTGATTTTCATTTTATTTTTATGTTATTGTGTGTAATCCTTTAACAAAAAAATATATTTTTGGATAAATTATTTTTGTTTTAAATCCTTTCAAATTACATCTTACAAAAATATTAGAGAGTACCCCATTACAAAAATATTATATTGTTTTTGTATGAAATTTTGAACATTATCTTTTTCATCAAAATTGATTTTTATCTTTAGGTTCTCTTTATCGTATATTTTGTTTTTAAATAATTTATTTGTTTATCTTTTCATTTTTATTATATTTTGTTATTTATGAATTTTAATTTTTAAATTAATGGTTAAATATATCTTTAGCTTCTGAACTTTCACGCGAAATTGAAATTTGTCTACCAAAACTTTAGTATATTTTGGAACTCAAACATTAAAAATAAATTTATATAATCTTTTTAATCTAATTATGTTAAACTTTTTTTGTTGTTTCAAATGCGTTTTTCAGTTGACATGTTAACATTAGAGAGTATGTCAAATGGTATAAAAAAACTCAAATACTATATGAAACGTGTTTGACATGTCAAAAAAATTTAATATAATTGTGTTAAAAGGAGTATGTCTATTGATTTTTAAAGTTTGGAGACTAAAATATATTAAAATTTCGCACAAAGACAAATTTATTTACGCATCAAAATTTAAAAACTAAAAACATATTTAACTTTCTTTTTAGGTTTAATACCTATTTTGGTCCTTCTTTGTGTGTAGGGTCTGTTCAAAGTTGTCCTCCTTTCTTTCAAAAGTTCGCTAAGATCCTACTTCTCGCAAAAACGATGCACGTTAGTCCTTTTTGGTTACGACATTAAAAAGACTAACGGCATAGCTGCTCAGCTGGCAAAAAACTGATGAGTTGTACAGTTTTGGTTGTGGTGGCACTGTGACTTCTGTTAAAATAAAATAATTTAGAATGATTTAAAATAATTTAAAATGATTTAAAATAATTTAAAATGATTTAAAATAATTTAAAAGATAGGGTTAAAAATAATTTTAGGATTACCTAAAGGGATATTACATTTGGGGTAAAATAAACTCGCGATTTCGGGGCGATTTAGGGTTCAACAATCAACTTTCCAAGAGTTCAGATTTTGATTATTGGTGAAATCAAGTTCGTGGTTCGCCGAAGAGCGTGGTTCGTTCGTCAGTGCTAGTGAGGTTAGTGTTCTTACTTATAGTCTGTGATGCCTGAAGCAGTTCGCGATGAATTTTTCATTCCAGGAGTAACTTTTGCGAACAGGAAGAACAACTTTGTGATGAAGTCATCCCTAACCCTAACCCTTTGCTTTTAAATTTGGGAATAACAGTAGCACGAATCTCCAAGACCCATAACCTTTGCTTTTAGATTTGAGAACAAACGTAGCACGAATCACCAACAACCCTAACTTTGTTTTTAAATTTGGAAAAAACAACCATGAATCTCTTTGCTTTCAGGATGAATCAGCAATTCAATTTAACACGTCAACCAAAACTGTACAACTCATCAGTTTTTTGCTAGCTGGATAGCTGTGCCGTTAGTCTTTTTAACGCCGTAACCAAAAAGGACTAACGTGCATCGTTTTTGCGAGAAGCAGGATATTAGTGAACTTTTGAAAAAAAGAGAACAACTTTGAATTGACCTTACAAAAAGAGGACCAAAATAGATATTAACTTTTTTTTACTTTTCATCTTTATCCTTCTACCATTACAAAAAGCTTATTTTACACAAGAGACTTGATTTTTGATGAAAAAAAATAAGAATTCAAATCGCTTTAAAAAAGCTATAAATACATGTTGTCACATATAGAAAATATCTTATCTTATAATTGTTTTTTCTCACAAATACTTATCCAAAGTTTCTTACTAACATGATCGTGAGAAAATCTTTGCATACCAATTTTCTTTTTGTGATGTTTCGAAACTCAATAACACGTTCACCTGAAAATTGTTAGGCCAAATCCGATAAAAACAACAATACAAAATGTTTCTCTTTTTGTGTATCTCCATATTTTTACACCTATTTAAATAATAAATTATTTTTTTCCTATTAAACTGTGTATATGATACATATTATTTGAACATGGTATCTCTATCTATTATCAATAATACATATATGCAATTTTTTTTCTTATTCAATTTCTTCGTTCTTCTTTTTCTACAAATTTAATCTTTTTGAGTTGAACAATGATAAATAACAATAAAAAGTTAAAATGAATATGAGAAGTCTTTATTACTGCGATTGAAGATGAGAAAAAGACATTGACGAAAGACCAAAACAGGTAGTTGGTAGTATTTCTTTGGTTTGATTGCAACATATTAAAGACCAAGACTTTGTGGGGAACATAGTTACGAAGCTACTCATAGCAATACGTAAAACTTCATCGAAAACTAAATTATTACAATTTAATAAGTTTCTTTAATTCGATGTTGTAATAATTTGAATGCATCTAGGCTAACTAAATCACTGAATATTTTATTTGATGTAGCAGAAAAAATATAAGGAAATTTAATTTGTAAATTACTTTAAAACAAAATTACTATTATTTTATTTATTATTTGGGACTTATTAAATTATTTGAAAAAAAAAAAAGAGTTCGAAAGAGAAGAGAGGCGGGCGGGAGGGCCAGGTGTGTTGTATATAAGAAAGCGTCTGGAGGCTAATTCGGTGGCACTAACAATCGCTGGCCCTATCAGACACACGCCTTATATTAATATTTTCTTTACCTTTTACTTTTCGAATTCAAAAAATACCACAACAACATCCATAATTTTTGGATTCCATTCCCAAAACGAGAACAAGAAGAAGGAGAGAGACATTGGAACGGGAAAACGAAGAAGTGCGTTCTTTCTCTGTTTCTTCGCCATCCACTTCTACCCGTTTCATCTCTCCCCTCTCTTCTTTTCTCCGTTTCATTCATCAAGGTATCAACATTAAACGCTGCGTTTTCTTCCCGCCACCCTCCTCCCAACTTTCCATGCTTCGTTTTTTTTTCCTTTTTTAATTTCGCTTCACAAATCAATGGAACATTCGGGTCTCTCAAATCAAATGTAACACATATCCATTCATCATTCTTTCAATCGTTTTCTCCTGGATTCTGATGCATTGCGATGCAACTCATCGTTTTTGTGTCAATTATAATATACCGATACCAATGGTTTTTAAATTTTCTTTCAATAGCATGAATCTTGGTTTGTGGTGTTTCGTTTTCTTTATTCAAAGTCAGATCTACACCGACTTTCGCATTTATTATACATTAATTCACCGATAAATTGGTTTCTGAAAAATCAGTCGTAACTTACACTTTATACATTTTTTTTCTCTTTTTTGTAACAGAAATTTCTGATTGATGTTGTTGTTTTCTTCAAATATTCTTGTAGGTTGGCCTTACGATTTGGATATTAACACGTTTATTTTTTAATGATGTTTCAACTTTCCATGCAGGCGTAGGAGTATTCACGATGGTTGCAACAGCCGTAACGGCGTCGTTTATCCCTGTTGTGCCTTCGCCGGACTCTGGAAAAGGGAAGCAGACGCAGTTGGGTGGTGGGTCTGCGAGCCTGAGAGGACTCCAACCGAGAAATGGTTTATGCGGTGGCTTGCAGGTGAAGGCAAACGCTCATGCCCCTCCGAAGGTTAACGACACCGTGAAGGTTGAGGATGATTTGCCATCTTCATCGTCACTTACTCCTGCTCCGAGGACTTTCATCAACCAGTTACCGGATTGGAGCATGCTTCTCGCTGCCATCACCACCGCCTTCCTAGCTGCGGAGAAGCAGTGGATGATGCTCGATTGGAAGCCGCGCCGGCCCGACATGCTCGTTGACCCCTTTGGGATAGGAAAGATTGTGGAGGACGGGCTTGTGTTCAGGCAGAACTTCTCAATTCGGTCCTACGAAATTGGCGCTGACAAAACCGCGTCTATAGAGACGATGATGAATCATTTGCAGGTCAGCTCATGAAAAACAACTTATCAGCGGTGTTTCCCGTGAGAATTGGAAATCTGTATGATAAATATTTGCATGCGACTTCAAAGTTTAAACTCTAATTTTAATCCTATTTTATTTAGATAATTGGTACACTAAAACGTTTGTTTGCATGCATGCTACGAAATAAAACTCCAATTCTAAGTTTTGTCAAGTTGTATGTCGGTGTTTTTTATTTTATTTTATTTTGTATTTGTCTTAACAACAGGAGACAGCTCTTAATCATGTTAAGACTGCGGGGCTTCTTGGTGATGGTTTTGGCTCCACGCCTGAAATGTGTAAGAAGAACTTGATTTGGGTGGTTACCAAGATGCAGGTTGTGGTTGATCGGTATCCTAAATGGTATGTTAGTTTGACTTGGCTTTTTATAGAGTGAACTGCAACAGCATCCATGCTCTCTTCTGTTGATATCTTCTTTTGTCTTTGTCATCATCTTTTCTTTGACTTTTCATAATATCTGGTTGATTTTTTTTATTTCTGCAGTTCTCTTGCTTGGGCATGCTGTTTTTGCAAAAAAGTGACATATGAGTTGGAAACTTGGGATTTAATGCGTGCTTGGAATAGATTATGGATCATATTTGAAAATAATTTTATTTTTCATAATCTGAAGTTGTGAATGAAATACTTCTGCCATTTACATGAAATTCTTCCTGGATGGTAATAAATATAATAAACATAAGTTTTATATATGAAGAGTAAAGGGAAGTTGCCGTACCTCTGTTAGACTGGATATGATAGGGCAATAAACTACTATGTATAGATATTTTTACCTTTCGTAGTAAAATTGTATATTTCGCCATTATGGTAAAAAAATCAGTGCATACACAGGTTTTCAAAAGATGCAACTTATACCATGTGCCTATTTTTACATTTACTCTGTTCGACGATAAATAATGATTCTGTTTCATCTGAAGCTGACTGAATCTATGTTTTGCTTCAGGGGTGATGTTGTTCAAGTCGATACTTGGGTTTCCGCATCAGGAAAGAATGGTATGCGTCGTGATTGGCTTGTGCGTGATGCCCAAACGGGTGAAATCTTGACAAGAGCCTCCAGGTAGATGTCAGTTTCAGGAATCCTTTTTTCTGTTGCCTATAGATACGTTTTAGTGTTTTTTCTGAATCTGAATTCTCTTTATCATATTTACTTTATCTTAAGAAAATATTAACTTTCAACTTGCTTTTCTCATGCCTTTAGAAATCTTGATAAAGTCGAACAATTGCAGTATTAAGATTTTTTGCAGATGAGAATTTTAGAATCCACAAACAGTATTTAATACAATCTAATTTGCTATGAAGTACAAACTCATCTATCTGCTGCACCTTGGTGCTAGGAAATTGTAAGGATTTTCTGATTGGTTGATTTATTATTTTGATGTTCTATAGTGTTTGGGTCATGATGAATAAAGTGACAAGGAAACTGTCTAAAATTCCCGAAGAAGTCAGGGGAGAGATAGGCACTTATTTTGTGGATTCTGCTCCAGTTGTGGAAGAGGATAAAAGAAAACTATCCAAACTTGATGATTCAGCTAATTTCATTCGCACTGGTTTAAGTGTATGCAAAATCTTTATGTAATTGCTAACATTTATTTATTTTAAGTACCTCAGATGTTTTCCAATTATGTTATTTATCTCTATTTACAGCCTAGATGGAGTGATCTAGATGTTAACCAGCATGTTAACAATGTGAAGTACATTGGGTGGATTCTGGAGGTAATTAATCTTCTATTCTTGAATTGTTATTTAATCGGTCCTTAATTTCTTTTTTTAGCGCGATTTATTAGTAGAGCTCGTTTGACCTTTTAAAGGCAGGTTCAATGGTGATACTGTTATTATGCAACACCCACAGTGTGCCAATGCAACTGTCAGTTAGTTCTTTTTAGAGTAACCTGGGCTTGAGTCTCAATACCTTTTCAGGTTTAGCTTCCGAAAGCATTTCGTAAGATCATGTTTTCTGATTTCCAGTCCTATCAAGTGAAAATTGTTTGAAAATATCAAATTTGTATCATAGTTTTGCCTCGTATGAAAGTAGTTTATGACAGTTCGTGAAGTGCATTGAAAGTAGCTGAGAGTTGTAAAATGGGACGGTAGATGGGGAAATAAAACACCACTTTTCCACGTTTGATCTTTTCGTGTCCTACTTTAGAGTCCCCTTTTTTATTAGTGTGTTTTATTTGTTAGGATAAACAATGATTTTTATTCGTTTAGTTTGGATTTTGATGAATCCATTAAACCAAAAATATTTTGCTTTGATTACTGCAGAGTGCTCCACAACCACTTTTGGAGAGTCATGAGTTATGTGCCATGACTTTGGAGTACAGAAGGGAGTGTGGCAGGAACAGTGTGCTGGATTCCCTGACTGATATATCTGGTGCTAATGTAGGCAGTTTAGCCGACGGTGGACTTTTTGAGTGCAAACACTTGCTTCGACTTGAAGATGGTGCTGAAATTGTGAGAGGTAGGACCGAATGGAGATCCAAGTCTGCAAACAACTTTGGAGTTCTGAGTCAGGTTTCAGCAGAAAGCACCTAAATATTGATTGTCATAACTGGATGAAGTGGCATAAACTCCCTTTCCCACCTGCAGATTGGATCAAACCTCATTGGAGCTTCGTTTTTGTTTTTATCAAGATCTACATGTCTTAAATATATAAAATCGTTACTTGTAAAGAATGGAAGAAGGGTGGGAAAGTTGAATTCCATTTCATTTATGGTCATGCTACTCTTAGGTGTCATCAATATTCAATTGTTCGTCAAAATGGCTAAGCCTGTATATTAGTATAATTTCATTTTTCCTTTCCCTTTAAAGGAAAGACGCAACACACCAAAACAAATAAATGATCTTCTATAGGTTGCAGGCTGACTTGGGTCTCTCATTTGCTGTTTTTATGGTAAGTTAAGCCATTTCTTCCGGTAATTCCATAATTTCAACCTCGACCTCCTTAAAATTTTGTATCCTAGAATATATGATTTGAAATATAATATTTTTTATATTTTGGATTATATATTTTAGAATATAAAATAAAAATATATATTCTGAATTATATATTTTGAAAAATAAAATTTACATTTTAGATTGGAAAATGCAAAAATTTATTGGAGTGTTTCTTCTTGCATCTCCATACTTTGTTCATGCACCTCCATATTCTTAACTTCCTTCCATATTCTTCTCCCCTTCCTTCTTTCTCCATCTCCACCAACGCCCCTTCCTCTACTTCCACTGGTGCTGGTTCTTCTTCTTCCTCCACTTCCACCGAAGCTCCTTCACCTACCTCTATTGGCGCCCCCATCTTCTTCCTGCAGCTCCACCGAAGCAACATTGAACCAACCAGCTATAACACCTTCTTCAACCCCATGAACATGGGTATTGCAGTACTAAGATTGAAAAGAAAATAAAAGGGTAGTGTTGATTTGATGATTTGTTCTTGTGTTGTGGGTTGAAGTGTTGAGAATTTGTAATTACTTGCATATGGATGATAAAGAATAATGAATGTGTATCATTAAAGGGGTGATATCTTTACGTGTTGTTCTATGAATGGGTCCTTGAGAGCTGTGGCATGGGTCACTACTACTGCGACAACTACACAGTTTTATTCCCTTAAAAGATACATTTTGGACTCTCCAAGTCCCGAATGTAAAATTAAGATGTATTTCGCATTATATAATTTCAAAATGTAAACTAATATTTTCAATGTTACAATTTCAAATGCAAAATAAAAAAAAAAATTGTATTTTGAATTATACAATTCAAAATTATATGACATAGATTATATAATTCAAGATATATTTTTTACGTTTTAGATTATGTATTCCGAAAATTTGCAAATTCTACGTTTCAAAACTCAATAAAAAGAGAATAAAATGGGAAATTTAAAATATATGTAGGTGCGTGATGAAATTAAAGAGGTGCAGAAGAAATGTCACTTGGTATGACAATGTATTACATACTCCCTTCCCTCTCTTCCCCTTTTCTTTTCTAATTATAAAATTTTGTAAGATTCTTACCGAATTTAACCAAAAGTCTTTGAGCCAAAAAGTTTTGGAGGCGGAACATTCGCTCTTGAATTTCAGGCTTCTATTATCTGGTAACTAAGCTTCAAGAGATTCATTTAGAAAATGGTCTTTGATGGTTAAGTAAATAAAAGAGTGAGAATCAGTATAATAATAATAATAATGAGAGTGGAGAGTTGGGAAATACGAGAGTTTCAAAATTGACTTTTGTACTATAGGATACCTAATCCTCCAACTGTCGACCAATAACCCGACGACAATTAAACCAATGCAGGACATTCTCATGCCCGTAATGACATCCGACCACTTAGTGTGGTCGACCACTAGACAACCGACTATAATAACATACGACCATGTGGCGTTGTCGACCAGTTGAGGCTCGACAATCGACACGTCGTCCGCCCAGATCGACACGCATGATGATCGACATACAATATGCGACATCGTGATCTAGCGGTTACAAATAAACAGTTACGCATATTGGCTAACAAGCGCCGTGAATCATGGAAGTACTTGACTCAATATCTAGCAGTTATAACTTATAGATAGCCAACTCCAGTAACCACCCGAGATTTCAGGTAAACGGTTTATTTTACTCCTTTAAATACACACAGCATACCAGAAAAAAGGTACGTTTTTCCCCTAAGAGAAAATTAAGAAAGATTCAGTTGCTCTAACCAAGACCATTATTGACTTGAGCGTCGGAGTGCCTTTGCAGGTACCCAGCCCACCGTACTCAGAGCTTTGGAGAAGAGAGAAAGACGACACAGTGAAAGCAACACAGAGAAGGAAGAAAGTAAGGTTGTTAGGTTCGTATCTTGGTCCCTACATCCCTACCGAAACATTTTGGCGCCCACCGTGGGGCCCGAGATTACTATCCCAACAACGACCACCGGAGCAATGGAAAATTCAAATACGCACGATTTGATCAGGCAATTGCAGGCGCAAATTGAGGCACAAGCACAAACCATGCAGGAGACTCAACGTAAACACGCAGAGGAGATAGCCGCGCTGCGAGCACAGATCCCCGCAACAGAGTTATCTGCCTCCAACAGACAGGAGGATAACGAAGCCAGTCATCATGGGAGAGCCTCTGAACGAGCCGGTGGAGGAAGGAGGGGGCCTACTCCTATGCGCCTCACTAACCTGCTTCCATTCACAGAGGCCATCATGCAAGCAACCATGCCGGACAAGCCCCCTCCAACTCTGGAACGCTACAATGGCTCTGAAGATCCAGATGACCATTTACGTAATTTTATAGATGCCATGGCATTCTATACTGACAGCGATCCGGTGATATGCAGAGCTTTCTCCTTATCCCTTAAAGGGGAAGCTCTAGAATGGTTCCATAAACTCCCCCGTAATTCCATAGATTGTTTTGCAACCGTCGAATCTTTATTCCGAAAACAGTACGCAGCCAATAAAAAACCAGCGATGACTGCTACTGAGCTTGTCCATACCAGGCAAGAGAAAGATGAGACCCTGAAAGCTTTCATGCAGCGGTACATCGAGACGGCCCGGCGCGTGCCAGATATTACTCCCACCTTTATCATCAGCAACCTGTCGTCCTGCCTAAGGCCAGGACAAGTCTCAGAACAATTATATGCTGACCCTCCAGCATCCATGGAGGAACTCCAATCCACGATGGCGAAATTCATCCGCATCGAAGATCACCGTAACTCCAGGAGGAAACACCAGCAAGATGCCCCTAACCGTGAAACAGGAAAACCAACGAAACGACCCCCCAATGACTACAGACCAGATCGACCACCTAGGAAGGAGTCGGGGTGGACGTCTAAATACGATCGCTACACGACTCTCAACGCACCAAGGGCGAGGGTGCTAGAAGAGGCCTTACACGCCGAACTTCTCACCGTGCGGCGGAGTGCCACCCCAAAGAACGCGGATAACAGCAAAACTTGCCGGTTCCACATGAACCGTGGGCACGACACGGACGAATGTAACGCAGTAAGAGACGAGTTAGAACGACTCATTCGTGCAGGTTATCTCCAGACTTACGTCAAGGAGAGAGTTTCCGCTAGAGCAACAACTCCTCGCCGAAGAGATCCTCCTAGGCGCAGTCCCCAGCGATCTCCCCCTAAAGATGATCGACACCGTAGGCGATCGCGCAGTCCACCTCGACGCACAGAGAGAGAGCGCTCAGTCCGAGGCCGCATCGACACCATATCTGGTGGTTTTGCGGGGGGAGGCGTGTCGGCTTCGGCGAGGAAGCGACATTTGAGACAGTTGAAGTCGGTCCATATGGTCGAGCGACAGGCTCGGTCGATCCCTGACATCACGTTCACGAACGCTGACTTCCATGCCCCCGATCCTGATCATGATGATCCTATGGTCATCACAGCTAATATAGCTCGGTATGATGTCAGCAAGGTCCTCGTCGACCAAGGAAGCTCGGTCAACATTTTATATTGGTCCACTTTTCAGAAAATGGACCTATCTGAGGACCTCATCGCCCCGTTTAATGAGCAGATTGTCGGATTCTCAGGAGAACGGGTCGATACCAGGGGATACCTTGACCTGCGAACTCGGCTCGGAACGAGTCGAGAGGCACCAGAACTTCGAGTTCGATTCCTGCTGGTCGAGGCAAATGCATCATACAACGCCCTGCTAGGACGACCTTGTCTGAACGCGTTTGGGGCAATCGTATCTACTCCTCACCTCGCCATGAAGTTCCCAACAGACCATGGTGGCATTTGTACTGTGAGGGCCGATCAGCGCACAGCTCGACAGTGCTATGTCGCCGGGTTAAAAATCACTCCCTTCGTCCCAACCAGAAGGACAAAAGGACCCGAGGCAGCGGCAGCCGATTTAGACCCCCGCACCAACGTAGACGAGCGTCTACATCCGCAAGGCGAAGTCAAACTCCTGTCCTTAACGACAGACACATCCAAAACCACTAGCATTGGCGGAGACCTCACCTCCAGCGAAGAGCACGATTTGGGACGCATTCTACGGAACAACGCAGACTTGTTCGCATGGACAGCTGCTGATATGCCAGGCATCCATCCCGGGGTCATGGCCCACAAGTTATCCATCTTCCGAGAGGCACGACCTGTCGCCCAGAAGAAGCGACGAGTCGGGGAAGAGAAACGCCAGGCTATCCAAGCTGAGGTTGGAAAACTGCTGAATGCCCAATTCATCAGAGAATTGACGTACACTACGTGGCTGTCAAACGTAGTTATGGTCAAAAAGTCCAACGGCCAATGGAGAATGTGTGTCGATTTCACCGATCTTAACAAGGCATGTCCTAAAGACTCGTACCCCTTACCCAGCATCGATCGTCTGGTAGATGGAGCTTCAGGTCATGTAATACTAAGCTTCCTCGACGCTTACTCAGGCTATAACCAGATCCCGATGTACGAGCCCGATCAAAGCAAGACAGCCTTTATTACCGAACGCGCTAATTACTGTTATGAAGTAATGCCGTTTGGGTTGAAGAACGCCGGAGCTACTTATCAGCGCCTTATGGACAAAGTTTTCCATCACCAGATTGGGCGATGCATGGATGTATATGTCGATGACATGGTTATCCGCAGCAACTCTGTCGAACAGCACCTGCAAGATTTGAAGGAGGTTTTTGCCCAGCTCCGACGGTACAGCATGCGCCTCAATCCTACCAAGTGTACCTTCGGCGTCCCCGCAGGAAAATTCTTAGGTTTCATGCTCACACGTCGAGGTATTGAAGCCAACCCCGACAAGTGCAAAGCCGTGCTCGACATGCCAGCTCCAACGACCCTACGAGAAGTACAACGTCTTGTAGGTCGCCTTACCGCCCTGTCCAGATTTATTCCAAGGCTGGCTGAATACATTAAACCCATCCTGAAGAATTTGAAAAAGGGCTCCACCCAACACTGGGACAATGATTGCGAGACTGCATTCAGCACTGTCAAGCACATCTTGACCAGTCCTCCAATTATGGCCCGACCGGACGAGGGATCCGACTTACAGCTGTATCTTGCAGCCTCCCCGTATGCGATTAGCGCCGCCTTGATACAAGAGACACCCTCCCTTAAATTGATCTACTTCATCAGTCGTTCTTTGCAGGGGGCCGAGGAACGCTATTCCCGCATTGAGAAGTTTGCCTTGGCGTTGCTCACAGCTTCCCGCCGGCTTCGACCATACTTCCAGAGCCATCAAGTGATAGTCCGCACAGATCAACCCATCGCCAAGATCCTCCGCAAGCCAGACTTAGCAGGACGCATGGTTGCTTGGTCAGTGGAACTGTCAGAATTCGGCCTTCGCTACGAGCCCCGCGGATCTGTCAAGGGTCAACATTTGGCAGATTTCGCAGCCGAATTAACACCTGCACCAGAGAACTGCACGACAAAATGGCTCCTCAGCGTGGATGGTTCCTCTGACAAAAAGGGGGGAGGAGCCGGTGTCGTCTTAGAGGGGCCAGATGATGTGGTCCTAGAGCAAGCCATCATATTCCAGTTTCCAACTAGCAACAACCAAGCCGAGTACGAAGCCTTAATTGCTGGCCTATCCCTGGCTAGGGAGTTGTCGGTCGAGCGTTTAGAGTGTCGGATGGACTCGAAATTGGTCGTCAACCATGTCAATGGAATCTATCAAGTCAAGGACAATCAGCTATTGCGTTACTACCACAAGGTTCAGACTTTACTCCGCAATTTTGTCGAAGTTAATGTCATCCATGTACCCAGGGAGCAAAACGTAAGAGCGGACCTGTTGTCCAAATTAACTCATTCTAAGGAGCGAGCGCAGTTATCCTCAATCATTAGAATGACACTCGACCGCCCTGTGGTGGAAGCTTTTGTCACTAATGTGTCGACACCTATAACAGACTGGCGGCAGAAAGTGAAAGACCTCATGGAGCGACAGGACAAAGGCGTTAGCATTACCGCGGCTGATTCCAAACACATTGCGCGCTTTGTGTGTATAGGCGACGACCTATATCGTCGCGGCCATAGCACTCCTCTGCTGAAATGCCTCTCGGAAGAAGAGGCTGACTATGTGTTGCGCGAACTGCACACAGGGATGTGTGGATTTCACTCTGGTAAACGGACATTAAGAGGACGTATTCTTCGCGCCGGATATTACTGGCCTACTCTCGACCGCGACTGCGAGACATTCGTCAAGAAATGCCTTTCCTGCCAAGCACATGGTCACGACCTCCGTGCACCTCCTGAAGACTTACACAATATTGTCTCTCCCTGGCCGTTCGCCCAGTGGGGTCTCGACATACTTGGACCACTGCCGATCGCCAAAGCGCAAAACAAGTTCCTCCTCGTGGCAGTTGACTACTTCACAAAATGGATAGAAGCGGAGCCGCTGTCCGTCATCAGCGCCCAGCGAGTGCAGAAGTTCATTTGGCGTCTCATCTGTCGGTTCGGTCTCCCTCAGAAGATCATCACCGACAACGGTCGCCAATTCATCGAACGCAAATTAGAGGATTACCTCACCAGTTTGGGAATTAAGCATGTCACGTCATCTGTCGAGCACCCTCAAACCAACGGCCAAGCCGAGGCCGCAAATAAAGCCATTTTGACAGAGTTAAAAAAGCGACTCGGTGAAGCCAAGAGTTTATGGGTGGAGGAGCTACCCGAGGTCCTGTGGGCATACAGATGTACTCCCCATGGATCTACGGGGGACACGCCATTCAACTTAACCTATGGCACTGACGCCATGCTTCCAGTCGAGGTGGGCGAGCCTTCATTGAGGCGCCAAATCACTGATATGTCCCTTAATGAAGAGCAATTACGGACAAATCTCGACGTCCTTCCTGAACGACGTGAGGTTGCCACCATTCACGCAGAGGCCCAAAAGCGCATGCTATCTCGACGATACAATACCAAGGTCAAACCCAGAACCTTCAAAAGCGGCGATTTGGTGTGGCGGAAGCGGGGAGAAGCTCGGAAGAATCGAGCCCATGGCAAACTCGCAGCTAACTGGGAGGGACCCTTTCGGGTTGCGGAGGACATGTCGAACGGCGCATATCGTCTCCAACTTCTAGATGGCCACCCAGTTCCCAACACTTGGAACGCCACTCACCTTAAATATTACTTTAGTTAACATCCATTTCTTGTTTATGCTTCTTACAACACTATCAACTTCAATTATCAAATAAACATTATATTTCATCATGATTATTGCTTAGATTCATTTATCACTACTCTAGTGTCGAGTCCCAGGGTTGTCGTACCAGACACTTCCATACACAAAGGGGATGAAAGCAATCTCACTGGCCGATGTTCACTCTTGAACACCCAGTCTGTTCGGGACGCGCTCCCACTGGCCGATGTTCACCCTTGAACACCCAGTCTATTCGGGATACACTCCCACTCACTGGCCGATGTTCACCCTTGAACACCCAGTCTATTCGGGATACACTCCCATTGGCCGATGTTCACCCTTGAACACCCAATATTTTCCTCACTCGACTATCGTTCTCCACTGTCACACAAGGCGCTATCAATACACTCGACATTCACACTTAGCGATCACTACAGCAAATCAATCGCCAAAACAGCTAAGTTAAACGAACAGAGCACTTTATTTCAATGATTACGCATTCGTGAATAATCCAAGTTTAAACATTCATAGTCGTCAATCAAATACTCAAGTATGTATACGCAGATCATTACTACTTCCTACTCTATTACAATTGGGGGTGCGTCGCCTTCAACAGCTTCAGCAGTCTCTTTGACAGGCTCGTCAGCTTCCCTTGCTCCCTCAGGCTCATTGTTGGCGACCTCCTCTTCATTCTCTTCCCCCTCCAGGACAGCGTCATCCGGAATTTCCTTCAAAGGCTTCAGATGACCTTCATGCACATCTTTCCGGACGTCAAATTCAGCTCCTTTGGTTGATACCTGAAGCAAGTGCTCGACTTGCCTCAAGGCCTTCCTGAAACCTTTCTTATGTTCGTCCATGATTGCATCCTTCAACTCCTCGATCAACTCATTTTTTTCAAAGATCTCTACCTTTAGTGCGTTTCTCTCTCGGGCCACTAACAACATTGAGTTCTTCGCTTTATCCAGATCCCTACCCATCTGATCACGTTCTTGTTGGAGGGCCACACCAGCTTCTCGAGTCTTATTCAACAATGTCTCGCCCTCCTTCAGCATTTGTTCACTACGCTTCTGTCTGGCCTCACAGCCCGCATGGATCTCGGCGAGCTCTTTCAGCTGGGCGCGCACCTTCTCTAACTCAGACCGCATCTGACCCCTATCCGAGGCATACGCTAGATGCCAAGCCAACGCTTGTGCTCGTGTGTTCATCTCTAGTAAGCCTTCAGCAATCTGTTGCTCGCTCATGTTTTCGATCACCTTCTTCTCTGAAACATCCAAGTTGAGGTCTACCCTATGACCAGGCATGAAGGCACGATCCCATATGCCCTGCGGCAGGGGGCGTTCATTTTCTTCAACCACCTCCTTACTTTTCTTTGCTGCCTCGCGGTTGATGTCGCCTGTCTTGGATTTCCTTTTGCGCACGAGAGGCACCTCAGCTAATGTCGTCTCCGCAGCCGCTGCCACCACGACGGGAGGTGGACCAGATGGTGGCACCGGAGGGC
This sequence comes from Vigna umbellata, assembly GCF_029865625.1. Lineage (NCBI taxonomy): Eukaryota > Viridiplantae > Streptophyta > Magnoliopsida > Fabales > Fabaceae > Vigna > Vigna umbellata. The sequence goes on from NC_142166.1 coordinate 9,809,430, forward strand.
ATTGTTGCCCAGCGGACGACCCTGGACGATTACCTTCATCCCTCTCATCGTCGATGGTCTGAAACCAACTGCGACCACTTCCTTTCCTCCCCATTATCTCTGCAAAACACCAAAACCCATCCAGCATGGTCAGCAACAACATAACAAGTTACACAAATGATAAGCAAAGACACATACCAAACACCCTCGCCCCTGCGTCGTCGAACTCGAGGCAATTAATAAGCTGACGAGACGAAAGGGGGCGTGGCAACGCAGTCAACACACTCAACGCCTCTAATTCTTCAACCGTCATCTTATCCTCTGGCCAAGAGGTGAATCTCAGCGGGTCCTGCGTCCAGTACAGGGGAAATCTAGGGTTCCCCTCACCATCGAAAAAATACTGTCGACCGACAGCGGTAATCGACACCTTAAAAAATTTTTCTTTGAAATTCCTATATGATTGCAGATATAGCTCTAACAGCGCGTTACCCGGCTCCGAAATCAATGACACCCATCCCTTTGTGGCTACTGGTCGACATCTAAAGAAATGCAGAAACAAACCTACCGTGGGCCTAATAGCTAGTGCCCGACACACTATGGCGAAAGCCTGCACATACGCCCAACTATTGGGGTGCAACTGACTCGGTGCAACGTTTAGGGTACGCAGAACATCCATTTGGAAGCTGGTAAAAGGCAGCCTCACATACAAATCGTAGAATAACACAGAATAAAAATAAAAGAATTCCTCAGAAGCATTCTCCCTCCCATGGCACACTCTCTCATCATCCCGGCAAGCTATCAATTTTATACAAGTTTGATACCCTAGGGTTCGCAACACGCAGCTATTTTCAATCCAGTCTGCTAACACAACCCTACTCCTAAATTGGCTTCTAAGTTCTTTTACCTCACGCGCCGCCCAGGCGTACTCATCTCCACTAATCGGAGATATTATACGCCCCCCCGGTCCTTCACCACACACATTTCCATATGTAAAAGCCTCCTCCCCAAAAGGCAATGTGGTAATTTCAAGACATTCCGCCGTAGATGACGGCCCCGGCGTCCCGCCCCCAATGTTCTGCCCCTTTCCTTCCATAGTCAACACTAAACAAACTAAGATGAAGGAGATTTTAGGGTTACCTGGTAACGTCTCGTAACAGGGTAAGCAGTGAGGATAGAAGAGAAACAATCTCGCTCAGGATGCACACTGTCAAACTCTGTTCCTCCGCAAAAGTGAATAACCTCCTTCTGAATCGTGCTGAAGAAGCCAAACCGTTTAATCGTCAGGCGCCGTCCGATCCTTTCTAATCTAACGGCTACTACGACGCGTCCCCTCACTTCCCTACAGGAGCGGGAAAACCCAAAATTCGTAACGCCCCGTACAGCTGTCATACACTTCACACATTACTTAAAAGTCCTTCATAACTCTGTCATCACCCATTTACTCGGACTTGGGGGGCATGTACTATAGGATACCTAATCCTCCAACTGTCGACCAATAACCCGACGACAATTAAACCAATGCAGGACATTCTCATGCCCGTAATGACATCCGACCACTTAGTGTGGTCGACCACTAGACAACCGACTATAATAACATACGACCATGTGGCGTTGTCGACCAGTTGAGGCTCGACAATCGACACGTCGTCCGCCCAGATCGACACGCATGATGATCGACATACAATATGCGACATCGTGATCTAGCGGTTACAAATAAACAGTTACGCATATTGGCTAACAAGCGCCGTGAATCATGGAAGTACTTGACTCAATATCTAGCAGTTATAACTTATAGATAGCCAACTCCAGTAACCACCCGAGATTTCAGGTAAACGGTTTATTTTACTCCTTTAAATACACACAGCATACCAGAAAAAAGGTACGTTTTTCCCCTAAGAGAAAATTAAGAAAGATTCAGTTGCTCTAACCAAGACCATTATTGACTTGAGCGTCGGAGTGCCTTTGCAGGTACCCAGCCCACCGTACTCAGAGCTTTGGAGAAGAGAGAAAGACGACACAGTGAAAGCAACACAGAGAAGGAAGAAAGTAAGGTTGTTAGGTTCGTATCTTGGTCCCTACATCCCTACCGAAACAACTTTTAAGTTAGATATGTTGTATTTATAGATCTCGTAAAGCATACGTTATTGACAATCTAGACAAACATACATTTTGTTTATGTCTACATATTTGAAGATCATTTACAAAAAAAATATGAGTGTGCTTAATCCTATAAACAACTACAAGAAAAAGACATCACAAATTTATAGTTCATTATATGATATTGCATAAGAAAATTACAATCACAGTTTATTAATACACATGTTTATCTCTTCATTTTAAGCTCAATACATAAATTTAGGAGGTGCCAAAAAAATTAAAATTAAATAATTTGATTGTGGTATTACAATACAATATATAAGGGATGCATCTTTCCATCCTGAAATATGTTTTGTGCTGTTGTGTGTATAAATAAATTAACAATAGGGTTTTTTTAAATTTGATTTAAGTTGTATCTTAATAAACAAAAAAAAAATTGAACCAAAAAACAATTTGAGAAATAATTTTTAGCAGCACTGAAGATAAGATACTAACATGATGAAATTAGAGGAGTAATAATTTTAGAAAAAAATTGAAGAAAATAAGATAGACTAAAAGTAAATAGTAAAATAAAAGTAAGAGCATGAGATGTTAATTATTTGAAAAATGTTTCTTTGACAACAAAATTTTGCCAACTATTTGATAACTACACGTGTTGCAATTTCATTGGTTGATTTTTAAAAGGTTTGAAAAAAGTTGTTTTTTGGCGAGGGCATATTTGGAAAGAAAATTTAGAATGTCCCTTTCATTTCAAATTTCCCTCTTCTTCCTTTTTAGCTTTGCTCGTCACTCTCTCTCGACCATTGAACGACGCTCATCACCACTCTCTCTCATCTTCTTCCTTTATGTCTTTGCTCGTCATTCTCTCTCGACCATTGAACGACGCTCTCAGTCCATCATTTGAGTTGATTTTTTCTCTCTCGTCTTCTTCCTTTTTGCCTTTACTCGTCACTCTCTCGACTATTGAACGATGCTCTTAGTCCTCCATTTGAGTTATATTTTTCTCTCTTTGCACGTCGTTGTATCTCCACCATTGTCCGCACATTTCTCTCTTTTGACGTCGCTCTCGCTCCATTGGTTGCAGTTGCATCTCTATTTCACACTCGCTCCATCGCATTGTGGTTGGCATTATTTTAAAAAAACAAGAATCAACTCATTTGGAGTTCGGTGAAGAAAGTTATGAGCAAAACAACCAGCATAGGTCAGAGGTGGCATTAATGTATAAAACGTTAACTTTAAGGAATTAACTGCACCTACTCAGATGCCCAAAAATCACAAATTAGTAGTCATTGGAAAGAGTTTTGAGTATATTTTCTAATAAAAAAAGAATCACGTCATTTGGAGGTTTGTGGGAAAAGTTATGTTTAAAATAGTCAGCAAAGGTCAAAGTTGACAGCATGTTATCTCACTTAAATTGCCTTTGGGGAGTAACGTTCTCACAGCTGGGTTCAAGACTTAGCTAACATGATCATCACACCAACATTGCGTCTTTCCCCACTAAGGACTGCCCAAAAGATAGCCTTCAGGCTCTACTCACACTTAAACATTAAAAGGAACTCTCATCCATTCAAGAAATATGAAAAAATTACGTAAAATGTCTTTGGCTACTTATGTGGCCACAGGTGGCTCCTGCCGCACAAGTTTCTGTACAAAACCATATTTTTGTTTGTGTAATCGTTTACGGGGTTCTTGTAATCGATTACAATGGCCAAAAAGGCCTACACTTGATTACCAAGGCATAATTTGAAAGGTCTTTGAGTATAGATTCCAACAAAACAAGAATCAAATCATTTGGAGTTCAGTGGAGAAAGTTAAGAGCAAAACAACTAGCAAAGGTTAGAGTTGGTAGGAATATATAAAACGTTAAATTTAAGGATTAAACTGTACCTACTCAGATGTTCAAAAATTACAAATTAATAGTCATTAAAAAGCTTTTTGAGTCTAGTTTCTAATAAAAAAAAGAATCGCATCATTTGGAGGTCAGTGGGAAAAGTTATCATTAAAATAGCGAGCAAAGAAAGTTCACAACATATTAACTTGGTCATGACACCAACATTGGGTCTTTCCTCCACCAAGGGCTTCCCAAAACCTAGTTTTTAGGCTCTAATCACACTTAAACATTAAAAAGAACTCTCATCCATTCAAGAAATATGAAAAAATTACGTAAAATGTATTTGGCTACTTATGTGCCCACAACTGGCTCCTACAACAGAAGTTTTTGTACAAAACAATATTTTTGTTCGTGTGATCGTTTATAGGGTCCATGTAATCGATTACAATGACCAAAAAGGCCTAAACTTGATTACCAAGGCATAATTTGAAAGGTCTTTGAGTCTATATTCCAACAAAACAAGAATCAACTCATTTGGAGTTCGGTGAAGAAAGTTAAGAGCAAAACAACCAGCAAAGGTCAGAGTTGGAAGGAATATATAAACCGTTAACTTTAAGGAATAAATTGTACCTACTCAGATGTCCAAAAATTATACATTAGTAGTCATTGGAAAGCTTTTTGAGTCTAGTTTCTAATAAAAAAAAAGAATCGCATCATTTGGAGGTCGGTGGTAAAAGTTATCATTAAAATAGCGAGCAAAGGTCAAAGTTCACAACATGTTAACTTGGTCATGACACCAACATTGGGTCTTTCCTCCACTAAGGGCTTCCCAAAACCTAGTTTTTAGGCTCTACTCACACTTAAATATTAAAAAGAACTCTCATCCATTCAAGAAATATGAAAAAACTACGTAAAATTTCTTTGGCTACTTATGTGCCCACAGTTGACTCCTACAGCACAAGTTTTTGTACAAAACCATATTTTTGTTTGTGTAATCGTTTACAGGGTCCTTGTAATCGATTACAATGGCCAAAAAGGCCTAAAATTGATTACCAAGGCATAATTTGAAAGATCTTTGAGTCTATATTCCAACAAAATAGGAATCAACTCATTTGCAGTTCGGTGGAGAAAGTTAAGAGCAAAACAACCAGCAAAGGTAAGAGTTGGCAGGAATATATAAACTGTTAACTTTAAGGAATAAATTGTACCTACTTAGATGTCCAAAAATTATAAATTAGTAGTCATTGGAAATATTTTTGAGTCTAGTTTCTAATAAAAAAAGAATCGCATCATTTGGAGGTCGGTGGGAAAAGTTATCATTAAAATAGCCAGCAAAGGTCAAAGTTCATAACATGTTATCTCACTCAAATTGTTTTGGCTACTTATGTGCCCACAACTGGGTCCTACAGCACAAGTTTTTGTACAAAACCAGATTTTTATTCTTGTAATCGTTTACAAGGCCCTTGTAATCGATTACATGAACAAAAATATGGTTTTGTACTAAAACTTGTGCTGCATGAGCCAACCGTGGGCACAAAGGTAGCCAAATACATTTTACGTAATTTTTTAATATTTTTTGAATGGATGAGAGTTCTTTTTAATATTTAAGTGTGAGTAGATCCTAGAAACTGGATTTTGGACAATCCTTGGTGGAGGAAAGACCCAATGTTGGTGTCTTGACCAAGTTAGGCAAAGTCCTGAAACAAGTGTAGGTCATTTTGTACCTTGTAATTGATTACAAGGGCCTTGTAATCGATTACAAGGTACAAAATGGCTTAACTTGTTTAAGACTTTACCTAACTTGGTCATGACACCAACATTCGGTCTTTCCTCCACCATGGACTGTCCAAACCTCAGTTTTGAGGGTCTACTCACACTTAAAAACTGAAAATACCTCTCATCCATTCAAGAAATATCAAAAAATTACTTAAAATATCTTTGGCTACCTGTGTGCCCACAACTAGCTCCTACAGCATAGGTTTTTGTACAAAACCAGATTTTTGTTCGTGTAATCGATTACAAGGGTCTTGTAAACGATTACACGAACAAAAATTTGGTTTTGTACAAAAACTTGTGCTGCAAGATCCAGCTGTGGGCACATAAGTAGCTAAAGACAATTTGAGTGAGATAACATGCCGTCAACTTTGACCTTTGTAGCTATTTTAATGATAATTTTTCCCACCGACCTCCAAATGATGCGATTCTTTTTTATTAGAAACTAGACTTAAAAATCTTTCCAATGACTACTAATTTATAATTTTTGGACATCTGGTACAATTTATTCCTTAAAGTTAACACTTTATATATTCCTGCTAACTCTTATCTTTGCTGGTTGTTTTGCTCTTAACTTTCTATACCGAACTCGAAATGAGTTGATTCTTGTTTTGTTGGAATCTAGACTCAAAGAGCTTTCGAATGACTACTAACCCATAACTTTTAGACCACTGTACTAGATGCAGTTAATTTCCCAAAAACAACGTTTTTCTAAGCTTCCTAAATGAGTTTACTTTTAGTTATTGTTTGATGTTTCTTATTTTAGATGGGTGAGTGAGTTTAATGGTCATGGGTGATGTTTAGTGCATCAATGAAAACATTAAGTTATTGAATTGTTGAGAAAAAAAGGTCATTTAGGTGCTTTCATGTAAGTTAGATGAGGTCCATGAGCATTGGTGGCCATTTTCTACCTTAGCAATCGATTACAAGGGTATTGTAATCTATTACTAAAGACCAGAGGGCCATTTGTACAAAATTTTCAACTATACTCCCCTCAGCTGGATGAACAACACTCCCCATGAAGGGTTTTGCTACGTTTTTGCTCATTTTGTTTCCAGTTTTTTAGATGAGTGAGTAAGTTGAATGTGAATGGTTATTTCTTAAGTGCAATGATGGTAAACCATTTTAACATTCAATGATGACCACATAGCTTCATTGTATTCCATTACTATTAACCTGACCATGTTCATTACAATGATACCATTATACATTAATCATAAAAAATAATACAGTCATCTTAAAAAATAATACAATTATCTTTATTAAGCACACATCGATCTCCTTGAACTCTACAAATTCTTCTCTAGAAAAAAAAAACCCACCACTAGAGTCTACCTATCTAACTAATAACTCATTCAACAAATTTCTATCTAGCTTAACATTGTCAGACAATTGTAAAAACCAAGTGAATGGTGTCTTTGCAATTAACTTCCTCTGGTGCGGGGCCAGTCTTCCATTCAAATCACCAACCTACTTCGTTTTGAAAGAATGACGTACATTCAACTGCATGAAAAATAAATCAATGACCATAGGATAAAATGAAAATGGGTACATTGAAAATGCTAAAGGGTAAATAAAAATGGAGTAAATGAAACGGGAGAAGGGGACATGGGAAAGGAGAAACTGACAATGCAAAGATGAAAGGAAATAACTTTTTACTGGAGTTTTCCATTACTTTAGCGGAGTCTCACCGGATTGTCTCATCGGAGAAGATAACCTTTTATGTTTGCTTCATGAGAGAGAAAGGAGAGGAATCACACGTTCTGAGAGAAGGATAGAAAGAGGATGAAAACGAAAATGAGATGTATTTTTGAAAACCAATTTCCAGTATTCTTACGTGCCAACCTTTTCGAAAAAATATTATTTACATACCCCAATAACATTTTAACACCTTATCAAAATGGTGTTAACAATTCGTTGTTAACATTTCGGGATCCTAATTATTTAGGAAGTGGGGTTAGGAAGCGGTGTACCTAAGACTAGAATTGTAAGTAACATGTCGCATCGGTTGTCGTCTTCAATCCAGGAATCGGTCATGGAAATCCCCAGATAGGGTCTCTCCTCTCTCTATTCTCCAAACATACCATAAACAAATCTCTCATTTTCTACGTCAAACTCTCTTTCTTTTTCTTCACCACCCAACAAATAAAACACCATCTTTTTCTTTCTCTCTCTCTTTCTCTATAATGCTTCTTACTTCTTTGACTACTTCCCCTTCTCTTCTCCCCAATTTTTTCTTTCCCAACCAAATCAGGTTGCTCGTTTCTGCTTCTCTCTCAATTACCACCTTTGCAGATTTTTAAATCCTTAAATGTACTGTTTTCCTCTGTCTTGTCTTGTTCGGGACTCCCTTTTTACTATTTTCTTAATGGATAAAATTGTCTGTTAATGCTCACGTAAGGTTCAAGGATTGTGCGGTGCTTTAATGCTTCCTCAACTTCTTTGTAATTTTTTAACTTAGACCCCGATCTTGGGTTTTGCCATTCACTGTTGCTTCCACTGAAAACTTTTTAAACTTGTATTGATTTACTGTTTCTTGATTCTTGCTCTTCTCGATTTTATTTAAATACTTGTTCAGATGAACTTCGTCTGTTCTTTAAAATAATGAAACTCATCCGTATCTACTGAATTCTGCAAAGAAAGCCTTAGATCTGGTTAGAATTTGTTGCTCTTCGTAGTTCTTTAGAAGATACCCCGAATGCATTTTTCGAATTACTGTTTATTACATCGACACATATTGTGCAAGGAGTGATGTCTCCCTGTTGATTTTGTCTGTATTTGCTGCAGTACGTTTTAGGTTGGTTGTGCTGTTGTATTCTTTCTTAACTGGATTTTGTTTATTTTTTTCTTTAGTTGTTATCCTTTTGTTCTTGGGTTTAATCTGTAAATTGGTCCTAGATGCCCTATAAACTCTCATACGCGGGTCTTAGTTTGCTTTTTTGTTATATGATTGCACGTTTTCGTGTGCTCTTATGGTTCATTTCACCAATAAACTCATGCTGGTGTTCTGTCTGTTAGGTTTGCTACATTGGCACTATGTTAAAGCAAATTCTTAGCAAATTGCCCAAGAAGGTGCCAAAATCTGACACATCAGATTCGGCTCAGAGTGATTCCGGGAGTGCTACTACTTTTGCAAATGTCTTTCAGTGTTCGAATGTTGGGGTTGCCATTTCAAACAAATTAAATGCAGTGAAGCGGGTATCATCAGTGGTATTTCCAGCAAGCTTGAGTGCTGGAGTGGAAGCAGTTGATCCCCATATATCTTTCAAAGATGTTTCAAATATACAGAAGCAAAACCTGTTTATCAGTAAGTTGAATCTTTGCTGCACTGTTTATGATAAGAATTGTACAGAGAAAGATGTTAAACATCAAACATTAGTAGAGCTTGTTGATTTTGTTTCTTCTGGATCTGCAAAGTTCACAGAACCATCAATAGCTGCAATGTGTAAAATGTGTGCAAGTAATTTGTTCAGGGTTTTCCCACCTAAGTTTCGTCCTAGTGCTACTGGTGGAGAAACAGAAGATGAAGAGCTTATGTTCGATCCTTCCTGGTCTCACCTGAAAATTGTTTATGATCTTCTCCTTCAATTCATAAATTATAACGCACTTGATCTAAAGGTGGCAAAATTGCATATTGATAATGCGTTCATTGTTAGATTGCTTGACCTTTTTGATTCTGAGGACCCTAGAGAAAGAGATTGCCTGAAAACAATTCTGCATAGAGTCTATGGGAAATTCATGGTACACAGGCCTTTCATACGGAAATGTGTCAGCAATATCATCTACCGATTTGTTTTCGAGACTGAACGTCATAATGGAATTGCTGAGTTGCTGGAGATTTTTGGGAGTGTAATTTGTGGGTTTGCGTTGCCACTGAAGGAGGAGCACACAATATTTTTGTGTAGGGTTTTAATGCCCTTACACAAACCTAAATCTGTTGGTAGTTACCATCAGCAATTAACATATTGTGTTTTACAGTTCATTGATAAGGATCCAACACTGGCTAGCACGGTGATAACGGGGCTACTGAAGTACTGGCCAGTAACAAATAGCCAAAAGGAGCTCATGTTCATAAGTGAGTTGGAAGAGGTTTTGGATGCCACAATCATGACTGAATTTCAGAAGGTTATGGTCCCACTGTTCCGACGAATAGCTTGCTGTCTCAATAGCTATCATTACCAGGTAATTTCGGTTAATCTACTGCTCTTTTAGCTTCATTTTCATATGCAAGAGTAAGCTTGTGTCGATTAAACTTAATACATATTCTTTTCACCTTGTAGAGAGAACTTCCGTGTAAAGTAGTAAGAAATTGGATTCAGCTTGTAAATACCGTTATGTTGCCAATCCCTTTTTCTGTCTCTTCTCGATCATACATTGATGTAGCCTTGGTGTCATGCAATGCAATTTCCAGTTACATGGTTTTGGAGCTCTGACGAGAGTGTTGTGTTGGATGAGTGTACATATTAGACAAGATAGGATTAAGAGTAATGCATCAAATAGAAAAGTGTGTAGAAACAGTCTCACCTTGGATGATTTGGACATGTCACTTGTGTGGAAGAAACTGTAGAAGCAAAACTATTGGAAAAACCATCAAGAAGGATTTAGAGATCAATGGCCTATTCTACAAACGTGATATACAATGACTTGTTTGATTAATGGAACCGATCCCACCTTTCAGTAAAAGACTAGATTGCTGTATTGTTTTGGTGATGATAACTGTGATGAAACACTGTCTGACTGACCATATATTTTTCAACAAACTTTTTCTTATACATTCTTTATTATTAGTTGCATAAAAAATTTATCAGAAATCATGAATGTATCTCATTGAATACGGAGTGGGATCTAAACAACACAGTTTTGTGATTTTCAATAAAATTTTCAACCTTAAATAAAAAGTGTATCAGAGGGCATGTAGTTAGTATTTCTATTTATGAAGAATATCTATCTATCAGTCTTCTTATTCATATCTTTGTTCAGGTGGCTGAACGAGCTCATTTGCTATGGAACAACGAACACATCTTCGATGTTGTCTCTCAAAACCGGGAGGTGATTCTGCCTCTTGTGTTCACAGCACTTATACATAACACCCAAAATCACTGGAACCGAGCAGTGCTCAACCAGACCGAGAACATGAGGAAGATGCTGTCTCAGATGGACGAGGAACTGGTGCTTGCCTGCCAACTCAAGTTGGAGGAGGAAGATTCAAGGTCAAGTGCCGCAGCTGAGCAGCGAAGAGTGACATGGGAACGTCTTGAAGCTGCTGCCACTGCCAATATCCAACCTATAGCTGTAGCAGGTGATGTAGTAGCATCTCCTGCATGTTCGGTGGCATGCTAGTTGACAGTGCGAGTGTGAATGTTCAAATTACTGAGCAACATGGTTCTTGCGTTTTTCCATGTTGTAAGATGAATTTGCAATGGCATTTAGGTTTGTAAAAATCCTAGATGTTTGCCTTAAAAAATGTTTAGAACGTGTTGCTTGTGTTGTGGGAATTGAAAGGGTATTTGTTTGTGGTGTCGGTGCAGTCACGCATGCAATTATTTGGTGTGTCAGCAGCATCCACTTCTCACTACCCAATGACCTGGCTGGCCCCCACTTTAGCACTTGTATTGGTTGAGTGGTATTGCACTGTACTGAGGAATCGATGTGGTGCCATTGCTGATATTCCTTAACCATACTCTAACACTATGTATGTAGATGTCTATGCATAATGCAGCCTTTTTCTACTGGAGATAGCAAATGTCTTCCATTCTGTCGTTTTGGGAAAACTAGTAATGGTACTCTAGCTAATTTTATTTTTTATAAATTGCTTGGGTAATTTTTTTAAAGTTTAATTTTCATGTTTGGTGACAATTTTGTAGTGTGAACGAATTGGGGAAAATGGTTTCTGATATAATTTCTAGAGTAATTATTTTGAAGTTAATATTTTCATTATATACTTGATTCTTTTTTGTTTGACGCCTTCTTCGTAAGTGCCTCCTCACTGAAGATAATTTCATATTTAGAGGATGCGTTGTAGTTTTGTAAAAGAATTATGATGCGGCTTATAATAGACTTCTAGAAAGATTCCACTTACTAACAATTCCTTTTAGAAAAGGGTTTGATACTTCTATTTTTTATACTAATCACAATCCTAATTTTGATTAGTAGAATATTGAAGGATCTAAGCCATATATGTAGTCTTTACAATATGGTTTTACTCCCAGCAGTATCAAAGACTATCAGCCTTCTTATAGTCATCACAGTTCACAAGCATGGTTTCAAATGAGGTTTCTATTACTCCTTCAACACCATCTAGTTAGAATGAGTCTCCATGTAAAATGATAATAGTTCTTCATTTTTCATTCTTGGATAGTTAATACATGGACTATTGATCATATATGTCCATCTTCATCCAATCTCATTTCTTTTAATCAAATAGACTAGGACGTATTAGACTATCAAATGAAAAATAAAGTCATAAAAAAATTATTTTAGTCCGTGACATATCTTAACAAATAATTTTAGGGGTTTAAAATAATATATTCACACTAAGCATAATTTAATAACTTAGATGTCCAATATTCATGTAAGTTACTACCAAACGTTGCAAGTAGTGTGGGAATTTCTTTTGCTCCTACATATATTGCATCACCCTTATTTTACAAGTGAACAAATATATGGAACAAGTGCATTCTCTTTAATTACTATCAACATTAATCCTGACTTTATTTTTGTCAAAAAACGATAGATTAAGTGGCAGAGTGAAGGAGTCAACACCACCTATTCTAATAAAACTCCGCCATTGATTTTTATTTTTCTTCTTTTTTAATCTTTGGTCAAACAATAATTCATTAAATATTATTGGTTCAACTAAGATGCATGATAATATTTATATATTCAAGGTGTCTTCTTACCAAAACTACATCAAGTCTTCAAAGTCATATCCTAATGTTGTTAATTTTGTCTTTGTTGATCTTAAGACCTATGAACAATTTCATTTAGGACGTACTTTAAATAAATATATTGATATAACCAAAACGAAATTTCCTTTTGTTAAGTAGACGAATCCTATATTTATGATGTTTTCCTTCGTTCAAAACGAATAAAAAAGGAACTTTTCTTTCCAGTTAATGATTCTAAATTTGCCAAATGTTTTGATGATATACATGTTAATCTTAGAGTGTCGTACTCCATATCTTCTATTGAGGGATATAAGTATTTTCTAACCATTGTAAATGATCATTTTAGGTACACCACTGCCAACAACTCCTTTTATTAAGTAGAGAGTGACTGCTACTGAACATTCAAACTGCGACTAATGATCTTGTAAACTAGCATTGTAGAGTAATATATCATCAAAGAAGACAAGGAGGAACTTTCTCAAAAACTCATTATATTCATCAATCCCTGAAATGTTGCAGGGTCATTGGTGAGCCCAAATGGCAAAACGAAATACTCAAAATGGCCTCCATGCGTCTTGAAAGTAGTCTTATGCACTTAAAAGGTCATCCACCAAAGGAATGAGAAACTTGTCTTACTTTTTTTATTAAGGTCTTTTTTGCGACCAAAACTATAGGGCTTGCATACGGACTGTTACTTTGTTGTATAATACCATTGTCCAGTGATTCTTTCACCAATCTATCAATATCTTTTTGTTGTTTCCTATATTTGTAAGGTCACTTACTAATTGGATTGGCTCCTTGCACAAGTGGAATTCTATGATCATGTCTACCTCTTGAAGAAGGCAGGGTCGTTGGTTCATTGAAAACATCTTCAAATTCCAACAACAATTGCTCTATATCACCAGTTATATCATTTTCAAGAGCGTGTGTTGTCAAGGAATGTAATAAACCCATTTCTTGGTTGCAAGGTTGTATCATGGAGAAGTGTACACTACTTTCCAAAGCCTTGGACAATTGTTGTTTTCTCACAGTTTTAACATTAGTTGTAGCTCCTGTTAGTGCATGTTTCTTGCTTGAAAAAACAAAACTATAATGGATAACTTATCAAAATTCCAAGTAATATCCCCTAGTGTCACAAGCCATTCAATTCCCAACACCAAATCACAACAGCCCAGGGGAATTAACATAACATCATAAGTGAATTTAGTACTTTGAATTGTCCAAGAGAAGCCTGTAACCTTAGAAGAAACTGTAATTTTAGTGTCATCCACAACTATGACATTCAGAGGTTGCACTGGATACTTTACAACCAAGCTTTTTAGCTACATCAATGTCCAAAATGTTGAGTGCTGCCACTATCAATGAGCACATGCAAGGGTTTCTTGCTGACATAACCAGTGGCTCTCATAGTTTTAAAACTAGGCAAACCAGTCATAGCATTCACTGAAATTACGTGGTCAACAGTGTCGTGCTCCAATTTTTCCTCTGCAAGGGACATATCGTTCAAAGTTTTTGTCATTTCATCAACCTCCATAACATGAATGCGTAACTTTTTGTGTGTTAGAACGTGTTCCACAATGAAGGGTTCATCACAAAAGTAACATAAACTCTTGGCACGTCGTGCACTCATATAAGCTGGGGTAAGGGGCTTTTTGTAGCTTGTGTTTGAGGTTTGAAAGTGTGTGATGATTTGGGTGGGTTAGGCAGTATAGGAGGCGTGTTGGCAGGGACAAGTTTAAATGATTTAGGAAATGGTTTTGATGTTGGGGTGGAATTGGTCCTAGATTCATATAATTTTGCCAAGGAATGTGATAGCCACCCAGTTTATTTAAAACTGTAAAGATTTCCAAGACAGGTTCTTGGATGTTCATCCAGAAAAACTAAACTTTATTAACAATGAAACAAGCACAATAATCTAAATTGTTACACTAGCCCTGGTCTTTCGAGAGGACCAGACTCTCCCTAGCCTTTCCTTTACAAAACTTCCTAAAAAACTGCTAAAAACAACTGCTTACATAGACTTTATAAAAGTCTAAGACAACAAAACCTACCCACAGACAATTATAATTGTTTGTCCCTTTTATATCTCCTAATAAACTAAATCATACAGTTTTTCTTATGCTAAAAACCTTCCCTTTGTACCTATCAATACTCCCTCCATGAAGTTTCACCTTGTCCTCAAAGTGAAAAGCAAGGAACTCTGTATTGATGGTTGTTGCAGATTCCAAGCTGTTTTGAATGGATGAGAGGTGTTTTAAATTGTATGAACTACCTTCTTTTTTCCTTAATTTGTAAAATGTATCAAACTTATCAACACCCGCTCCATGAAGGTGCATCTTATCCTCAAGGTGAAAGTCTGGAACTTCTTTACGAATGCAGGCAGCAGATTCCCCTAACTCCTGAATTTCCTCTTCCGAAATAAGAAGCATATGGAGCTGTTTATTTTTGCAAGTATGATTAGGCCTAAACTTTTCATCACACCTGAAGCATAAGCCCTTTTTTTTTTTATCTTATCTTGCAATTCTTCTTGGGACAATTTTTAAATGGTGCCCCTCCTTGTTGAGTCCCAGCAGGAGAATTATTGATGGTGCTCACACAACCATTGCTCTCTCCACTTCCTCTGTTGGAGTTAGTAAAACTCATCGAATTTCCCCCTTCCTTGGAGTAACTGCGAGTAGGTGGCAATTGTCTATAGGTGTTACTTTGAAGTTGCATCGTGAGGGGTGACTCTAACCTTTTCCTCCACCATTTGAGCCTTCATCATTAACTCAGCAAGGCTCTTGGGCTCATACAACTTAACCTCTACCCTTATTCCGTCCTTCAATCCATTCAAAAAAATGTCAGTCAAATAATCCTGTCTTATACCTTTCAAGAATCCAGCATATTGTTCAAATTGTTCAATATACTCTCCCACCTGTTCAATTTGTCTAAGCCCAATCAAGACTTCAAAAGGATTTTGAAGCATTGTTGGTTGGAACCATTGAACAACTGCCTCTTTGAAAGCCCCCCATATGGGATTCGGATAGCAAGTCTCCCACCACTGGAACCAATTCAGGGCTTTTCCCTCCAAAGCCACCATAACAACCCCCATCTTCTCCTCTTCATTGACTTCTTTCAACAGGAAATATCTCTCCAACTGGTTAGTCCAGCCATAAGCATCTTCTCCTATAAAAACAGATCTAGCTTCCTCCATTTTTCCCCAGTCAGTCCTGAACGTCCACTTTCAGTCCTTCCATCATTCTTGAGACTGCTTGTACTGCCTTCCTTGACAATAGAAGCACTATCCGCTATTTGTTTATTAGAGGATGTGAAACATTCCACCAACCCTGTTAACCCTGTAAGCATTTCCTCCAACCTTTGGAACCTTCTCTAATTTTCATGGTCCTGTTCTTACACTATGCGCTCCAATCCATCCAATCTTGCCTCCATTCTCGTATTGACCATGCTGCACGGCCACCATAGCACCAGGAAAGTGGCTTTGATACCAATGATAGGCACCCAAGTTTATTTAAAACTGTAAAGATTTCCAAGACAAGTTCTTGGATGTTCGCCCAGAAAAACTAGACAACTTTACTAACAATGAAACAAACACAGTAATCTAAATTGTTACACTAGCCCTGGTCTTTCGAGAGGACCAGACTCTCCCTAGCCTTTCCCTTACAAAATTTCCTAAAAAACTACTAAAAATAACTACTTACATAGACTTTATAAAAGTCTGAGACAACAAAACCTACCCACAGACAGTTATAACTGTTTGTCCCTTTTTCTTCTACTGAAAACCTTCCCTTTGTAAATGTCTTAGCTTCATTATAAGTTTTAATTTAATATTACTAAATTAATCGAAACCCTTTTAATCTTAACGTTATTTAATGGCTCAACTACATTCAAAATACGAAACCTGATGATAAATTCACTGATCAAATCTATGTGGAAAACAAAGGAATAGAAATAACCAACAAACTATGATACACGTAACAAAGAAAACCTAAACGGTTTGTCACTTTTTTGTCAAGATTCTTCACCTCGAAAACTGAACCCAATGCTATAGTTGGTCTGGTCATTGGATTTAGCCAAGGAACCATTACCATCACACCTTTTTCAAAATTGATCACCTTGAAAACTTAACCCAATGCTATAGTTGTTCCGGTCATTGGATTTTGCAAAGGAACCATTACCATCATGAACCATGATTTCCATCTTCACAAGAAAAAGAAAAGGAAAAAAACATATTTTAGTTAACCATGTCTTCCTCTCCCCCTTCCTCTTCCCCTTCCTCTCCCCCTTCCCCTTCCTCTTCTTCCTCCTTGTGCCATTTGATGGCTGCTTTCAGAATCCCTTTCATATGTGAACATACTCATCCTAATATCTTGTGCCTTGGCTTCATGAGTACCCACACCCCATCCTTCCTAAAAATCAAGTCATATAAGATAATAAGACACTGGACCAACTGTTATAGAGTGATGAAGAAAAAAGAAAAACAAACAGAATAATTCACAAATATTACTAAAAGGTAAGGTACTGACCCGAGAATCCTCAAGGTTTAGTTGATTTTGAAGGTGCCTAGCAAGATCCTCATCATGACTGATATATAGATCCTTGTCTGTATTAGTAAGCTTTGTCTGGGCCTTTCTGTTTTCATATTCTTCCAGAGTGAATACAACTGGATCTTCTTCTTTCCCCTTGCCCCTATGTTTCCAACCCCTACCACGTCGATTATTCTCACTTGGTGGATTCAGTTTCTGAAGTAATTTTTGGGCAGCTGCTTGATTTTGCACAGGAACAGATTCCACAACTGTAAATAGGTCAAACATCAATACCACATTAATACCATCGAAGAGAAAGAGCGATGAATACTAAATAAAAAATGGATTCGGTCAAAAAGGGCATGAATTTGATTCATATTTTATATTGCATATGTAACTTAATTGGCAGTTCATTCCCAAAGAGATGCAGACAGTCTGATTGTTCATATCATATAAAACATCCAACCAATGAGGCACTTTTTCCAGGGCACTTGTATGTCGGTTTTGATTAAGCTTTGTTTATTAATAGAACCTGACAAGTAAAACCCATTTCAACCAACTAAAAATAACAGTTGAAAAAGAAATACCAATTCCAAAAAGACATTTTCCAGTTGTGAACTCAATTTCAGATGCACCTCAAGATTATCATATTATATATATATACCAAAAGCACTTGACAAAAATATACGACAAAGGAAACACCTTCTTTTGGCCTTGTGCTTGAACTACTAGCCTTGTCTTGAGCTCTTTGTTGAGGTAGATTGGATTCTAGATTTACATTCAAAATATCTGCTTTCTGGTTGGGGCCTTGCTGGATATCTGTTAGTCTCTTCTCAGTTGTACCGAGCATAGCAATTTGCTTATGATTTCCACTAGATTCATAATCTGCAATACCTGTTGGTCTCATCTCAGCTTTACCAACATCAGCAATTGGCTTACGACTTCTACCAGAGTTATAATCTGTAATACCTGTTGGAGATCACTGTTTCTGTCAATTCCATGCAAACTATCATGAATTCTGAACAACAAACAGCACATTTGGTGTTTGAAGGACTATTGTTAGAGCACAAATAGGATATCCATATTTGTTCCAGAAACCGTTAAGACTAGTAGAATTCACAAACTTCCCTAGAGATTACTGAATCCTGCAAACTGGCCATTAGTTTTTTCCTTTGACGGATTATTTCAATGGAATGAAAATCATATAAAAGAGAAGTTAATTCCAGGAACTCTATGATATGTATAAAGTGGTCTGATAAACTTTAATGGGAGGTATCAGTATTACAAAAACTAACCATGTGATGGTATAACATTCAAAATTTGAGGGGTTGCTTCCATAAGATTTCCAAATATTGGAGGTCAGTGTAATTTACTCCACCAAGCAGTTCTCGAAAATAATATATAAAAACAAAAATAGCCTCAAGAGGAGGCAGGATGAACACCAATGATCATCATCCGTATAACAATTTACTTATGTATCAATTCCAATTCTGTGCTAATAACAAGAATCACTTGATTATGAACAATAATGACAAACCAAAATCACAATCAATCTTCAAGAAAAAAAACATGCACATACTACAAAATAAAAAGGAAAGAATGGCAAAAAAATGTTCCTTTTGACCTGAGTAAGATCCAACCTGCAGCTTCACAAACTGTGGAGGACCACCTGTATCACGATTCTCTAGCTTTCTTAAAGATGATCGGGAGAATCCTGAATATTTTTTATTCATCTCCCATTCATCGTAGAGTGGTTGAACAACACCTCCTAATACAGTCAATACTTTAGGAGTTAAGCAAACAATTCCACTATGAACTGCAACTTTATTTTCCAAACGGATCTGTCCAACGGGAACACAACAGTATCATAAAAGGTAAAACTGATTTATAATTGACACATACAAATATAGATTCAAGAATAAACACATAACACACGACAGAAGCAACATATCACATAATCACTAAGTACAAACATGCCACACACTATAATAGCATAAAGTCAGGTCAGCAATCAAGACATATTAATGATGGTCAACAGAATATAACAATTGTATCAATCAAAATGTTACAAACATGCATGAATATACAGAAATTTAGCTCCACATGTAAAGGAAGGCTTTTAGAGGTGTCCATACCCATGTCTTACCTAATACTCCTCATATACTTCTGGCAACATATCTGAAAGTATCCAATTTTCTTATATATATTTTCAGGAAAAAGAAACTGAAGGAATCGATTAGGGCAGGTCAGATACATATGGAAGTATCCAATTTTATAAATGTGTGTGTCGGTGTATACTTGAGAGAGTGAAAATATTAGAAAGAATGCCTAAGAGAGATTGATACATCCCAGCTGATTTGTGAATCTATAAGAGTCCATACATCCAAGATACAGAGAGAAGATCTGAAGACTACACCAAAGTGAGGTATCACCAAAACAACTAAACTATTCTAAGAAGTTTACCTATTCTAACAATTTCAAAAATTCTAAGATACATTTTACGATGACAAAATTTCTACGAGCTAAGGAGAAAAGTATTGGAAGAATTCACTAATTTTTCATCTTGTACAAGTAAATTTCTTCTTTTGATTCAATTGATTATGATGGGCATTAAATCCAAAAGTTTGATGGATGATGCATGCATCTTCCACCCCTGAACACCAAAAGTGCAGGAATTGGCGCTAGTTATGAACTAAAGCAAAATTATCCGTGTCTCTTTCTTTACAATAGTTATGAATATGAGAAATGATTAATCTCTATTTCTTTACCAACATTCTGCATCTATATACTTTGCAGTGATGTTTCCTAAGATATCCAGAGCGCATCCCATCCTAAATTTAAAAATTTCCCGTATTCCTATGCGCATGTCGTACAAAGTATCCTGTCTTCATGTGTTAGCAGTATCTCACTATATCAAAGAATAGGGTTTCCCCATTTATAACATTGATATAAATCAACGTAATTTTCAAAGGTTTATTATAGACTATGCCATGCATTCGGTCACAAACTCAATCATAAAGGTACATGCAGTTGCTACAATTAATAGCAAGAACGGCATTACCTTAGTACCCGGAACAACATTGTCGGGTATAGAAGGAACGTGAGAGTATTCCACTGCAGTTATTTCGGAGTGACCATCAGTGAGACACAATCTGAGAACTCTCCGATCACCTGAATTCCTCAAAAACTCATCCACGCTGCTCTTAGATATGTCCCTCACCGAATTTATCTGGTAGAGCCAACAAATTTTAAATTTTAAAATAAACAAACAAATAATACGAGCCACAACACCAACCCATAAGCTTGTAACCAGTTACCAAATCCAATCAGAATTACAACAACAACAACAAATTAAATTAAAAAACAAAATTTTAACCAGTCCTATAGTTTTAATAGCTGGAAGGTGAAGAAATTGCCTGAAGAACTTTTGGGCCGTGAAGAAAAGAGGAAGCATTGCGAAGAAGAGAGGGTTGGGGCAGAGACTTGGCGCCAATAGAACGAAGGTCCGAATTAAGGAGCTCTGACTCGACAGAACGTAGGAATTTGGAAGGTTCATCAGCGAGTGCGGATTGAATGACGATGATGGCCTTCAAATTTTCTGTGTCTTCCAAACACCAACCTCTTTGCCTTAGGGTTTCCATCACCATTCCGGAATCCCAACCTCTTGAATTCTCCTCCATCCCCAACTGTTTTCAACTTCCACTGTGTTCCGGTTTCAACCAGTGGGCGCAACACACAAAACGCGAACTTAATTGGGGGTTAGGGTGAGAAACTTTTCGCTAAAGGAAAGAGAAACTGAGCTTATTGATTTTTAGTTTCTAATAATTTCATTGTATATTAAAAAATTAAAAACATATTTAATCATTTTATAAATTTATGATTATACAATTAAAATTATATTTTTATTAGTAAATATTATAAGTTATTTAAAATTGAGATTCAGACTCTATAAATAATAAAAATAATATAGGAATTAATAAATTATTTTAATCTAGGGGTAAATAAATTATTTTGGTCAATTAATTTTTCAAAATTTGAGGAACTAATTATAAGAAATTTATATAATATATGATTGGAATATTATAGAAAAACTATAATTTGGAGCAATAAAATATTGCAATTAGTTTAAAATCATTTTAATTCTTGTTACATCTCTTCGCCTAATTCTTTCCAAAGAAATTGAGTTTGAAGTTAAACAATTTGAAGATTCTCCAGGAGAACTTGCTCTTCCTGTAATAATAATGTGAATAAAGTTGATTGTTGCCACAGAATCAAATCTGGGATTCACATTTTGCAGGATCAATTTAAGTACATTTACAATGTCTTGGTGGATCTGAATAAAACAATATTTGATTAGTGTAAATTCCTCTTCACATAAGAAATCTAAAACAGGACTATTTTGGTGATTGATGAAATGTGTAGGACAACTTTTATTTTTCAATTGGAATTGGTTACATGAATCAAACCACCTAGTTTGGCATGTAGTTTTTCTTCCCTGTAGCACTGTCTTCCATTTAATTTTCTTTCCTTATTCATAATTTTACATATCTTCTGTACAGATGTTAAAACCACTCAAGACAAGTTTCTATTATCTTTTCTACAACTACCCCCGAACTTGCTTTCTAATCCCTTCATTCATCCACTCATCTCTACAACATTGAGTTTATATATCCCTTTAAGCTATTAGTGTTTATCCTAGCTCCTTTGCCTGAAGATGATTTTGCTAAAATGTTAGTCACGAGGATGTTGGCTCAGTATTGTACATAAGGGGATTATTTTGCTTAATGCATTTCAAATCCCAACAAATCCAATGTAACATATATCTCTTCGGTTTTAGGGTGTGATCTATCGCCAGCAATAAAATAGTGCAGTTCTTGTCCAACTTGAATCCAGCTACACCCAGGAATCTTTCGTAGACCCTTTTCTTTCATGAATCTTCTTATATTTGACACTTCATCCCATTTTCCGACAGTTGCATATACATTTGAAAGAGCCACATAATTCCCTGAATTATGCGGTTCCAATTTCAACAACCATTTTGCTATATAATCTGCTAGTTCAATATCATGATTTTGTCCACACGCCGCAAGAAGAGATCCTAATATATGTGCATCAGGATGGCTTGGCATTGTCAAAATAGTCTTAAGAGCTTCATCTAACTGACCATCGTTGGCCAAAAGTTTGATCAAACAACCATAATGTTCCTGATTCGGTGACATCTTGAGATCAGAGACCATATACTTGAAAATCTCGATGCCCTCCTTCACCAACCCCCCGTGGCTGCATGCTGACAGCACACTAGTAAGGGTTATGTGATCTGGCACGATTCTTTTTCTTCCCAACTGTTTAAAAAGCGCAAGAGCTTCTCTAGCTTGACCATGAGATGCATATGCAGATATCATTGCATTGTACACAGACAACTCCTTTGTCGAACACATACTGAACACATACTTGGCATCATTCAATGCTCCACATTTAGCATACATATCTATTGTAGTGGTTGCGATATCAAGAGATTGAAACATATAATGCCTCATAATGTACCCATGAATTGCCCTTCCATATTTCAATAATGCCATACTGGTGCAGGCTGAGAGCGCAGAAGTTATGCTCATGTTATTAGGTCTGATTCCCACATCCTGCATCTCCCTGAAAACCATCATGGCATCACAACCAAGACCATTCTGGGCCAAACCAGACATCACCGTCGTCCACGTGATCAAATTAGGCGTGACACCAGAGGAGCACATTTCCGCAAACATGTTTCTAGCCTCGGCAACCTGACCATTCTTAAAGAAACCAAAAATCACAGAATTCCAAGAAACCACATTTGGAGGCACACTCTCCAGCTGCATTTGAAAGAACAACTTCAAGGCCTCCCCACTCAGACCCTGCTCAGCACAAGCAGCCAACATCGTATTCCACAACACAATGTCCTTCTTTCTGGTAGAGCTGAACACTCTTCTTGCACAATCCATCCTCCCACACTTCGCGTACATATCAATGATTCCACTCGAGACAACCACATCATACTGAAAATCATTCTTAACACAATATCCGTGCGCCTTCATACCCAATCCTACATCTCTTGTATCAGCAGCAACAGCCAACAAAGAAGACAATGTCACACAGTCAAACCTTAAATTATGTTCCCTCATCACAAGACACATCTCAAGCGCCTTCCCAACCATCCCATACTGCACATAACCCGAGACAACCAAATTCCACGCCACCACATCTCTCATCACCATTTCTCCAAAAACCACCTCAGCTTCCTCAACCATACCAACCTTGAAATAGAAGTTCATAATTGAACTCCCCAAAACGTCATCCAACTCCAACCCTCCCACAACAGCAAGGCCTTGCCCTTGTTGTCCTTCTCCAACGGCTTCCAAATTCGCACATGCCGTAAAAAATCCCGACAAAGCAACGGGAGTTACTTCCACCCCCTGCAACCTCATCTCCCGAAACATCCCTATCGCCTCCTCGTTCATCCCGTTTTGCGCGTAGGTCACAATCATGGAGTTCCAAGCGACGTTGTTTCTCTCAGCCATTCCATCAAACACCCTCTCCGCATCCTCCAAAGCCCCACACTTCCCATACATGTCGACAAGACTAGTCGCAACATAAACACATTCACTTAACCCCGTTGTCTTCACGACGAACGCGTGAACTCCTTTACCAAATCCGACCCACCGAAGAAACCCGCAAGCCTTCAAAACATTAGGCACAACGAAGTTGTCAGGTAAGAACCCGTGGTTTAGCATTTCGATGTAACCCAAAAGCGCTTCTTCGCAACGGCCCGTTCGCGTGTGCAACCCGATAATGGCCGCCCAGGAGAAGACGTTCTGGCTTAGCGCATTGCGGAAGAGGCGCGTTGCCACGTCGGAGGCGCCGCATTTGGCGTAGAGAATGATTAGCTTGGATTCGACGAACTCGTTTTGGTAGAAGGAGGGACCTTTTTTTATGAGGTGGGCGTGGATTTGGATGCCGAGGGGTAGGGCTCTCTCGTAGACGCAGCCCTGAAGGAGCGTTCCATAAACGTCGGGGCCAGCCTGGAGGTTCCGCCATTGCATTTCGGAGAGGGAATCTACGGCTTCGCGAATTCGGCCATCTTTGCAGAGCAAAGAGAAGTGGTTGTGAGAGAATTGTTTCGGCGTGAGGTTTTGGGGTTTGGAATGGGGAAGGTGGAGGGGAGGGTTGGGGACTGAAGGAAGGAGAGAAGCCATGCATGCATGGAGGTGACGGTGGTCGGAATTTGCAGAGGGAGGAAGAGTGACGTGGTGAATTGAGAATTTGAACGGCGGTGGTTGGCTCTGAACGGATAATTCAGCACATGTAAATGATCATGTTCAGTCTTTTATGAACTGAGTGAGGATAGTTACACAAATTTTATCCTTTAGTTTTTATATATTTAAAATTCAATCATTTGAGCTAACTATTTACCTGGTATTAAAGAAATTACTGTTAGATCATAAAAATTGGTACTTTTTTTTTATGTGTATAATTTGTTCCAAGAATCTGTTGGGCAACCATGACAACAGACATGTGAGGAATGTAAGCCATGTTTCTTTTCATGTTTGATCATAGAGTTAGGGATCAGTGTTCTAGGTGATTAAGGAGGTTATAGTTATCAACCATCAAAATATTCTTCAAATATTTATCGATAATTATTGATAAATTTTGATCATCATTTAATCTTCTTTTTCATCATCATCATTTTCATCCTCTTCTCTTATTATAGTTGCATTCTACAACCTTTATCTCATTTTCCTAATCTCTTTCTCCTCTTCTTTCTTCTCATTTTTCTCCTTTTTCTCATCCTCATTACATGGTTGTATACTTTACTTTTGTTGTCACCTTTGTTATTAAAATCACCTCTAGTGTCATCATCTTTTTATCTCTCCTCCTCTTCTCTTCTCTTCTCTTCTCTTCTCTTTCTCATTATTTTATAACAAATATATCATCAAAATTTGCATAAAAAATATTGACATCCATTTAACTGATAAAATTTATTAATAAAAATATCTATGGATAGTAAATATTATAATTATCAACAGAATTTTCCGACAAATATTATCAATAAATTCATTAATAATATTCTTATTGATAATAAAAGTTATAATTTACTGATGGATATTAGTGAGAAATTCATTATTAACATATATATTCATTGATAATAAAAAAATTCTAAATTTCATTAATAAAATTTGTTTTACTTATAAAATTTTTTTATTGATGGAATTTTATTGATAATTTATTCTTTTTTATTGTAGTAAGCTTAAGTTGTTCTCTTTTCTTGTTTTGAAATCTTTGTCTTGAAGAAGAAATTAAAACAAAATAATTACAAAGAGTTATATATTCATTCGAATCAAACTTGATTAACCTCTCAAAGATTCAAAGATTTATAGTAAGAGAAAACTAAAGTTAGATTATAAATTTGAATTAATTAATATAAATATTTTATGTTTAATATTATTTGTTCCATCTAACCTAATTATTTGTAATATATAGTGTAAAATATAAATTTTGATAAAGTGGTGATAAAATAATTAATAAAGTAAACTATAAATCCATGAAAATTCTGATTGACATTATAATAGAATAATTTCAGTATTATATAAAATGACAAAGATGAAAAGATGAAAAGGGTGGGAAATAAAGTGAGGATTTTTGATAAAAAGAAAAGATAAGTGTGAGTTGCACACCTGTTATGATGAACTCACATAGAATCATGTTTGAGAATCAAGTTGTATTTTAACTCTAATTATACTTTATTATAAATTTTAAATGTTGCCTGCAGGGTGGAGGTAGAAAGGAAAACAAATTAGTTAATTTAAGTGCCAATATTCTTCAATTTTTTAAAATCTTTACAACACCAATAAGTGTATTCAAAAGGTGTTAGAACCCTTCTTTCACTATAAATCTCTCACTACGTACCCATCACCTTCTTTCAACTTTCTTTATTCCATATTTATTCCTTATTCGTTAGTCTTTTGCTTTTCTTAATTCAACCTTTCAACGCAACAACAGTCATTTTCATATTTTTTTAATTAAGAAACAGAAAGATATTAAATTCAAAGAAATGAAGAGGGTTGCTTTACTATATCATTTCAATTAATGAAATATCGAAAATATTGATTTAGTATTTAAATATGTACAAAATATCATAATTATATTTCGTGGTTAAGTTTTCTCAGCCCGTATTGTTATTAAGTTGTTATAAAATATTAAGTACGATGATAAAATTGTTCTGAAATTAGATAGGAAGGCATACTTTTCGTATTATACATTTAGAGAAGGAAAAAGATAAACGAAAATTCAACACTCAATATCCACCAGCCCAGCTCAATATCTATCCGATATCTTTACTGTATAAGTAATTAAAATATAATCACAAAAATAACAAAAAATATAGGAAAACAACTTCTTGAGTAATGTTTTATAAAATGAGTTACATTTATATCACACTCGTTAAAACTAAGTAAATTGTTGCTTTATATCTTAAAAAAGGACTTTAAAATAAGTTTTGTGTGTAAATATTAGTAAACAAAGTTATATTTTAAAAAGGATTTTAAAATAAGTTTTGTATGTAAATATTAGTATACAAAGTTTCGGACTTTAATATCATAAAAAATAAATTTAACTTATCTCAATTTTACAAAATCAATTAGAACATGAAGTTTGTATTTATATTTATATTATAAACTAGTTTTATATATAAATCTAAAACTTTCAACACATTTTCTCGTGCTATGGATTTATATATATACTATTAGGTATATTGAAAAAGGTCATTAGAAAAATATAACATTAATAAGATTTGATTTCAACTACATAAGAGATTGATTATTCTCTACCTAAAACCTTAAAACAAAAGGTTAATGGATCTTCAATCTTATTTAGTGTTTTATTTTTTTATTTCTATTCAATGTAAGACTTACATTCACACTTAAAATTCTAACATATATATACATTTCAAATTGTAAAAAATTATCTAAAAAAGTGTCATTTTTAATTTTTTTTAGAGCTTCTAAATCTTTAATAGTTTCTACCTTATGGGAGATGATAGAAAGGAAAGAATATTGTTGGTGAGTTGTGTGTTAGTGTTGAAGGAGCATACAAAAGGGATATTCATAGGAGGATATGGAGGAATATTAGGGATACTTAGCCTTTTTTTTCACCTAAATTTTTGTTATGCTTTTCCTTTGAAAGAGAAGAATAAAGAAAGAAGGAAAATGGCAATGAAAGCTTGAAGGAGAAGAGGGACATGGAATTTGATGCACACAAACTTTCCCTTTTTCATTTTTTAATTAAGAATCACGTTATCTTTTCTTTCTAACTCTCCTCTACTTTTCCTCTTTTGCTTCTTAGCTTTCTTTAATTTAATAAATACCAAATAAAGTGGCCACCTGACTCGGGTAGACTCACTGATCCAATTACGTGCGGCTGCCAGAATTCGTGCTAGTATAAATACTTTCTGCACATATTTTCACCCACAAAATTTAATAGAAAAAATAAGTTCAAATTAACTCCTTCACTGAAATCAACGTATATGCATAAACTAAAAACTATATAAACAAAATATATGTACATTTTTTTAAAGTTAGCTTATAAAAAAAATTAAGTTTAATTTATAAAATCAATTTTACTAAGATATGGACTTTTAACTCTTACAGTTAATAAGTCATATTTGTAATAGTTTATATACTATAAATTAATTATATTTTTAATTGATGCAAAATCTTCAACACTTTTTTTGTCGTCAATAATTGAAAAAGTTAGATACTTCTAAATGACTTAAAAACGATTTTAATATTGGGTGACACGATAAATCTTATAAATTTTGTTATAATAAGCTTTGATACATAATAGAAAATGTAGTTTTGATAAAAAATAAATTATAAAGTTAACAAAAATTATACAAATCACTAGTGTAAAAACAGTGTATAACATCACGCGTTCAACATCCAACCACTGAATAGCCAAAGTTAACCGGTGGCATTTTTGTAAATAAATGCAATTATTAGACGTTGATTAGAATTGTAATTCAACGTCGATTTGTTATATTGGGTAAATTTTTCAAAAATGCTTGGCGCGAAGGTGAAAATGTATTTACGTATGACGTCGAATTTCGGTAGAATTAAATGTCAAAAGGATATAAAACGTCGAATGCCCAACTTTAGACGTTAAAAGGTTAGTGAATTCAATAAAAAAATTGAGCGGGAGATTGAAAATTCATTCACTTTATCTTAACGCGCGATACCCTCTTCTCTGCTGAAACTTTTCTGAAACGAAGTTTGACGACCATCACATGTAATCTAACTTTCATTTGTTACAAATGCATGTTAATGAACTACTTTAGGTATGATTTCGTTTGTTTTGACCGATCATTTTCGTGTTCTTGTCCTTCATAGGCACATCCTACTTTCTCTCAAACTGGTAGCAACACTTTATTTTGACGAACTCACCTTTTGAAGGTTAGTTTTCGTTTTCGTTTTGAAAAACTTATTTGTTGAACTTGCTTGTTTTTTTTTGTTGAACTTATTTGTTGTTGGTGTTTGGTTGAACCTATTTGTTGTTGTTGTTTGATTGAACTTGTTTTTTGTTTGTTATTGTTGTTTGTTATTGATACTATACTGCTTGTTCATAGTTCATACTTTATAAAATACCAAAAGATGAAATTTGTTGTTTTTCTGTTTTTCAGGTTTTGTAGAGTTGTAAAAAAGGATCACAATTAATTAAAAAAAAGAAAAAAAAATTGATTAACGTCAAATATTGACAAAATTCGACGATAATTTTAATGTCTCCCAATATGATGTCGACCTCGAATTGGACCGGAAAGGCCAGAAAACACCAACGTTATACGGTGTTTTTGTACTAGTGAATTGTGTTAAATCCCATCTACTCTAAATATATATTCTAGTTTTGTTTTTCTATTCATGTTAACTATTGCATTATATGGTTATGAATGAGAACCACTTTTAACTTTTGGGACATGTCAATCCAGAAAAAATATAGTTAGGTTTGACAAGTTTTAAAAGCTAGTCATTTCTTTGAAAAAGTTATATTATAGAGAAAACTTCAAAATCAAACACAAACATAGGTATTAGATTTTGTTAAAGTAATCTTTAATAGGTCATATTTGATTTTAATTAAGTGTTTTACAACAAAATATAAAAACATGATTTTATAAACATTAAATCTCAATAGACCCACCCCATCTTCTCTATATATATTCATCTACTAAGTTTTTCTTGGATAAGAGACATACACATGTAATTTGAAGCATTTTTATTCTTTAGTTAAATATACATAAATACTTATTTTATATATATGCAAAGAATGTTCATCACCTCTTTTCTTATAACATGATATCAAACATAAGTGTCATCATTAAAGATATCAAGGATCTCTTGAAGAATGTGTCTAAAGTTCTAATCTTTTATTCTAATCTCTATATATAGAAGATCTTACAAAGAAGAAAAGTAATTGACCACGTGCAAAATAATAACAATGATATCGTAATCTTAAGAAATCATTAAGCCTTAATTTGTGAGCAAGAACATTGAGTTGGATTGAGTATTTACCATTAGACAAAAAGTTATAACTTATAGTCAAGATACAACTATTTGTACTTAAGAGCATAACAAACGTCATCACAATTAATATTACCAACAATATATAACCTCCTCCCTCAATAATTGATCCAATTTGAATGGAACTCATGACCGTGGTTTTAATACCAATTATTGGATCAAGTACTTACCATTAGACCAAAACTCATAACTTTAACTTATAGTCAAGGGATAACTTTTTCTACTTTTATAGCAACCCAAACACCATACTTTGATCGTGAATGACTCACCTAGCTTCTATCATGAGATTGTTTATGTTATTTGCAAGACATTATTTGTGTTCAGTAGCAATCTAAAATAGTAAACTTTATTGAAATTAGTTCATGTTTTAACTTTGATCAAATTTAGTTCTTGAACTTTAGAAATGAATTTATAATTATTTTGATGAAATTGCATTAAATTTTGTTGACATGTCAAACAACGTTTGATGTGACATTTGAGTTGTTTATACAATTTGACATTTAATTCGTAAAATAAAACAAAAAATGTTGGGTTAAAATTATTATGTCAATTTATTTTTTAAGTTTAAAATAAAAATGTATCAAAGTTTTAGACATTGATGTATTATTATTTCGTGTAGTTTAAGAATTAAAAATATATTTAACCTTTATTTTAAACAATTTTTTATCTATTAGTGACTTAATATTATTAAACTATAAATTATTATTCATTAGGAACTCTATAGGAATTCATAAACTTAATTATATATTATTATTTTTTTAAAGGAAATGTAAATTAAATTTAGAGATTAAAAATTGTAAAAGTAAAACTTTTAAACAGTAATTTATTTTGCATACTTTAGTAATGCTAACTTATCTACAAATGTTAAACATGGTTAATACTTTTAAATTTTATAAAATAAATGTATCCACTCGTCTGGAAATTCTCCTGACTCAAGTCCCAATAAACTCTAAGAGAGTTCTCAAGATATTAGAGTTAATGATATTTTAAAAAATATTTTTATACAAACAATTAAGATATATTGATTTGATATAATAATCGATTGTCCATAGAAAGATTTCAATTAACAAAATATATTAGTTTATCTAAGTGCAAGAAGCTTATAAGCACCGTGTACGATCACAAGGAATTCCTTTTTATCAGTTATACTATCATACAATGACTATCTAAATATTCTTATCAGCATAAAAAATAGGGTTAAATATGTTTTTAGTCCCTAAACTATTGACCGTTTCTGGTTTTCGTCCCTCTTCCAAAGTAAGGTACAATTTAGTCCTCAATCTTTAAAAAATGTTCGTTTTAGTCGAAAAAACGAACGTTTTGAGGACTAAAACGAGAACTAAAAACAAAATTTTGAGGACTAAAACGAACATTTTTCTAAAGAATGAGGACCAAATTGTACCTTACTTTGGAAGAGGGACGAAAACCAGAAACGGCCAATAGTTTAGGGACTAAAAATATATTTAACCCTAAAAAATAATTCTACAAGTGAATCTATCATTTATTTCTCTTAAGAAGTTGAAGCTGTTCACCTTAAGATAACAACTCGATTCATGAGTCTCATACTCTACCTCAAAATCATTCTGTCCAAAAGAAGCAAAAACAAAAAAAATTAAAAAATAAACTAAAGCTTCCTAATTAATAAATAAATAAGCACTAAAATTGAAAAATTAATAGAAAATTTAGAAAATATATCTTGAGGTGAAGTTGTATGGAAAGGATGACGTGAATATAAGTTTCGCGTAAGATGTAGATAACATCACCTACTGATTTTTTTAAAAAATTTATATTTAAAAATAAAATTGCTATGCTTTTTTTAAACTAGGGTAAGTGGTAAATTTAGGTAGTGCTTAATAAAAGGCGTTGCAAACTTTTTAGCAATCATAGGTAATTTGCAATTTCTTAGCTAAAACTGCTATAGTAAATAACTTGATTGACGCTTTTCCAACAAATTGAGCAATACATTTGGGTGAGATTTAAAAATCAATATAAATTTTCTTTCCTTCAATTTTGAATAAATAAAATTTTAGATTAAGTTTGAGAAGGAAAAATAAA
Organism: Vigna umbellata; assembly: GCF_029865625.1. Classification (NCBI taxonomy): domain Eukaryota; kingdom Viridiplantae; phylum Streptophyta; class Magnoliopsida; order Fabales; family Fabaceae; genus Vigna; species Vigna umbellata. The sequence goes on from NC_142166.1 coordinate 9,841,174, forward strand.
CCTACATTCATGTTAAATATTCGGTTCCAATAGATCATAAAATCAAACTCTTAAAAAAATGAATTTGAAGTTTAATTCAATTTTATTTAACTTGTAAGGTTTAGTGTCATTTATATTTTATAAATTCACTTTATTAGTCAATATAAGATACCTAACACTCTTTTACCTTTTATGTTATGACATATACATTTTGAACATAAAATTAGACAATAATAAATAATTCAATAACAAATGATACAATAAATCTAACAAATAACAAACTCTTCGATAACATCATAAAATCAATTTTGTTAAGATTAATTCTAATTCATGTTTGATACATGTTAATAAATTCTAAACTTTACAAAACTAATAAATAAAGTGAAATTTACACTTAATTATATATTATTAATCTTATTTTTAGTTAATATAGATATTTAACAAGTGATATAGTATATCATATTATTTATATATTATTATTTAACATCAACAATTATTTGAGATGGTATACTATTTGGGTATAAAAGGATAAAAAGAAATACTATATTTTTTAAAACTTTCGTTTTCTGCAATCTCCTACTTTCCACTGTTTTTCATCCCAGTTACACTCTTCTAATTAATCCGCATGCAAGACACAGATCCCTCCACACAAGCTTTTTTTTTACTTTAGAACTTTTTACTTGACTTAAAAATACTTTAAAGTTAAAGCTTGAGATTAGAGCTTTAAACTAAATACAGAAAATATTTAAAAAAATTTATAAAGAAAAGAAAAGTAAATTCAATCTGTAATTTAGTTGTTATGGTTTAAAATGGTTTGATAGGGTAGAAAAGGGTGTTGGGCATGTGTAGGGCAAGGTTGTACTTATGGGTGTCCTTACCAAGGTATACAAATTGGTGTTATTAATGATTCTGCCATGATTATTTAATAGCCACCACTTTGAGATGGGAGAGCATATACCATCAATTATACATAATTGAATAAAGAGAGAAAGCACATATATATATTATATTCAAAGTAAGTTTTAGTATCAATCCACCTTCCAACTTTCTCCCAGTCCAAAAGTTGCATAATTGTCCTCAATTTCGTTGCATTGAAAGAGAAAAAGTGGAATATTTAATTCTAAAATAGAATATAATATTTCCACACAAGCAAGGAATATCTTAGCTCCAATTCTATGACTGTAGATTAAGGGAACACAACGCACGAGCCTCTAAAAGAGTGGTAAAGGAACAACAATGGAGAATCCTCTTCTACTGCTACCTTTCTTTACACAACTGGCTATGAAGCCAACACCAACGTAAAAACAACCAATTTATGCTTTTCTTAGTTTTAGGTTACATTTTTTAATTCAGTTTATGAACTTAATTAGAGATCATAACTAAACCAACTCTTGGAACTGATTAAAGAGTTTGTATATAGATTAACTAAGTTCTAATATGGGGACAATATTCATTGGTTTAGTTTTTTTATTGTTTAGTTTTTTAGTTTTAGAATTGTCTCTTCTTCTTTTCCCTTAATTTCCAAATTGTCCTATTGTTTTTCATTTTTTATCTATGGAGAATAAATCGTTGAAGTTCAATTCACAAATCAAGAAAATATAATTTGAAGTGAGTTATGCACCGATAATTTTATATTAGGTTTAATTGCTTCCTTTGTCCCCAGTTTGGTTGAATTGTGTCAAATTCATCCTCATTTTTAAAAAAGTTTCATTGTCGTCCTTACCTGGTGTAAAAGTGTCAATTGAATCCAAACATAGAAAAAATTTGTGTCAATATAGTCATCTCCGTTAAATACACACTAACGGTGTTAAGTGGCTGATTATTTGGCACTAGAGAATTAAAACGTGGCAAATGAGTCACAGTTTCCCCTTTCCTCCCCAAATTCATCTCCTCTTCTCCAACACAAAACAGAAACCCCCACTTTCTCTTATTCTTCTTACTCACTCGACAACCACGCACAAAACTCAAATCTCCCTTTCCCAACCGAGACCGGCCACCGCGTCATCTCCGCGCACACTGCCGCCTCCGCCAGACCGGCCGCTGCGTGTCGCCGTCCAAGTCGTCGCCAACTCATTCCCCCTTCCTCTTCGCGCGCGGGAAGAACTCGCCTTGCACCCTACAACCGCCACTACCTCCACCGAAGTCGGCCGCCGCGAGCCTCCGAGGCCGCCAAGGGCCGCTCTGTCCGATCTCCTCTTCTGCCATAGCCTCCGCGCCCAGTCGCCACCTTTCGGACCACGAACCAGGGTCGTGCCGGCGATGGAACCCGCTGCCCTCGCCGGAGCCCGCTTCCTCACCGGCGCCGTCACTCTCCTTTTCTCATTCCCTTTTTTCATTTATTGATTAGTTTGGTGTTTCGACTTCTGAGATTAAGAACGATAGATGTGTGTTGTGTCCGAAACAGTGGTGGCCCCTTTTTTTTTTGAATTAATCTGATGAATGTTGTATCATAGAAACGTTGAGGGAATGGGCTAATCTGATAGGTTGTGTTACAGGCTGAGTATGACAAAATTTTTGGTGCTTGGTGTTGAAGTCAATGAACATGAGGATGTTGAACTAATGATGCAGTTTGAAATGTCAATTTTTCACCCTTGTTTTAATGTGTTGGATATAGCAGAGGATAAAATGGCTTATTCCAAAGGACAAGCTTTGAGTGTATTGGCATGGAATCTGTTATTTGGTCTGTTTATTCGGTTTGATACAGGTGAATGATGATCTTGCATAGCTGCGGCCGAAATTGTTACTCAGGTTGAGGGAGATCTTGTTAGATAGAAAAAGGTTTTTCACCAAACGCGTTCTGCTTTCAAAAGCCGCAATTGCGATTTTTCACCCTTCCTCAACTCAGAAACACTCTATCTCAAATATCTCAAATGCCGTAATTAGTTTTCGTTCACAAATACTTTTAATTTCCCCAATTCAATAACCTATTTCATTGACACGTCATTGACACGTCATTACCACTACTGTGACTTATTTGCCACGTTTTAATTCTCTAGTGCCAAATAATCAGCCACTTAACACCGTTAGTGTGTATTTAACGGAGATGACTACATTGACACAAATTTTTTCTATGTTTGGATTCAATTGACACTTTTACACCACGTGAGGACGACAATGAAACTTTTTTAAAAATGAGGATGAATTTGACACAATTCAACCAAACTGGGGACAAAGGAAGCAATTAAACCTCTATATTATGAGCTGCTTCTTCTTTCCTCAATTTCAATTTTGCATTATGTGATATTAATTTGTGTTTTTAATATTAAATATCAAATTAGAAATGATAATTTAATAGATTATGTTAAATAATATTTTAACTTTATTCATATTTATGGTTCAATGGCATTTGTTTAATTAGTCAAATTTAGATTTAAATATAGAGAACTATGATAAGACGAATTTAATTAATACGGTTGACCTTTCATTTTCAATTGTTTTCATTTTCAATCTCTTTGTTTCAATTTTAAAAATCCCCCAATTTGTATAAGAATATTAGAGATTTAATATATATATATATATATATATATATATATATATATATATATATATATATGTGTGTGTGTGTGTGAGAGATCTGATAATTGATTTAAATTATGATCTTTTAGATGTTTTGATCTCAAAATGACTAGAATGAGCTCCATACATCTTATCTTATGTTTTTTTATCATATTTTTCATGCTAGTATTACGTATTGCACCTTTAGCACACTTCTTCTTCGTCTAATATCTTCCATGATCAAAACTCGCATTGGTCTTTGTTTGGCTTAAGTAGTTATTACATTTTCCATTCACCACAAATCAGATTTAATGATAAACAAAATGTATTGATAATCATAAATTTATTGCTAAAGTCAAACAGTCGACAATCAAAAATTCGTCAACAAAATACTCGTCAATAAATTTTATCACGAAGTCGATAATTATCGATGACAAAAAATTTATTAATAATTATCTTCAATAAACATCGTCAAAAATTGCCAACAATTTTTTTATATAATAAAATTCATGACAAATATCACGATTTGGTTTTCTTTTTCTTTTTCTTCCTCTCTTTCTTTTTCTTTCATTTTCTCCTCCTTTTCCTCTTCCTTCGTCGTTACCTTCACCACTACATCCAACACCTTTGACTCCTCATTTTCTCCTTCTTCTTCTCCTCCTCTTTCTCCTTTTCCTTTCTTCTACTCTTTCTCCTTTTCCTTTCTTCTACTCTTTCTCCTTCTCCTCTCCCTCCTTCTTGTCCCTCATCCTCCTTCTTCTATTCTTCATTCTCTTATTCCTCTTTCTCCTCAATCATTACAACTATTACCTCCTCCTCTTCCTCTCTTTTCTTGACTTTCATTTTCTATTTTTTTCTTCTCTTTTCTCTCATCTATCTTCATTTATTTTATCATAAATATTTCGTTGGTGGAAAAATTGTCCATTTTATAGACATATTAACTAATGAAATTATGGATAGATTTTAAAAAATTCATTTTCTAATGGATTTACCAACTATTTTTAAAAATTACAATTACTAGCAAATTTATCAATAGATTTTCTATAAATTCAATTACTGACAAATTTACCAACACATTAAAAAAAAGTGATTGTCCATGAATTTGCCAACAAATTTTACCATAACATGATTAAAGATTTCATTGTCAACCGATATTTTCGTTGATAATTAAAATCTTAAATCTGTTAATAAAATTCGTTTGTAAATTATATTTTACAAATGAATTTTATTCTATAAATAAAATTTGTTTGTAAATATTATTTTATCAATAATTTTTTTTGTTAATAATATGATATTTTCTTGTAGTTTTTCTGGCTTGCAATATTTTAGTAGTCTAACTCTTTTTGCTTGATAATAATACAATATACTATTTGAATTTATTTTAGAAAAATAAAGAACAAGTTACATTTTAGGAAGTCAACAAAATACAAGGAAAAAAAATATTTATGTAAACATCATGCCCCTAGTTATCCTTCTTGGATTGGTAAGATTCAATTCATGAACTTAGAAAGGTAGGATCAATAAAAAAATTACTTATAACCAAACAACATTTAAGAACTCATCAAATGGGTTTAACACACAAAAATAAATTGGTATAAACTTGTGAAAAGGTATTAAGAACAACACTAATTGATCATTTGAGGCCTCTTGAAGGATTACTCCTTTACACTTTGTTCACTTGAATGAATTTGAGAGAGAATGATTGAATGGATTTGAGAGGATTTGAAGGTAAATTTTTATTGTTTATTTGAGTGAATTTGGAGATAAGTGAGAGTGGATTTGGAAGTAAATTTTTTTAATCTGTCACATCAATCAAATCCTAAACTAATTCTCACAAACTTTACTTCCAAATCCATTCTCACTTACCTTCAAATCCACTCAAATAAACAACAAAAAGTTTACCTTCAAATCCTCTCAAATTCATTCAATCACTCTGCCCCAAATCCATTCAAGTTTACCTGTAAATGGCTTTTCACACCTTAGATGATCTTATGTTTCTCTCAGCATTGGAGTATGAGTTTAAGAACTCAAGAACAAATCAATTCAAGATAAAGATGAAAAGTATTCTCGATATAATACATGATATATTTGGAATTGAAAACAATCGCACAAGCTCTTAGAATCTTGCCACTGCACACGAGTTTAACCAAAGTTATACAAGTGTCAAGGTTTGATTCTTTGGAACAAAAAATGAAAAAGAAATCACAAATATGGAAGGGAATGAAGAGGAAGAACATATTATTTTCCTAAAAAAGATAAATGTAAAGAAAAATCACCATGAATTTAAAAATTTAAGATTATAAGATTAAGGACTTATCTCTTAAAGTTACAAAAGGAGAAAAAAGCTCAAGACTCGTGTATTCATTTCTTGCAAGTTGTTACAGTGAAGTTCTTACATGATTATATAGGCATATGTTTGAGAAATTTGAAAGACAATATTTGGTTGGTTCTCCTAAGTTGTCAGTCCTTGGTATCCTTGTAACCAAACTACTTGTCCTTTATTTCTATTATAAAGCATTGAAACTATCTTATTTATATTTTTATTTATAAAGAGATTACAAGAGTTATTTATTTTTCTAATGTGTTGTTCAAACTTCTTGTTCATTTTCTTGTATATCTTCCTCTATATTCTTGAAAGTGTTTTGTTAGCTCTTTGTTCTTTATTTTTTTTCTTTCTTGAACTCTTTTGTTCTTTCTTGAAACTCTTGTAGTAACTCTCTTTGTAGTGACTTAAGTTTCTCTTGTATTGAGTTCAAATGAGATGTGTTATTTCTCTTTTCTCTATATTTTCATTCATGCTATTAGAAAGTAGGTTTAAGCCTAATTCAACTCTACAAAACCGGCTTGTAAGGTGAAGTTTGCATCTCACTTATGTATTATAATTTAACCTTATCTCTAGTCGATGTGGAACTTCCATGCACCCATCAGTCTTTAAAACCATATAACTTCTGTATGAACATTTCTTTTGGCCACATGTGAAAATACATGTTTAAATATTTACGATAGAAGTCATCCTCGAACCAAGTCCTAAAGAGAATGAATGTGTAAGAGTTAGATCTACCACATTAATATTGTTAAGTCCACATTTAATACAACGGATCACTTATCAACTTATCAACCCCGTATCATTTAATAAACACATTTACTTATTATTTTTACGTTATTTTTTCATTTAAAATTAGAAATCTTTACGAAGAAGGTGTATTCACATACCTAGCTTCTCTTTAGGGTAATTGATGAATAGAAAGTGTGATAAAATAAACATTAATAGAAAGATAAATTTAGGGAGGTAGATGAGGATAGAAAGAAAGAATATGGAGTATAAAGTGGAACAAATACGAGTAACAAGAAGAATAATGTTTCTGTTGATGTTGAATCAATGCAATAACACTCAAACTTGTGCTAAAACCAGGCTCTTAGCACAAGACTCTCTGTTGTCAGATTCTCTGATTCCTTCTCTCACATCACTTCTCTCATTCTTTATTATTATTTTTAAGGATGTTAGTAAGATCCTTCTTCTTTATCTCTTACTTTTTCTTCTTTTGTTTCTCTCTCCTAAACCCTGCTTTATTCCATTGAACTCACTCCTAAAAAGAAGACGATCCCCCCTCGATCCTTCTTGTGTTCACAAACAACATAACATTCCTTTTCTCTCTCTCTATCTCTCTCTCTATCTCTCTCTCTCTCTCTCTGTCTCTCTCCCCCACTTGCCCTAGAAAGGAAGAGGCCAAACACCCTCTTTTCCTCTTGTTTGTTCCTACTTCCTGCAGTTTTGTCATGAACACTTCCTTCTAAACAGTTTTTGTCATTCGTTATCCTTAGTCACACGTGAAAAGATGGCATCTCAAGCAGAACTTAGCATGGAGTACAAGCCCTACACCTATTCCACACTGCTGAAATCCTTTGCAGACCAAACTGATCAGACCTACAAGCTCGAAGACTTTCTTTCTCGCTTAGAGGAAGAACGTCTCAAGATTGATGCCTTCAAGCGCGAGCTTCCTCTCTGCATGCAACTCCTCACCAACGGTACACCTCTCAACCAATCACCATCTTTTACCACACAGATAAAACCAAACATCATTCACTCTTACAAAATTCCAATCAACCAATTAAAACACACAATGTCCTAAACCCTGATGTTTCTTTCATAACCACCCCATGATGAAAATATTATACAAATTAATATATTCATTTCTTTTCTTCTCATCTTACGAATGCTGCCTTTAATATTTAGGTCTTCCATTTTTTTCCACCTCCTCCTCTCTTTCTAGTAGTTTTCTTCTTTTGCTTTTGCTTTCTGGTATAAAAGTGAGAAACAGATATTTTCTTTATTATTTTTCTTATTGCTAGGGTATAGGTTTTTTTTGGGGGCAGTAATTAAACGAATTCAACCCACACCATGAGAAAAAAAGAAGAGATAATTTCTCAATATGTAGTTGTAGTACCTTTAAATTTCTAGGGTATCATATAATTTCTCTTATTATTTTGTATTTATTAGAATACACAACCTTTAGTCTATAGTTTTATCGTTTGAAATGCCAAACAAAAATCTTAATTTTTCTTCTACTTTTTGCGTAGCTGTAGATGCTTCAAGGCAGCAGCTACAGAACTTCAGATCAAACCAAGGTACAAGGCCAATTCTGGAAGAATTCATACCCATAAAGCATCCAAATTCTCAAGAAAGCACTGAGAAGGCATCAAACATATCAGACAAGGCGAGTTGGATGACATCAGCTCAGCTATGGAGCCAGGCAAGCGAAGGAACCAAACCAAAATCCACAATTACATCACCAAAAGAAAGTGCTGATACAGGGTTTAGCGTGAGCCCTAGGCTAGCCCTAGAACATAGGAATGGAGGAGCCTTTTTACCATTCTCAAAAGAAAGAAACTCATGCCAAGGAATAGGGGATCTTCCTGAGTTAGGCCTTGCCTGTTCTGAGAGTGAAATGGAGGTGAAGAAATGTGAAGAGACAGAGAAATGTTCTAAAAGGGAGAATTCAGGCAAAGGTGGGAGTTTTGAAGGGATTGTTGATCAGGGAAAAGTTGCTGCAATTGCAACCGAGGCACAAACAACTAACACTACAACCACCACAACTAACACTACTGGCCGGAAAGCAAGAAGGTGTTGGTCACCGGACTTGCACCGTCGATTTGTTAATGCTCTTCAAATGCTTGGTGGATCTCAAGGTATGATAAATTAGTTTATTTCTCTGCTCTACTGAAATATCACTTTTTTTTTCATTTTATTTGTTCCTTTCATTTTAAATTTCATCTGTTTTATTTATATCAAGTGCTTAAAAAAGATAAAAAGAAAACTATCAATATATATAACTATATAATCATATGCATAATTATGATTTTAATCATTACTGCAATCGAATTATAATCATTGCAGCAATCACTCATAAGTGTTTTTTCTTCCTTTTTGTTTTCTGTCACTTTACAGTGGCCACCCCAAAACAGATTAGGGAGTTGATGAAGGTTGACGGTTTGACCAATGATGAAGTTAAAAGCCATCTCCAGGTACTTCTATAGACAGGAATGAAAGATCCACTTTGTTTTTGTACTGTGATAATTATCACTGTTTCACTGACACTTAGTATATATCACTCTGCACAATACACTTGGAAACCAACTTGTTTCTTTTGTTTTCTTCTTTTTATGGTTCCTTTGTCTGTTTTACGGCACTTTCTCAATTTTCATGATGAAATTTGTCACAGAAATATAGGCTTCACACTAGAAGACCCAGCCCAAGCCTACATGCAGGAGCACCAACACCACAACTTGTAGTCCTTGGAGGAATTTGGGTGCCACCGGAATATGCCACTGCTGCCGCACACTCCGATGGCACCAGCTTCTACAGCCCACATCCCACCTCACACGTGCCACCGCAACACTACTGTGCAGCCACCCCGATGTCTCAAGAGTTCTACAACTCAGCTCCGTCACTGCCGTTGCCACCACCACACGACCACACTCTCCACCACCATTTTCACATGTACAAGACAGCACCACACACCCAAAGCTCTCCAGAATCAGATGTTCGGAGCGGTGGCGACCGATCTGAGAGCATCGAGGATGGGAAGTCGGAGAGTGGTAGCTGGAAAGGAAGTGGAGAGAAGAGAGGTTTGGCTGCACTGAGAGATCAAGAAGGGGAAGACAGCACTGGGAGTGAGATCACACTTAGATTCTAGGGCTTATGTGGTCACTGTGTATTAATTATTATTCTTAGAACTAGGGTTTTTTTAACTTTGATCATTTTAATCTTAACAAGAGTGAATCGAAGTAACTTGAAGGAAAATATATCCTCATAATTTGAACTTTTCAGAGTTTTTTTTTTCCTGTTTGTAAAGTAACTGCATGGTATGCTTCTGTTTGGTTTCGCTTTGTGTGAATAGGCGATTCTAACACATTGAGATGAAGAATTCTTCCATGGTTCTTGGCATTTTGTTCTACTCTTGGTTATATATTTGCCCTTTGATTTTGTTGATAACTATGGTAATGGCCATAACACTCACAAACCGTTGGTCCCAGCTTGCTGATCAATATTTTAATTAGACCAATTTCCAAAAGGATTTATACGAATATTTCTCTTTACTTTTTGTTGGGTGGCATTGGAATCCATTTGTGTTTCTGCAAAAGACTCACGAAAAGTTTATGTAAAATGAAGCGAAAAAACCAGATATTTACGTAATATTGGGTAATCACTAGGCTACCAGGTGAATCTTCAAAAGGTTGGCAACATGATGAGAATGGTAATAAATGAAAGCAAGTAATTGATGGATGAATTCTTGGAATTTAAGGATGGTAAAATAGTTTTATACTAGTTAACTGTGTCTTTTCCGTTCTTTATTTAGTACTGTGTTCTGTCTTCTGAGTAGGATAAGGCGCTCACAACGCACGATAAATACCAGATTCCGACACAGATCTGGTTGAAGCTGGTCTTCGTCCATTTATTATTTTTCTCAAAGAATGGGCCATAAAAGAACCACCGAAAGTAAAGAAGTGTTTTTTTTCCCACCTTAAGTCTTAGTTGCACTTTCTTGCTTTCGTTGGCTTTTTCAACATGAAAGTTGAATTAATTGATTTTTTTTATAATAATAAAGTATGTGTTTGTTTGTTTAAAAGGAGAGAATAATTTAGAATCAATAGAATTAACTTGCAATTTCTAAATCAATTATAATTTTTTTATTAATAATAGAGACTATATTATATATCAATAATTTTAGTTTATAAAATGATATATAATTTAGTTAATATAATGATTAATTATTTTTGTTTTTAAATTTAGTTATTATTTAATGATTTTATTGTGGTAAAAGAAAGAATTTTATTTTTTGGAAAAATGTTTTAAACCCAATTTATCTTCATCTTAGTCTAGTTAAGTCATCTATTCAAGGACCATGCATAAATGAAAATAATTTTCAGTAAGCGTCCTCTTGAAAGAATGAAGAAGCGATCATCTTGAGCATACAAATAATAAACATTAAAAGATTCAACACATATTTATGAATGATTAAAAGTACATGTCAATGTCTTTTGTCCAAGATTTTTGCTTCATATAAGAAGTTATGAGAACGCAAAGTATCGAATATGAGAAATACTTATTGCTGGTCTAAAAGGTTTATAAAATACATTTTACACTGTATTGTAAGTAATTGATCAAAACAAACTTGGGACGTATTGGGTTTTGTTATAAAATTTTTGTTTTTCTTTGACTTTCCCTGCTTGACTTTATCGCATCCTAGTTGAAAATTGAAGCTTCTATAATAGGATTGATGGACTTCATGTTTCTACTTGCTTCTTTATTTCCTACTATTCTCATCCCTATGATGGAGGACCTTTATGAAACCAAACATTAGGCTCTTAACAAAGACCATGGCTAAGAGGATAAAAGAAGATGAAGCCTTGAAAAAGAACATCACTACTTTAGAGAATAGAATAGTAGAATTTTTTTTCTTTCTTCTTAGTCTTGTAAAAAATGTAGATATGTTATAATAATCGTCTAATTTTGTAGAGATAGAAGGGGATTGGCATTGGCCTTAATTGAACCTCCAATTGGGCCTACATAAGATGCCAAAAATCCTGGTAGGAAACTCCAAGGATCGAAGAAAAAAGCATGGAATAAGAGGAAGGAGTAAGAATCATTTGTTTCTTTCAATAATTAAAATTCACTCATGTGAACAAAAGTTATCACAAGTCTTTGTATCAGAGACCAAAACTATTTGGCTCATCCACTAATTCAGCTCATAAGTCATTTAATTAACTAATAAAATTAATGTAAGAAAAAGTGTCTAACTATAAAACATAGAAAGATACAAATGTGACCAATAAAAGGGCTAATACAAAACATAAAATTCCTATTCTGGCCGTTATCCATACAGTCATCACAAAGTTACTATCTACTCAGCTTCAAGAAATCTAAACCTTTTGTATGACGATTCTACTCTTACCAACAAATGCAATACCAAATATCTTTGTACAAATACATGACTATGTTATCATGAACTTAGAGAAAATATCTTGAGAATTTTTCTCAAGCACAGTGATCATATTTCAATATTTATATAAAGACCGAGAAGCTAAACGATAAAAGTATAGAACAATAATGATATTATATATTATTTCTCTTTTGAAAATTGTGTGTTTTTTTGTAGGATGTGATAGATTTCTAACTTCTTCATGCTATGAAGTTTATCATCTTATAGGAAGTTAAGTGTTTATTCTCTCATCAGATCAAACTATCCCTTTTTTTAGCTTGAATGACAATTAATATACTTTAATTCTTAATCCAAGAGGAGATTACAGAGGAATAAGTAAGAGTGATTTGTGTATCTAATCCAACCAAAATTGATTTTTATACTCATTTGTAATCAAGTTTTAGTTATTGAAATCTTTAAGTTTTGACTTGAGGAAGAGTGAAATATAACTAAAAGAGTTGTGGGTAAAGTAGTATAAACTTGTGTTGTCTTTTATCATCAAATTATGTTTTTCACACGATCTAGTGATTAGTGAGAAAAATCCTTGAGAATTATATTCAAATTCTTCTTCTAAAGGTTACTTGTTACTATATAATTATAACTCATGCAAAATGTATAATATATGTTACAATAATTCTATGTCCATTGGCAAAAACTTTGATGTAAAAATGTGGAATGATATTTTAATAAATAAGATGAAATTTTATAGATCAATCAACCTAGACTAGTCACTTTTTATGCTTGGTAACATCTAGAGCTGTCAAATGAGCCCCTTTAATAAGATTTGGCCCTAGTCCATGTGGGTTGGGGCCAAAAAAGCCCATAGGGCCAAAAAAACTCTTTACTAAAAAAGCCCACAAGGCTAAAAACCCCCAAAGCCCTATAGGCCAGGGCCAGCCCATGGGCTTTCCTTTTTACAAAATTTAACGTCTAGAAACATAATATCATCATACAAGTAATCACAAATCATATGTATTTTTTATCCAGCTTTCATTTTATCTTTGTTAGTAATAACTTATAACCATAATTGATTCATGTATAATTATATTTTTTTACCAATAAAATTAATTTTCTACTTCATAACTGTTTCTATATTAATTAGTTTAATAATAATGCTTTTATACAATTATTTCTTAATTTTCAAATTTTATTTTGATAATTTTTTCATCTTAATTTTGGTTTGTAAATTTGACGATTCAGAGATATCCACATAAAATAGGTTTAAAAGTTAAAAAATTTAATTTAATATGTAAAATTTTGATGGACTAACGAATTTATTTATTGATGGTAATCTATTTTGTCACTAGTTTAAATCAATATCATTCGATTAAGATTTGTGATCAAAATTACATTATTTTTAATTGGTGTGAACATGTTAAAATTTTGACTTAATAACTTTTTTAATTTTCCAAATTTAATAAAATTAATATTTATTATTTACAAATTTTTATGAAACGTATTATTTAGTCATTTACATCAATTTATATATTTTTATGTCTTTTTCATATATTTTATATTATATTTATTTGTCTTTTTTATTAGTTTCTTATTAAGAGACATTGATGTAATTTATTTATTATTATAATTATTATAATTTTTATTTATTTTATATGTTAATAATTAAATACAATAATAATTTGAATTTTAGTATTATAAATTATAACATTATATTTATTTAAAAATATTGTATCTATTATTTAATTATTGTTTATTACAATCGGCTCAATTATGATAAATAATTTAATAAAAACGATCTTTGTTGAATAAAGATAAGCATGATTTTAAAATAGTAATTTAATCTAAAAGGTTAGAAAAAAATATGATTTTATAAACACTAGGATTACATCTAGATCTTGTATACTGACATATATGATATTTATAAGAATTTTGCCTAACAAGGATTTTTCACTAAAAAGTTAGTTCTTTTATTACGTGAAATTAATTTTAAACTTTACAAAGTTTGTGGTTTAATTTTTTAATGTATATATATATATATATATATATATATATACAAAACATTCAACAAAAGAATTTTATATGACAAACTATAAAAAATAAAAATTTTACACCGATATTAAAAATTTATCCAATCAGTAGATTTAAATTTAAAATCTATCCATAATTAATATTTCAAATATTTATATAGATATCAGAATTCGATTATTGAAAAATCGAATTTTCAACTGTGTTACTTTTATAATTTATTTTTTGAAATTTTTTTATTTTCTTTTAAATAAAAATAATAATAATAATTTTCTTTTTTAACTTTCCAAAATAATAAAATTATATATTTAAAATATACTTATAATTAAAAAATTATTTTAAATAAGTTTTTATAAAATCAATATTTATACATTTATATTTAATTAAAAAGATATTAAATATCATGTAAATTTTGAAAATTATTGAACTTGTAAAGTAAATAAAAGAAATAACTAAAAAAACATTAAAAGTGAATTAATTTAGTTTGGGGGCTAGCCCCATCCTAACCCTACCCCAGCCCACTTTATATGGGGCTTTAGGGGTTGGGGCTTTTAAAAAGCCCCCTATTAAGGGGGCTAGAAAATTGGGGCTTAATTTTAGAAGGGGTTAGGGTCAACCCATGGGCCAGGGGTTGAAATGACACCTCTAGTAACATCCCATTTAATGAAAAAGGAGCGTCTTAGTATATTTGACCTAAGATGTAAAAAGCTTTATTAAACAATTAAGAAATCAAAGAAGAAAATAGTGTACTACAAGAAAAAATAATTTTATTATCGAAAAAATTCGTCGATAATCACCAAAATTTATTGGTAAATCAAAATTGTCGATGACTTACCTATAACAAGTAATTTATTAGTAAAATTTACTGAAGAATAGAAAAAATTTATCGATAATTACTAATGGTCAAAATCTATTAGTAATTTTTAACAACAAAAATTCACCAATAATTATCAATATCCGTCTATAAATATCCTAATTTGGTCTATTTCTTCTTCTTCTTCCTCCTCCTCCACTTCTTTTTCCATCTTTTCTTCTTCCTCTTCCATTTTTTGTCTTCTTCTTCCCCATTCTCTTCATCCTCCTCCTCCACGTGCATGTCTTCCACTTCCTTTCCCTATTGTTTCTCATTTTCCTCTAACTCCTCCTCCATTGGTGTTGTCGTTGTCACCTTTGCCTTTGTTGCCACCAGTGTCAACTTCGACTAACTGTTGTCGCCTTTTCTCCCTCCTTCCCTTCATTTTCCTTCTCCTCCTCCTTCTCATCTTCCTCCTTCATCAATGTTGTCGTCATCACCTCGGCCTTCATTGCCATTGATGTCACCTTTGAGCTGACTTTTTTCGCCTTGTCTTCCTCATCCTCTTCCTGCTACTCCTCCTCCTCCCCCTTCCACTAACACAAAAATAACTTTTAAGGTATGTTATTTTAGGCTTTTGACATCTGTGAAATGTCTGACGTCATAGCGGGAGATGTTAATTGATGCTTGTTGTTTTTGAGCAAACATCAATTAACGTATATTGCATTTATAACAAATTTTAATTGACGTCTATTATTCTTACAACATACGTTAATTGACGTCTATTCTTCTTACAATAGACGTCAATTTATAAGCTTGTTTTTTAAAAATTTTGGCCAATATTTTTCACCAATGAAACCATGGAAAATCAATATATAATACAAGAATGCACCACAAGAATTTCCAAAATTTTAAAAGTAGTAACAACCAATGAAAAGTGCACCAACCAATTAAAATGCAATAACCAATATACATAAAAAATAAAAAATGAAACTAATAGTAAGGATGACGGAGTAGACAAGTGCTATTGTGAGGGTGAGGATAAGACAATCACGACTGGAGAGGGAAAAAAGAGAACTCAACGGTGCTCCAAATGGTGTTTATGCACGAAACCAATCAGTTAAACTAAAAAGAAATCATACATAAAGTCATCAATCAATTGACATTTGTGTTAAGTGGAAGAAACATTACCTTTGGTGGTTGCCGAAAGCTTCCTCAGAGATGTTCAACCAGCAATGAACAAAATGCACACAAAAATTGTGAAGCAAGTGTTCTTTCTCACACTCTTAAAATATCTTCACACTCAATTTTTATGAATTTGAACACCAATTGACGTACATTCTTTGACTAAAAAATGTCAAAAAGACAAACTCAATTTTCTTTTTGCATTTGAACACAATTTGATGTCTTTTCTTTGACCAACATACTTCAAATAGGTAATTAACGTATGTTCCTATGACCAACAAATGTCTAATGGGTCTTTTAAAATATCTTTGCGCTAAAATTTTTATGAATTTGAACATCAATAGACATTTGTTCTTTGACTAACAGACGTCAAAAAGACAATTAAGTCTATTCATTTAACCAATTGACATCAATAGTGTGATTTTATACGTCCATTTTACACTAATGTTCTTCTCTTTTTTCTCTTATTCTTCTCATCATCTCAATTAATTTATAACAAATATTTCTTTAAATTTGACTAAAAATTGACGCTCACTTTATTAATGGATATATTAATAAAATTACAAATGAATTTTTAACAAAAAAAATTATCAACCGGTTGATCGATAAATTTTTTAAAAATTGAATTACTCATGAATTTTAAAAATACAATTACCGATTGATTTATCGATGAATTTTAAAAAAATATTATTACCAATAAATTTTCAAAAATATTCAAATATCGACAAATGTATCGTCATAATTAAAAAAAATAATCCATTATTTGAAAGATTTATCAACAAATTTAAAAATAATTGAATTACTAACGAATTTGTTGACAGATTTTATACTGATATGGTGAAAGCCCAAAGTGAAAAATTTAACATCCATCTTAACGATAAAATTTATCAATGATGATATTCGTGTGCTATAAACATTATAATTATTGATATGTTTTGCTAATAAATGTTACCGATTGATTCATTAGTGATAAATATTTTGTTAATAATAAAAAATTTAATTTATTAATGAATATTATTAACAAATTTTACCAACTGTTAACGAAAATATCTTCTAATGATTAAAATTCTAAAATCCACCGATAAATTTAATGAAAAATTCTATTTTACTGATGATATTTTTGTCATTCTTATAATGATGAAAAGACAAATAAGATAATGATGGATAAAGTCATCCATTGCAATATCATTTTGTTAAGTACAATATGCAAGATATGACCTTTCAAATGTTGCTTTTGACCTCCAATATATACTAAAAATTTTCAAGTTGGTTCCGCTTAAATTTTTGTTTCAGTTACATCTAAATTTTTTTAAAAATGATTCAATGAGGTCTTTACTTGTTAGATTTCCAGTTACAGCGTTAAGATAGTGGTGATGTGTCTACTTTATCTTTTTATGGTTTAAGGCTTGTTTGGCTTAACGAATGGGTCCAATGGGTGACCCTTGATGGAGATAGCCACTACACCTACAGATCACAGCTTAGAGTGTTGAAATAATGAATTTATAGATCTTTATTTATATTACTCAATTTTTTTCATTTTAAACTTAACGTTAGAAAAAGTGATTTTAAACCTAACTCAATCCTATAAAAATGATTTGAAAGATGAAGTTTGTACCTCATAATTTTATCTTTAATTGATGTGGGACTTTCAATACATCTTTCACGCTGATGTATTGACATCTCGAACGTGAAAGTAGAATTAATGGATGATCCGATAGTGGGTCAACAATGGGTGAAACAGAATGTCTACGTAAATTTAAATTTGCAATTATATTATGAAGAATTACTTATTAATAATTAATATTTTTCATCTCTTTTATCCTATAACATTCGTCCGTGATAATATGAGCACTAAAGTAGAATAAGAATGGAGGTAGAGTTGGTGGGACATGCATTACAAAGATAAGGCCTTTTAAGTACAATAATTTAGCTGATATATATTGAAGTGGAAGATAGAAACTACGTGAGATCGTAGAACAGGAAACTGTAAAATTAAAAAGAAGAATAAGAACAAAGAAGGCCTCGTGATGTTTGTTTAGAGCAGTTCCACTTATGTAGCCATGTTCTGTTATTGCTTTCTTTTCTGATGAAGAATGCATGAATAATAAGCCAAGAAATTGAGTTAATCAATGTGAAGAAAAGAGAAGAATGAGATCTCCAAGAATGATTGCGAATATGATACCCAAAGCCACTTTCCAGATACTGAGAGTGATGAAACGGGAATGATGCATTCTTCATTGCTGGCTGCAATCATATATACAAAAATATAAGCCATCATTCAATCCAGACAAAAGGTTTTAAGCATTTGTCTTATACATAAACAAACAAGTACATGTTAAGTTCCTATCACATTTCCACTCTCTCGACTCCTGTGTATTGACAACATGCTCGTGGGACATATATAACTGCCTTTAAAACCTCATATTGCTTGCTCTCTTACAATCCAGGATATAAAATTAATTTGTAGAGTCACATTATTTGTAAAAATTAGTATTTTGACCGGTATAACAGATTGGATTATTTTTATGACCACTGAATTTTGTTTTTATTATAATTCAAAGTAAACTAAGAAATTGAACATAAATATTATATTTTAAATAATAAAGATAAGTATGATTTAAAATAAAAGATTAATTTAACAATGTTCATGTTTGATAAGGAATATTAACTTTGACATAAATCACCAAATATTAATTTTAATATTTAATTATTTAGTTTATTAATGATGTTAATGTTTAATTATTTATTAATTGTTTTATATAATATTCTAAATTTTATCATTAGGGTTAAATATGTTTTTAGTCCTTAAATTATCAAGCGAATTTGTTTTTAGTCCCTCTTCAAAAATAAGCTACATTTTGATCCTTCTCCTTAAGGAAACCATAATTTTTCGTCCTCCAAAGCCAACGGCGTTAAAAAGAAGTTGAGTTGGCTAACAGTGGAGTGTTACGTCAATTTTTTTTTCTGTCACTCCTGCCATGTCATCATCTCCTTCAACCCTTCTCCCCAAAACCCTAATTTCCCTCAGCCGCAAGCCGCCGTTAATGTCGCATTGCCAACACAATGCCAACCCAGAGGGACTACATACAGAGGAGCGCTTCAGTGGCATTAGAGAGCATGTGGACGAATCCCGTGGCCAGAATCACCCCCAGCGGCAAAGGCCTTGGCACCCACGAGGGCTGTTGTCGCGAAGGAGAAACACGCTGGAATTTCTTCCCTGTAGTAGCACGTTGGAGGTTCAAATTTAGGGTATGCTTGCAGGTTTGATGGCGTCGCAGATGGAGGTGGTGAGGCGCTGTGGGGGTTGCGCGAGCTCAAGGCATGCGTTAGGGTTTCTGTTCTGGGTTTGATTTGGGGTTTTTTGGGCTGCTGCGTTTTCTGGGTTTTGTCTTGCAGGTCAGGAGGAGAAAGTCGCGAGGAGCTTCGCCGTTTGGATGTTCGACGACATTGCTTGCGGCGTTGCGATTCTGATGGTTATGGCTGTGGAGGCTCGCGACGACGACGAATGGTTGCTCATGGTGGTGGTCTGATGCGAGCTTGGAGGATGACGAGGTTTTTATGGTGGCCTCGCGATGATGAAGGGAGAGTGGTGGCAGAGAGATTGAACTCCTAATGTTACTGCTCGCGTTGAGTGGTGGCGCGATGAGGTTGCTCGCGTCTGGGTGTTGATGGTGGGGTTGCGTGATGGAGGATGGCGGCAACTAGGGTTTCTACGGCGGCGGCTTCACGACGACATGGTGGCTAGCCGACGCGGCATTGCGTTGGTAGTGCGGCATTGACGGCGGCTTGCGACTGAGGGAAATTAGGGTTCTGTGGAGAAGGGTTGAAGGAGATGCTGACATGGCAGAGTGACAGAAAAAAAAAACTCCACCGTTAGCCAACTCAGCTTCTTTTTAACGCCGTTGGTTTTGGAGGACGAAAAATTAGGGTTTCCTTAAGGAGAAGGATCAAAATGTAACTTACTTTGAAAGAGGGACTAAAAACAAATTCGATTGATAGTTTAAGAACTAAAAACATATTTAACCCTTATCATTATTATATGAAAGTTGTTTACACATATAAACACTTAGATATTGACATTTTAGAAGTAATAATGATTTAAAAATAGTGAGACTTAATTTTTTAATATTAAAAGGTTTTAAAATAAATAATTTTGTTATAAACGATTTTCATTATCTTAAATCGTATCATTTCTCTAAACTTTCTTTCTCTCCAATTTTCTATCTTCTCTCTTTAACCTTTTTAACTGTTCATCTGTTTGAAGATTAGAAACTTTAAAATAATTCATGAAACAAGTTTTTCATTTTCATTTGATCAATTTTTCATTAAGTTAGTTTCAACTCCTCTATTTAGTCCATTTTATATAAACATAATTACAATTTAATATAATTATAATTTAATATAATTATTTGATTTTAAAAATTAAAAAATATTTTAATTATTTTTACGATAAATATGTATTTAAATTATTTATATATTTTTAGCAAAATATATTGTATATATATATATTATTAATTATTGATGACATTATTCTATTATTTATTTATTTATTTCTAATATGTTTCTAATTTTTATTATTTATTTCTAATATGTTTCTAATTTTTATTATTTATATTAGTATTATTATGTTGTTATCGTATTGTATTAATAAATATTATTATGTATTATAATATATTATAATATATTACTATATTGTTGAAAATCATTAAATCTGTAAAACTTTTCGGTTTTCACATTTTGTTTGTATCTTAAATTGTGAAAAATTATAACTTAGAAACATGTAAGGTTGTTCAAAGACATTAACAAAGTCCATTAAGAAAGCTTGAATATATATATATATATATATATATATATATATATATATATATATATATGGGTTTACTAATGCGCGTAAGCCTGTTTTTCAGTTGGTACCATTTTAGCAATGTGTACCGGATTTTAGTAGACAAAAATACCCTTTATTGACTTCTCTCATTCCTCTCAATCCTTTCTCTTTCATCTCTCTCACTCCAACCTTTTCTCTGTCATCCCTACTGTAGTCCTAATTAAAAAAATCAGAAACACTTGCCTTTAAATAATTTGTCTTTTTAAAGAGTTGAGTCATTGACATATTCACCTTGAGGCAAAGGTTCATTCAAGATCTCTTCAATTTCACCATCTTCACTAATTTCTCTAATTTCATCATCTGCATATGTTGAATCATCGTCTCTAAAAAAATCTCTCCAGGCCAATTACCAATTCTTTCGGATGTCATTATGCTTGTGAAAATTAGATAAAATTAGATAAGACAAAAATTATAAAATAAAAACTCATTATAAAATCATTTTTTGTAAGAAATTGTTTAACAACAAGTATTTCTGATTTTTTCCAGGTCAATTACCAATTCCTTTATACTTGTGAAAATTGGATAAAATTAGATAAGACAAAAATTATAAGATCAAAACTCATTATAAAATCATTTTTTTGTAAGATTGTTTAATGGCAAGTGTTTCTGATTTTTTTAATTGGGGCTACAGTAGGGTGTTTCTGATTTTTTTAATTGGGCTACCGTAGGTGAGAAAGATGAAAAAGAAAGGGTTGACAGGAATGAGAGAGATGAGTAAGAGGTTTTTTTTTTTTTTAGTTTTGAGAATGAAAATTATTAAAATACCCTTAACCTTAGAACTTAGAATCCATGGTGTCGCAACCGAGATCGCGACGGGACAGCGACCCGAAAAACAAACGGGTTTGAGAAAAAGATTCGTGGAGTCGCCACCATAATTTATTATGGAAAAACTATGGAAAACCAAAAAATAAGACATGGTCTGCGAAAAGAGATTTTCAGGTTCGGGAATCGGTTACGCGTAAGGAAGGTGTTAGCACCCTATCGCGCCTGCCCAAAGGCAGTACCTTTAATTAAGTGTATAAAGATTGAAGTGGTTTTTTAAATGTTTAATTTTCCCTAAAAAAAATAATATAAATAAACTATTAAGAGACAAAAATATATTTTTTGTTTTATGAACCCGACAAGATTGACCTTGGTCCTACGTACATCCATTTAATGGACAATCAGGGATCACGTAGTTCTTTATCTAGAAAAAGGTTTGTGAGTTTGTTTAAAAAAATATTATAGATTGATTTGGATTTTTGGAAAGTGAACACGAAAAAAGATTTGGTTTAACAAGATTGATATTTTTTTATTTTAAAGATTTTGTATTTTTTATTTTTAAGAACGGTGGGAAAAAAAGGACAGAAACCGACCATATGTCGACGTGTATCTATACTTCAAAAATCATGATTTTTAAAAGAACGTCATTTGTATATAAAAAAAAATAAAACCTTTAGAAAAAACCTTCAAATTGCAACAAAAAGAAAAAAAAGAGGGTGTGAAGATGACGTACCTTTTCAGCTTTCAATACTCTCTAATTCTTCTTTGGTAATTTCTGTTGGCAGAGTTCCTCTAGCATGATAAATTACTTTTCTCTATACTCTCTTATACTTTTTCTATCTCGATTATTCCATAGTGTCTCTCTCTATTTTTTTTTTTTTCTTTCTCTATGGCAGAGTGCATATTTATATACACACATTGCAATATTATGGAAATCTTGCCTTAATTGTGAATTAATTGACAATAAAACAGAATAGGGAAAGAATTGCCTTAAATGTGAATTAAATGACAATAAAACAAAATAGGGAAAGAAATAGTCATGGTTGCCAGAAAATAAATTAAATAATATTCAAAACATTGATTATCATTATTATCATAAAATCATATTTTCCTCTTTAAAAGCAACTGATGCAACAAATTATGTAAATATACTATTTTAATTGTTGTTTATAATTATTAGCATAATATTAATTCAAATTATTACTATATTAAACTAACATTTCAAAAATATTGTATTAAAGTCAATATTTCATCCCTTTTACCCACCATTAATTATTATTATCTTATTTTTTTGCTATTTTTTAAAAATTTACTTACCCGGACGAAATTGGGTGTTGACAGCTGCCCCTCTTTATTTGGATTTTGCTGGATAACATGAACTTTAGAGTTTTTGTGTTATCCTTGTAAAAGCTAAATAAAGATAAAGACACTAATTTCGTTCGGGTCTAAAGAAAAGGAGAGAGGTTACCTCGAAGCTTACCTGGTAGAGCATGTGGCAACCTTGTGGACCTTGCTGAAAAAGCCGTGACACTTGTGGAGGGTGTGTCATACCCTATGAACTTTGTTCGTAAAACTTGCTGGTGAGGCGCAGGAACCTCGTATAACTTGATGGTGAGGCGCAGGAACCTCGTAAAATTAAATGGTGAGGGCAGGAACCTCGTAAAATTAGATGGCGAGGGCAGGAACCTCGTAAAATTAGATGGCGAGGGCAGGAACCTCGTATAACTTGATGGTGAGGCGCACGATCCTCGTAAAATTAAATGGTGAGGCGCACGAACCTCGTAAAATTAAATGGTGAGGGCAGGAACCTCGTATAACTTGAATGATGAGGGTAGGAACCTCGTAAAATTAAATGGTGAGGGCAGGAACCTCGTAAAATTAAATGGTGAGGGCAGGAACCTCGCATAACTTGAATGATGAGGGCAGGAACCTCGTAAAATTAAATGGTGAGTGCAGAAACCTCGTAAAATTCGTATAACTCCTTTTGTGCCAGGATGAAAACTGGGCTTTGGTGCCAGGATAGAAACTGGGCTTTGGTGCCAGGATAGAAACTGGGCTTAGGTACCAGGATAGAAACTGGTCTTAGGTGCCAGGATAGAAACTGGTCTTAGGTGCCAGGATAGAAACTGGTCTTTGGTGCCAGGATAGAAACTGGTCTTTGGTGCCAGGATAGAAACTGGTCTTTGGTGCCAGGATAGAAACTGGTCTTAGGTACCAGGATAGAAACTGGTCTTAGGTGCCAGGATAGAAACTGGTCTTTGGTGCCAGGATAGAAACTGGTCTTTGGTGCCAGGATAGAAACTGGTCTTAGGTACCAGGATAGAAACTGGTCTTAGGTGCCAGGATAGAAACTGGTCTTTGGTGCCAGGATAGAAACTGGTCTTCGGTGCCAGGATAGAAACTGGTCTTTGGTGCCAGGATAGAAACTGGGCTTAGGTACCAGGATAGAAACTGGTCTCTTTTTTTGTTTGAAAATTCTGAATTTTGTCACTGATGTATTTTCCTTGAACTGTATTCTATTGAAATTACAAATTCTTGTTGGCGATGAATGGTGTGCCATGCTTTTCCTATGATGATACCTACACTATGATGAATGCATGCATGTATGGGTGAAAAATTAGCTGAGCCCAAAGATGGCATTATATTTCCTGTTTTGTTTTAAATCCACGACATCCCTTAAGGACAAGCTCGCACCCTGTGAATGTGCCTGTGATGCTTATTATTTTCGGGAGGGATTTTGAAAGTTAAGAACGACCTTATGAAAGAGATGAAAAAAAAATTTATTGAATAATATAATATTGTCAATTCCACCTTAAAAGCATTCCCTATCATGGAATCATTAGAAAATTTTTTACTGCGCCAGAATTAACTGGCAAAGGTAACCCCTCTCCATCCTTTCTGGTGAGAATAAGTGCACCACCACCAAAAGTCTTCTTTACTACATACGGACCTTCATAATTTGCAGTCCACTTGCCCCTATGATCCTTTAGTATTGGCAAAATCTTTTTTTTTTAGGACCAATTCACCTTCTTGGAATTCCCTTTGCTGGTATAGTTTCCCATGGCATGTTGTGGTCAATCTTTTTTCAATGAGATTGAGCTGATCAAACCGGTTTTGAACTCCATCTGCTTCCTCTAACTGGTTTCCACTAACACTTGTAGGGATGGGATTTCTACCTCGAAGCGTAGTACTGCTTCTGTTCCACATGCCAAAGGTATTGCCCCAGTCGATATGCGTACCGATGTGAGGTAACTGAAGGTATATTCCTCTGGATATCCTTTTATTAGCGGCCTTGACTGTCCCATTCATCTTTGGACGACAATAGGAAGTTTGATTGTTCAAGTTTGCGGCAATGAGAAATTTAAATCATGATAGTTGACATGCATTTGCTCATTATAGTCCTTCTTCAACACGATACTTGCCACCTATTGGGAGTATCTTGCCCCAGCTAGAAATCTCGCATCGAACTGCTTTTTGTACTTCATCTTTGATTCTGAAGACACTCATGTTGAACTCTTTCTTCGTGCTAGTGTCGACTTTTACCTTTTTCTCTCGCTTTCTTCTCTTACACTAAAGACTTCAACCTTTACTTGATGGAGTTTTATTTCTTTAGAATCTTGCTTCACAAATATCATTAACTCTGGAGAGGGTTCCGGGTCAGTCATAATCATCTTCCATGTTATTGATAGGGTGCTTAAAATTAGGAAAAACATTATTGTCATATCCATGTTATTCGATTTTAAAAAAAAATTTAAGACACGAGATGATGATAAAAACGAAACAAACATGATTTAATGCTAAACCAAATGCAAAAAAAAAAAGCGTCAACCCTAAAATAGGAACCCCAAGGCTCCGGGCAAAGCAGTGAGGTTAATTAAAAAATGATTACATTTCAATAAGCATCACAGGCAAATTCTTTATCCTTCAGGTCTTTGGTTTGCAAATACATCTTCTTCTTTATCCTTGTGGTATACTTGTAGGAAATTTCTATCGATCAAATCTTGGAGAATGAGTCTAAACTTGGTACCCTCATTAATGGAATGCTCGGATCCTAGATGTACTCCACATGCCTTCTCAAGGTCACCTTTGCTCCTGAGCAAACCCAGTTTTACCAATTTATCAAAAATGATCTCTTTGGAGCTTTGAATTTCACTTACATTCCTTACTAGTTTGTGTCGTCCAACCTCGATGGCATTGGTTGAGGCGTTTCCATGCTCGGCAAGGGGGTTGACCTCAATTCTAGGTTTGTCTTCCTGGAAGTTCAACCATCCTGCATCAATTAGCGATTGTACTTTGAACTTAAGACCCATGCACCTTTCAGTCGAATGGCCAATGCTTCCCCCATGAAAATTGCATCTTGCATTTGGATCATAATTATGAGGGTATGGAGGTTGTAAAGGTTTCATGGGACGAATACTGGCCATGCCTTTCTTTAAGAGATGAGGTAACAATTCTGTGTATGTCATAGGAATGGGAGTGAAATTCTTCTCTGGTTCTCTCCTAGGATGAGTGTTCTGACCAACATTCTGATCTGGACCTAAACCGGCTCCAGTGCCCCTAGCATTAGCCTGTTGTGGTTGATAATATCCTGGTTGTCGAGGTCTCATTTGGGGACCAGACACTGTATTGTTCACATAAGGAGGATAACTCGGGCTTGGTTGATAGCTATGTGTGGGTGCATGACCTCCCCACATGGGTATTGCTGATGTTGCATGCACTCCCCCTTCTTTCTCTTTCGGAGTGGTGGCTTGAGATATAATTTTCCCACTTTTCAGTCCGATTTCGATTCTTTCGCCTATGATGATGATATCGGCGAAATTGGAAGACACGTTGCCAATCATATGCTCATAAAAAGGTGGTTGTAGTGTGCTTACAAACATTGCAACCATCTCCTTGTCATATAGAGGTGGTTCAACCTGCGTTGCCAGCTCTCTCCATCGTTGTGCGTATTCTTTAAAAGACTCCTCATCTTTCTTTGCCATATGGTGCAATTGTAACCTGTCTGGCGCGACATGCATGTTGTATTTGTATTGTCTTACAAAGGCATCTGCCAAATCTGTCCAAGAATGGATATGAGAGGATTCCAGATGCGTATACCAACTCAACGCTGCTTCAACCAAACTATCTTGAAAGAAATGAATAAGTAGTTTATCGTCGTTTGCGTAGGCAGCCATTTTTCGACAATACATGGTCAAATGGTTCTTAGGGCATGTGTTTCCCTTGTATTTTTCAAATTCTGGCACCTTAAACTTGTGTGGAATGGTCACTCCTGGAGCCAAACTCAACCTCGACACGTCGCCAAAGCCGTAACTTTCAAACCCTTCTATGGCTCTCAGTCTACCTTCTAGAACTTCAAGTTTATCCTTCGCTCCTTCTACGTTCGCATGCAAAGTAGCATCTTGTGCGACAATTGTGTGGGGAGACTTGGACGTTTCATTCAGTTTTGCCTCAGTTGTGTGGATAGGCCCCTGGGTACTAATGGGAAGTACATTGCTAGTTACGGGGAAAGCCAAAGAAGTATGCCCTGCCTCTGAATGATCTCCAATGGGTGGTGTGTAACCTGGTGGCAAACCATACATTGGAAATGTGAATTGTGTGCCCACAGCGTCATGTACTGGAGTGTGAGCATTATCATCAGCCTTTGCAAACGAAGTCTCTCCTGCGGTTTTCATGGCTTTCAACGCTTCTAAAATTTGACCAACCTGATCCTTTAGCTGACTAATATCGGCCTTTACAGTTTCACGTTCCTCTTCCCAATCTTCCATAGCTTTGGAGTTTGCTCGAGTCCTATAAGGATGTCGTGGAAGTTTCGCCGTTGTTTTTTGTTTTAAACTTTATACTGTTTTTATTAACTTGGATTAGATGAAAACGAAATATGCGAAAATGCAAAAAACGATGCATGCTAAAAATAAACGGAAATCACAGAAAAGTTGAAAGTGGCAAGGATTTAAAGGACACTGGATAGCCACGTTGGCGTGTAATAAGTGAATGAGATACGTATCCATGAATGTCAAAGCTGCCCCAGTTTTTAGGCATGGGTTTTGAGTAATTTATTATCATTTTTTGGCGAAATGAAAATGGTAAAACTTTTTGAGAAATATATGTTTTTTTTTTATACTTTCCTCTTATCGCATTCATTTGCTTTTTTTCAAGAAATTGAATTTGAAGAAAACTATCAACTGGGCCCAATGGGCTTAAAAAAAAGTTTTTGTTACAGTGAAATGAAAATTAAGTTTGTCATTTTCACTTTTCCTTGTGTTTTGAAATTTTGATTTTTTTTTTTGTAAAAACAATTCTTTCTTAAATAACATGATGTCAATCTGACTTGTTCAAAAACATTTTTATTTTTATTTTTAAGACTCAAAATAGGTTACAAATAATGATAATTTTTTTTGATGAAGAAACATATCTTTCCATTAAATTATTTTTGAAAATCTTAACTTAAATAAGTTGCCCCTGTTTTTTTCATTTTCAATTTTTTATTTTATTTTTATTTTTTTAGATAGTGCCCCTTATAAACTGATTTTTTTATGGATGAATTATAGAAAAATATGAAGAAGAAAACCATTTTCACGATTTCATGTTAATAAATGCTTCAAAAAAAATGAAAGTTTTATTAATTCATTTGACTAAAACGTGTTTATTTTTCCTTATTAATTTATTTATTAAAGCATGATATTTTTGTTTTTTTTTATTTAAATAAAAACAAGACACATTTATTGTTATGTACAAAGAAAATGAAGGAAAATGATAAAATGTTGCTAATGCATATGATGCATGAAGATGTCTATGCCAAAATAATGATTAAAAAACAACATGTTTTATGTTTTTAAGGTAGGTCCAACGACTTAAGGTCTAAGCATTGTGCATGCAATCTCACAAGGAAAGCTTCCTAAACCTAAAATTAAGGCCACCAGAGCTATGGTCCTTTTCACAGCATCTTCCACAACAGTTGAGATGCAACTAGGTGTGAAATTACATGTGAAGAGAACAGACACTGGCTGGGATTCTCACGATAGCCAAGCTGGAAGTAGTCCAGACGTGACACCGCTACGCAACCCCTCTAATTCTATGTTGCACTCAGACCCGGGTATAGGGTCCCACTCATGATATGCACAATGATAATAATAATAAAAAATGAATATAAATAAATTACCAAAATAAATAAAGACAATCATATATAATAAATAAAGGAAAAATAAATAAATAAAATAAAATAAAGAAAAACCACATCAATTTTGCACATTTAATTAAGAAGGCCTGATTCTCTAGCGTCCCCAGTGGAGTCGCCATCTGTCGCAACCGAGATCGCGACGGGACAGCGACCCGAAAAACAAACGGGTTTGAGAAAAAGATTCGTGGAGTCGCCACCATAATTTATTATGGAAAAACTATGGAAAACCAAAAAATAAGACATGGTCTGCGAAAAGAGATTTTCAGGTTCGGGAATCGGTTACGCGTAAGGAAGGTGTTAGCACCCTATCGCGCCTGCCCAAAGGCAGTACCTTTAATTAAGTGTATAAAGATTGAAGTGGTTTTTTAAATGTTTAATTTTCCCTAAAAAAAATAATATAAATAAACTATTAAGAGACAAAAATATATTTTTTGTTTTATGAACCCGACAAGATTGACCTTGGTCCTACGTACATCCATTTAATGGACAATCAGGGATCACGTAGTTCTTTATCTAGAAAAAGGTTTGTGAGTTTGTTTAAAAAAATATTATAGATTGATTTGGATTTTTGGAAAGCGAACACGAAAAAAAGATTTGGTTTAACAAGATTGATATTTTTTTATTTTAAAGATTTTGTATTTTTTATTTTTAAGAACGGTGGGAAAAAAAGGACAGAAACCGACCATATGTCGACGTGTATCTATACTTCAAAAATCATGATTTTTAAAAGAACGTCATTTGTATATAAAAAAAAATAAAACCTTTAGAAAAAACCTTCAAATTGCAACAAAAAGAAAAAAAAGAGGGTGTGAAGATGACGTACCTTTTCAGCTTTCAATACTCTCTAATTCTTCTTTAGTAATTTCTGTTGGCAGAGTTCCTCTAGCATGATAAATTACTTTTCTCTATACTCTCTTATACTTTTTCTATCTCGATTATTCCATAGTGTCTCTCTCTATTTTTTTTTTCTTTCTCTATGGCAGAGTGCATATTTATATACACACATTGCAATATTATGGAAATCTTGCCTTAATTGTGAATTAATTGACAATAAAACAGAATAGGGAAAGAATTGCCTTAAATGTGAATTAAATGACAATAAAACAAAATAGGGAAAGAAATAGTCATGGTTGCCAGAAAATAAATTAAATAATATTCAAAACATTGATTATCATTATTATCATAAAATCATATTTTCCTCTTTAAAAGCAACTGATGCAACAAATTATGTAAATATACTATTTTAATTGTTGTTTATAATTATTAGCATAATATTAATTCAAATTATTACTATATTAAACTAACATTTCAAAAATATTGTATTAAAGTCAATATTTCATCCCTTTTACCCACCATTAATTATTATTATCTTATTTTTTTGCTATTTTTTAAAAATTTACTTACCCGGACGAAATTGGGTGTTGACACATGGTATATTTTTGTCTACTAAAATCCGGTACACATTGCTAAAATGTACCAACTGAAAATAGGCGTACGCGCGTTAGCAAACCCCATATATATATATATATATAAAATTTCAAATTTCAAATTTCAAATTCAACTTTTGTACTATATATTTCAATTTTCAAAATTTTCGTTGAGAATGTAAATCTTAATTTAAAAAAAATTATTAAAATCGAAATCATTGCTTATTCTTATATCTTTAAAATTTTAAAGAATTTATTTCATTATATTATTATTATTATTATTATTATTATTATTATTATTATTGAGAATGAGTTTCACTGAAACAACACCAATGAAATCTTAACATAACTTAAATACGAGTTAACATCACCCAAATTTAATATTAAGATAATAAATTTATGAAATTTATCTTTATATAATGTTTAATTTTTCTTTTCAATGTAAGATTTATATTCAAACTTAAATTTCTAACCGTTATCATGTGCTATTATTTTGATATTTTTCTTTATTGTAAATTAGTATAAATTATTGTTATATTATCTTATATTAGCTATCTTATTTTTATATTTAATTTGTTCACAATGTTCATATATTTACGATGAAATCATAATTTTTTTTTTCTGGAATTTTACTGACCCTTTTAAAAGACCACAACAAAAATTTATTACCCTTAACAAATAAAAAATATATATACCACACATCACTTGAAAAATTCAATACACTTTGGATTGAACATTTTTCCACCCGTGGTGTAAGAGAAACTTCCAAAATTCCACCTTAAAATTGATAAACCATAAACAATTGAGGACACTTAGGTAAAATATGGACCGACAGAACGGTACATATATGGATCACTGGTCCACCCAACAATTAGCTTGATTTTCTTCTTTAATCACAATTTCAATTTTAGCTTGAACTAAAGACTGATTCATAAGGACTAAGAAATATTATTTTATACTTGTTAATTAGTTCTCAAAAGTTTTTCATATCTTGGAGAGTATGATACTTCTCCTTCTTGTATCCATATAACAAAGGGAATGTCGGTGAAAAGGAAAATGATTAAAGGTAGAAAAGCGATTTTTATGATGATTTCTCAAAAATTTGAACACAGAACACAAGAAAATAATTAGACTAGCAAATTTAGCGATCTTTTCTCATTAAAAGGACAAAATAGAATTCAAACCCTAACCTTTGGGATGTAAGAAATCTTCAATAATCTCACGTAAAGTACTTATTAAATCTTAAAACCCTAATAAGTACAAGTTTGAAATATGATGAATTAATCTGTGTCTGATATGGTGAGGTCCATAGATCTATAATCATTTTTATCTTTGTGGACATACGTTCCCCTTTTTAGGGTAATGTTAATCCTTTTTCCAATCATTTCAGTTGGTGGGACAAGTCTCAGTGATAAGGGACCACAATCTCTTAAGGGATACTAGACACAATAACTTCTCCAATTCATCTAAGGTTTGGTTCTTTCTAGCAACATTAGTTTGCTTTTATATTTTTTTATGAACATTTTATTTTATTAATTGTTTTGGTGTGAGATAAGATTTAATTCTTCGGACTTTGTTGTGTTGTTTCAAATCTATTTTTATCCAATGAACGGTTTCATGTACATTTAAAGATAGTACCTAAATAAATTTATTTTAAGATAAATAATTTCTTTAGTCGATCACACAAATTTATTCACGGCATTGATATGTTCATTCAATAAAAGTTTATGATAGTTCGAAATAAAAAAAATTAAACTACTACACATATATTTCAACTCCATATCACATTACAAACCACTCATATATTTAATAATGTAAACTAATATACCACAAACCATAAGAACTTAGAAAATAAAATTTTAAAAATTGATAAAGCGTGTTAAATAATGAGATCATGTTATTTTAATATTAAAAGCAAAAGGTATAAATAAAAATTCGGTTAACAATTCTCATTACTTAAAACGTTTACCATCTTTCCGAACTCATTCTCTGAGTATCTCTCCCCTCTCTCTTCAAGTTTTAACCATTGAGTTATATCTTTGAAGATCAGGAAGTGTTTATGTGATCACGGTAACAAGGTCTTCCTATCCATCCCATCAGTTTTGTCAAAAGAATAAGTTAATTTTTACTCTTTTCTTGAGTTTGTACGCTTCTTCCATGCATGTGAGTTTTTTTCTGTCGCATGAGCCTTCCTAGCCTTCTAGTATGTTCCTTGTTGATTAGTGATTCTAACCACGTATCCTGATCATGATTTTGTGGTATGTAGGTGCAGATAGAGTTCTCAAAGCTTAGGAAGTAGGTTTTTTATTTCTTAAAGTTGTTTGAGTTTCCAACTGGTAAGGGAAGTTATATGTTTGTTTATAATGTTTTAATAAGATTTGTTAAATCTTAACTGGTGTGCTTTAATTAGGACAATTGATTAAGTTATGGAGTTAGGATATATAACTTGCTAAAAAATCCCATGATGTGATAGCGTGATTGCTTGAAATTGATGTAAATGTTTGTTATCTAAAATTAGAAAAGTATTAATGTGAATGCTTGTTAAATGATTTTTGTTTTGATCAATTAAGTTGTTATGTTTGAGGTTATAATTGGTTAGGAACTGCGGTTTATTTTGAAGTAGTGGAAAGGGAGAAACTTGGGTTGGTTTTTGGTCTAATTTGGGGTTTTGACAGGTGAAGTTATAGAGGAATGTGTTTGAGAAGGAACTTGGGATTTGGAGTCTGTTTTTGAGCTATTTAAGACTTGTTTAGTCACTTAGTTCACAAAAATCTGATTTGTAACCTATGAAATCTATTTGGTTGTATTTTGGAATAGTTGGTTTGGGTTGATGCGCTGAGTTCTAGAACAAAGGACTAAATTGGTATTTTCTCCGAGTTAAAAATCTATTTTCAAATCAATTGTTGTGCCAAGAGTATTAGTTTGGTCATTTAGAAAGGCATTGATACATATAGATCAGGTATAACAGTTTTGCATCTTCTGGTATAGTGTTGAGCGCCACTCTAGGACGTTGAGCGGTGGACTAAGGCACTAAGCGCCACTTTTCTCTACATGTACTTGGATCTGGTTTTCCCAATAATTTGTTGGCGAGTGATCTAACTCGTTGAGCAAGCCCTATTCTAGTGGCTTTATGATGTTTTTTCTACACTCTTTTATGTATATTTGTTTAAGATGTATTGTATGGATTTTACATTGTTTATATTAGAAATTTAGTGAAGGTTAAATGTGTGTGTGTGTGTGTGTAAGGGGGAGTTATGAAAAGATGAACCCATATTTCATTTATGAGTTTTTGATGATGACAACAGAAATGTTTTATAGTTTCTTGCACATGGCAAAGTTGTTGCTTAATTATATTTGTAATTGTGCTTGAACTATCTGTGATGTGTATTCATTGTTTACAAATGAATCTTTGATTAAAACACTTTGCAAATTGCATATCTATATGAATTAATTGATTACACAATTTGCATAATCTGTTACAATTTATCAAATATCACTACATACTTAACAGTGACAAAACATCAAGTTTTAACCTATTATATTATGGGTATAATCGATTAAAACTCGTAGTTATGCATGCACATGTTTACTGAGTGCATTGATGTGTTTTGAATGAAAAAAGTTTTCAAAAATGCTTAAGTATGAAACTTAACCGATTACATTAATTTCTTAATCGGTTAAATTGTATTTTGAATGAAAATATTTTTCAAGAATAACCATAACTGTCATAATGGTTATATATTTTTAAATATTGTGGGTTACATGATTTGGCAATCGATTACATGCTCCTGTTAATCTGTTAAATGCTGTGAAATGTAAATTTGTTAATGTAGAAGGAATTGCTTAACCGATTACATTGTTTGAGTAATCGATTAAATTGCGTCAAGCATGAGAAAATCTATAAATAGACGCATTGCTCTCTATATTCAACAACTTTTATGATTCATAACTTCATATATGATTTGTTTGTTGAGATATTATTGTAGGAGTGTCCTGATTGCTTCAAGAATCAAGATTGACATATTTGGAAATTCATAAAGATTCTTTGAAGAACTTTGTGATCACTTTCTGCACATCAAGGTGTATCATATCAGATCAGAGTTATCTACAATCAAGGTTGATTGTGTTCCTTGTTGCTGCGGCCAGGAAGAGGACTTAGAGAAGTTATAATGAATTAGAGTGGGGTATCTCTAAGGGTTGACATAAAGAGGTTATTCATTTTAGGTTATTATATTGGATTTGGAGTTAGAGAGGAGAGTACATTGAGAGGGTTGTTTCTGTATGTTTTACTTGTAAAGAACTCAATCAATATAGTGAAATCCTTTCAATCTAAGGTTGATTGAAAGAAGACTGGACGTAGGCAGGTTGGCCGAACCAGGATAAACTGCAGTGTGAATCTTTCTCTCCCTACACTCTTACATTGTCTTTCATTCTTTATTGATTGCAATCCAAGAAATCTCAAAAGATTTTGAAAAGACTTTAAAAGAACATATTTTTAAAGGGAAATGAATTCATCCCCCCTTTTGGTTGAGACACTTGGCCATTTACTGGAGAGTAACAAGAAGTCCTTAGTCTGATGGTCATTTATTGGCCATAGATATTTGACGGATTAATCTCGAAGCATGATAGTTGGTATGGATGAGTTTTGCACCACCTTCGGATGCAAAGCCTCAAGAGTTCGATATCAATACATATATCTGGATAGTCAAGTCTAAAGTAAATAGTTGGATGTTTATCAAATTGTTAGTTATTGATGATTGATTATAATTTGATGTTTACAAATGATATTATATATGTATTTTTTGATAAAAATTAGCTTACTTTTTTTTCTGTGTTTTTTGTTTGCTTGTTTTTTTGTTTTCAATGATTATTTTTATGATGTAAGTAGACCAAGAACTCTCCCTAAATATTTTTATGATGTAAGTAGACCAAGAACTCTCTCTAAATCAAGTTTTAGGAGATAGAGATAAAGTATAGACTTAGATTTTACTTTAGTTAATTCTGTATATATTTATATGAAAATATATGTATATGTTTTTTTGACAAACTTCTGGTTACAATTTAATTTTTAAGTGTAAAAGAATTTTTTGAATTTTTTTATTTTTAAGTGTAAAAGAATTTTTTGATTTTTTTATATATTTTAATATTATAATTATATTTAGATAATTATAATAATTTTATGTATGCATTTTGTTTTAACTATTCTAGTTTATTAAATATTAATAATTTTTATAATAGTGTTAATACTATTAAAATTTTGGGATGTTATATAAAAAAAGTTACTATTTTTTATATGATTATTATTGTTAACTTTCATATATATATATATATATATATATATTCCATTAATCTTAATAAAAAGAATTATGAACTTTTTTTTTATTTTGTACAGGAGGAACTAACATCTGAGGAAAAAGAAAATAATCTGAACATATTTTTGTGAAAAGAGAGACAATGTGTTTATGTACAGTTCTTATCCTATAAAATGTAAAAGGTAAAGGAGAAAAAAGTATTACATAAACGAAATATTAATAGTATATAGTTGTAAAACGAGCCTTGTAAGCTGTGCTGAGCTTAGTTCTTGCTTTATAAAAGTTTCACCCCCCATTACACATGCTTCTCCACAACACAACCCTTCTGCTTTCTTTTTTTCTTTCATTTAACACTGACATAACACAATTCCGCCACATTTTCCGTCTAAGAAACTGACACAGCTTCTCTTTCCCTTAAACAATTTCTTTAATTTTTCCTTCTAAGCTTTGCACCAGAGGCAGAGAGAAAGCACACTTCTCACTCTATCTATGTGTATGTATGGAATCTCGCACCTTTCTTTATCACTCTCCAACCACCCCAAATGCTCCTTTCTGCAATTTTTTCATTAATGTATGTGGCGTTTCTTTTCCTGCTTCTCAAAAGATAAAAAGCCTTCATTGTTTTTTATCCTTTTAAATAATCAAAGTGGCACGCTTTCACCCCCAAAACCCCTTCTTAGATCTCCTTTCTCGTTTAAAGCTCCTTTCTTAAAGCTACTACTCAACACCAATTTCTCTAACTCCTCCACCCTACACTTTGCTTAATGTTTTATCCACTATACAACTCTCCATTATCCTTCTTTTCTTCTTCCTCTTCCTTCCAACCTCACCTTTCTTTCATAATTTGCTCAAGGCCCTGCATGCTCTTCTCCCCTTTAATCTAAATTTCTCTTTTCAGGTTTGTTCTAACCGCTGTAGATCTACAAAGCTTTCTTCTCTTTCTAATTCTACTCATCTTTTGAACTCCGTAAATGATTACTATTGGATGATGTTTTGAGGCTCTCAAAACTCGTTCTTAAGTCCAAATATCCACACAAATTTCAATCTTTTTTATGCTTCGATTTCAGCTTTGGTTAAGAGTACCACAAACAAATATGCAGTCACCAGTGGCCTGAGTCCATTTCTTACTGTCTGTGCCTTTGAATAGACAGTTAGCAAGCTTTTGTTGTGAAAATTTACCATGATACTAAACGAAAGTAGTAGTACTTGATCATAATTGATATAGCAGCACAGAAAGAAAACTCCATGAGTGCATGTAGTGTTTGAATATTTGTGTATGGCTGGGTGTATTAATTACATAGCAGCTAGGTGCAGCTGATGCATGTGTATACTCTTAATTGAAAGGCTGCAGTAACAGTATTATACCTTTGTGTGCAGGGAGAATAGAAGAGGTAATGTGAAGGTTGAGTTCAATATTATTTCATATTTAATACACTGATCATATAGTTGGGTTGGAGCACAGTGACAGCAGAGAGACATTAATACACACATAGCGTAAAGCAAAAGGTTTGCTTCCATTAACTGCTTCTCTTGTTCTGTCAACAAAAGGTTCTGCATTTTTCAATTTTTCTCACACTGCAAAAAGTCTATACCTCAGTTATTGTTCTGTTTATTATGTATGAAGTTGTCGAAGTGAGATGTTTGTTGCTGTGTTGTTTTGGGTCTCACTTTGTCATGGTTGCGATATGGGTTTCCTTCACTGCTATTTTCGGCTGTTTCCAGACTCATAAATACATCTTTATAAAGAAAAAGTCACAAACACCATTCTGCAGAGAATAGTTCAGGAAAAAAATCATACCAGATCATGGCTAGTTTAATTATTTTACACAAAAATAAAAAATAATATTAAATATAAACTTAAAACCTTTTTAATGCATTTGTCACATCAGTTGTTTGAATATATATATTAAAGTAACTTTTAAACTTAGAAGCAAAAATTTATAAATTCTAAATTTTGAAGGTTAAAAATTATTTCAAATTTAAGAGATAGAAGATTAATCTATAATTGTATTTGCAGTGGTTGCTTTTGTTCATTTAAGTTCATGATTAATAATTTATAACTTTAATTCCAATAATAACTTCATTTATAGAATTGTTAGATTTAATTTTAAACGAGTATATCAGTGGAAGTTCTATGTTTCTTTTCCATAACCCTTAATTATTAATAGTTTTAATTTTTCAACTTTATACTCAAGTCTTGTCTAAATTCATTATTAAATAATTAATTAATTAACAAAAAATTAATTTAGTTATCTTTTTATCTCTTTTATATATTTTCACTACAAATGTCGGTTTCTCTCCTGTTGTCATTATTAAATATACAATTTAATATAAGTTAATTAATTAAAGCTGCAAACAGTTTGAAAATATAAATTGTCCTATGAGAAAGAGATATTAATACAATAATAAATAAAATATTAAAGACTTCTCTATATCTTATATTCAGGTATAAGAAGGAAGTTTGTGTTTTCCTTTAGTTTTTTCAAATAAAACAAACAAAACTGTAAGGAATACTTAAAAACTAATATAAATATTCAATTAAGCTGAATATTGAAAAAGAAATTCAATATTTAAATAAAATTGATGAAAATGGGTTAAAATATTTTTAATGCAATTAGAAAATATTTCCTCTATTGCATTTTTTTTAAATGTAAATTAAAATGTAGGAATATAGACATTTGAAGCATTTCATTTTGAAAATTTTAAAATTTGTTAATAAATGATTTTCTGATTTAACTATAATTTGTATGCTTTTGTTTACTTGATATTGAACCAAGATTATTGAGCATTGCTTAAAAAAAATTCATTAATTAATATGTATAAACAAATATTAAGTACGATCAATACATTTCCTTACATACAGTTTAAGTTTTTTAAAATATAAAATATAGAGATTTCATAAACATTTGTTTTTAAAACTACTAAAAATAATTTTGGTTAATCCTTTTAATAATTTTAAAAAATATTTTTCCTTTAATAGGGTAGTATTAACTGTGGAAGACTTTTCACACTGACTCTTTAATTTAATTTAATTTAATTTATTCTAATTACTTATTTACTAGCTTGAAATTAAAATAAGAACAATTGGCCGTATTAACTTAAACACTTTCATATCAACCTTAAATTTTATTTTATTTTAATTTACTATTTAATAGCTTGAAATTATAATTAAAATGATTATATATTATAAGTTGGCTGAAAACCCATAATTGTTGAAAATATTCCTTTATCAAACAATAAACGATCAATATTTTCTTGCATTATGTGAGTTTTTTGTAATTATAAATAAATAAAATATAAATTTAAAGAGTTTTGTTCTGGTGAAAAAATATTTAACAATTACCACAATGTTTTTAATAAAACTAGAAGTTCCAATATTACAATATCATCTACTTTTTAGAAGCTTTAGACAACAAGATTATATGCTTGTATGAATAATTTAATGTGCAATTAAAAATATTATTTTATCTGCTAGATTGAATTGAAGAATAGTTTGTTTTTGAATTTTAAATTATATATATATATATATATATATATATATATATATGTTTTAATATTTATAATGTCAAACTTATTTTAATTTATTAACAAGAATCCGGAATAAGTTTAAGAGACTAAATTATAAGATGATAGATTTTGTAGAAAATATAAATTTAAATGTAGAACATTAAATTTTATTATCTAAAGTTTATTGGAATTATATTATTAGAAATTATTTTCTGTATTGAAGTTCAGTTTTTTCTCCATTAAAAAAATCATTAATAGTTAAAGAAGAAAAAATGATTTGAGTTATCTTTCATTTTAACTGAATTCTTGAAAAATGTGAAACAATTAAACATATTAAAACAAATATCTTAGTCAAAATTTAAGAAAACAAATATCTTAGTCGAGATTTATGAAAAAGAGTAATAATAATTTAAATAACTTTCCTTCCTTCATTCTTTGAATCACATTTTCAAAACAAAACTAAAATGAGATTTTGATTTTAAAATAAATATGATTAACTTTTATTAACATACTTAAGGCCGATATACTAAATATATAAATGTATTTGGGATATAAAATATTGTTTAAAATATTATAGATGAATTATTTTAATGTAAGTTTTTGTGAGTATTAGGATTTAGAGAAGATTTGTTTATTATTGGTCATAATCTTGGTAGGGCCACCTTAGGGTATAGATAGAGAGCTGAATTGGGTAAACAATTCAGATTATCTGATACACCAATTATCAATTGACTGTGACATTTTTCACATCTGATTTTCCATTTACTTTAAAAAAGACAACATTTTAGTACATTTCGTCCTCTGCTGGACTGACTCTTTTTTATTTTTTGTCTTTTCTTTAAATAAATAAATTAGATTTTTAATATCTTTTTAAAGTTGGCAAATCATACCACTTGATTGAAAACTTAAAGGAAGGAAAATATATATGTTTATTTTTAAAATTAAGGTAAAATAAATGAAACTAATTTAATTTCAAATGTAGTGATTTACGAAATAAATTTTATTATATGTATACGTTTTAATTTAAGATAATATTATTTTCAATTTATAAAATTGTAATTGTCACTTTTTTCAAGATGACTTCATATATAAACTTTCAAGTTAAAACTCATCTAGGTTGGATTGAAGTTAGAATAATGATATTTTGACAACATTTTAATATTATCTATATATTATTTTGTGATTTATCTATGTTGTTTATAATTATTATTATTGATTGTGGAATAATTTTATATCACGTAGATAATGTTAAAATGTTGTCAAAAAAATATTGTCAAGAGTATCGTTATTTTAAAGTTATTCTTTACGTCAAAATTAA
Source organism: Vigna umbellata (assembly GCF_029865625.1). Lineage (NCBI taxonomy): Eukaryota > Viridiplantae > Streptophyta > Magnoliopsida > Fabales > Fabaceae > Vigna > Vigna umbellata. The sequence goes on from NC_142166.1 coordinate 9,881,474, forward strand.
AATTAATTTGTTTCGGTTGACCATAAAACCAGACCTATGCAAAAATTGTACTACATTAAATGATATTTCTATCCATTTTCTCATCAATTCAAGATCAAAATTATATAGTGAAAAATAAAAGTTACATTTTTTTTCTTGGGACTTATTATATATTTGTTGTCTTATAGTTTAATCAAATAAATTATAGTAGTCGGTATTTTTTTTATGTAGAAATTCATATTAAACTAAATATGAAAACTGTGTAAAAAATATCGTATTGACAGTATATATTTTAATGAAATCCTTTATTTTAAAAAATTAGCTCATAGTAATATCAATATCAACGAAAGGATTTATAACTCATAGTAATATAAAAAAGTAAATAATTTTTTTTTCTAGTAAATTTGTATACTTAGAAATCATCCGTTTTTGTTTTTACGCATATAATCGTAATCTCTTTCGGCTTGTAAGCATAAAGTTTTTAATAATACTTGGAATGTCTTGTTTCTATCATGTTGAATGTCTTCTTTTGAAAATCCAAAGAAGTAAACTTTATGAATTGAAGTTTTTGGAAGGGATGAAAGATTAAAAATTTGGAGTTTATAAGCTAAAAAATGGTGAAAGAGTTTTGAGGGATGTTGTATCTGTTGCGTGAAAGGGACAGGACAAATGATTGTTCTTCGTGTCTTTATAAAGATCACGAATAGTCGATAAGCGTTGGCATCAATTATACTTTTATCGGCTCCACATTAGTTCGCATCCAAAAGACCGAAGCCAAAGAGAAGAGGACCAAAATCTTTGTTTTTTCGGCCACGCATGATAAAGCTTGCAGTGTTTTAGCCTCGCTTGCACGTACAACTGACACTCTTATTTCATGGATTTCCAAGCACCACCAACCTTAGCTTCTCACTTTCTTTCAGTCTGTGGTCTTTGTAGTGCTGACTGCTTTTCGCCATGTTCTGTCGCTGTAGTTCAACTTGGCAAGACGTTAAAGCTTCTTTTCTGGTTTCTGCAAAAGCCCTTCATACATGCAACCTTACAACCTGTCCCTCCAAGAACTTGGAGTAGACTAAGTTTCAAAAACATCTCCTTTGGGACCACCACTTCAAACCCACATCCCAAATAATTCACCATACTACCACCACACACCCATTTTCTTTCTACCTTATGCCTATCACCCTATGGACATCAAACCTATACTTCCACCCTAATGGGGCTTATCAAAATTTTTCATTAGGCCACTAGTTCAAACAAAAATTCATATTATGAGACCTCCATTTTCGATGAACTTTTATTCATCCCATTAATGTTAATACCATTTAAAAGTGTCACATCTCAATCTTTATGTTTGTTATATGTCAAAAATTGTATTTTTATTTAAAAAATGTTATGTTTGTTATAGGCTATTCCTGGTTTGCATGTATGTATATGCACGTCACTTTATTTATGATCCACATCTTTTCAGAGAATATACAGCACCTAGGGGAAGAGGAAAACACTATCTGGATTTGATGTTGTACCATCCTCTCCTCCTCTTTTTCCCCTTCTTTTCAGCTTTTCAGCCGTTGCAAAGTTTCATTTCTTTCCCACTCCTGAACTTTCTATTCTCTCCCATCAAGACCATTGCATAAGCCATAAGCTGAGACATGGTTTTGTTTGTGAGTGAAACTTCAAACTTGTTGCGCCATAAAAAACCTTTTTCCCAGCTGGAATCTGTCTTTTTCCCACTTCCCCCTCTCCTCCTTACAGAAACATAAGACAAACTTGCTTGTGTGTGTTTTCCACAGAACTACTCTGCCAAGTGAAAAATGAAGGATCCAGAGGAGCACCAAGTGAAGTCTAGAAGGCCTCTTCCAAAACCCACAGAACGTAGAAGAAGGTGCAGGAGAAGGAGCCAGTGCAAGCCAGAGAAATTACAAGAAACAGAACTTCATCCACAGCTTCCTTCCTCTGCCACTTCCAAGAGTCTTATGTTTCATCAAAGGCCTGGCTATGGTCAACTCGGGACCAAGTGTCTCGTCAAAGCTAACCACTTCCTTGCTGATATATCTGCATCTGACTTGAGCCATTACAATGTAAGTCTAATCTTATATACTGCATGGATGGTTAAATTTAAAAAAAGAAAATATTTTTTTGCCACCCTCATGAGAATGGTTAAAGAAAAGTACATCAATTCTTCCAAAATAATCAAATCAGGGGAGTGGAGAAAGTATGAACACCTCCACATTGCAACAATTTGTCTTGCATTATCAAATTCCCAAGGGGTTGGCCTAGAATTGTTTTGAGTCACTTTGTTGCGTTTGATTTTTGTTAAGGTTAAAATAACACCTGAAGTCACTTCTCGAAAAACAAGCAAGACTATCGTAGCAGAGTTGGTGAGGGTTCACAGGAACACTGACTTAGCCACGAGGCTCCCTGTGTATGATGGAGGAAGAAACCTTTACACTGCTGGTTTGCTTCCTTTTACATACAAAGAATTCAATGTAACGTTGAGTGAGGATGATGATGCCACTAGTGGTACCAGGTAATCTTTCAAGTTGTCTTGTTCTCTTCAAGAATGCTATATTTTGTTCATAATCATAAGAGATCTATGACACTTTCTGAATTTGTAACCAACGTTTGGATTTTGTTGAATGTGAGTGTCTTAAAGAGTCTTAATTATTTTGTAACAGGGAAAGAAAGTTTAAGGTGGTAATCAAGTTCGCAACTCATGTTAGCATGCATCAGCTACGTGACCTTCTCAGTGGAAAGCAAGTGGACAATCCACAGGAAGCTCTAACGGTCTTTGATATTGTGTTAAGGGAGCTTGCGGCTCAGAGGTGCATTTGGGGTTGTTCTTTGAAAGTTATATGTTATATGTTGACTACTTTTGTACCATTGATTGTGATATTTTTTTCATGTTTCTTGTGGCTTCATGTGCATTTCTAGTTACGTGTCAATTGGGAGGTTTCTTTATTCTCCGGATGTAAGAAAACCACAGCAGTTGGGTGGTGGCCTTGAATCGTGGAGGGGCTTCTACCAGAGTATAAGGCCTACTCAGATGGGATTGTCACTTAACATTGGTTAGGCTTCCACCAATAATAACTAATAAGCTTCAATCCTTTGTTTTCCATTGTCATTGGTGTTTATTCAGTTATGTTTGATTGCATTCAGATATGTCATCAATGGCTTTTATTGAACCACTACCTGTGATTGATTTTGTTGCTCAAATTTTGGGAAAAGATGTGCACTCAAAGCCTTTGTCGGATGCTGATCGTGTCAAGGTATGAATATTGTGTTTTGGAATCCCTGCAATCATTGTTAGATGAACACTATGAATGTTATTTTTTGGAAACTCTGCAATCAATGTTCTACTACACTATGAATGTTGTTTTATGGAAAACCACAACCGCAATTTGAAACCTTGCTCATAAATTATTAAGTCATTTCTCATATGCCAATATACTTTTTACTTGAACGACATCGGCATAATCAATCACTGGCTTCGGTATAATCTTGTGAGGTGAAGGGTCTTTGCTTAAAATCATTGTTTAGTGCCATAGAAGATGACTGATCAACTATTAGCCAAGCTTTTCTTTTAAACAAAAAGGAAAACGAGAAGTCTTTCTTCCAATTGACCTGACCTCATAATTTTTTCAAGTATACTTGCCAAATGTTGAAATTCATTATGAAAGTTCCCTTATCGGTTATTGAAGAATTTAATTGGTGATGTCTCTAGTTCTCAAATTGAGAGAAAGATTTAAGTAATATCTAACCAAAATATGTGTGGGCTGTCACTGGAGAACAGATAAAAAAGGCTCTAAGAGGTGTAAAAGTTGAAGTTACACATAGAGGAAATTTTCGAAGGAAGTATAGAATATCAGGACTGACTTCACAGCCTACAAGGGAGCTTATGTATGTCTTTTCTGACTTTAGAAGGTTGAAATTTACATTTTACACATATCCTCCTTTGAAATACTGTCTCTTTTCCCACTGAACAGTTTCCCTCTTGATGAGCAAATGAACATGAAATCAGTAGTAGATTATTTTCAAGAAATGTATGGATTTACAATAAAATATTCTCATCTACCTTGCCTTCAAGTAGGAAGCCAAAGGAAGGTCAACTATTTGCCCATGGAGGTAATCTTTGCTTTCAATATAATCAAATTATATTATTCTATTCTACCTTTCCCATAGCGAACTCATGTGAATCTTGTCCCAGGCATGCAAAATAGTTGAGGGCCAGAGATATACAAAAGGGTTAAATGAAAAGCAGATAACTTCTCTGCTGAAGTTCTCATGCCAGAGACCCCGAGAACAAGAGGCAGACATTTTACAGGTCACATTATCAAGGATTCTTGGTTTTACCTCAATCCTTCCCTTTCTGATACATTTTTATTTTAGAGTCAATTGGACATTATATAGTTTGAAGTTACAATCACTGTAACTTCATCCTTTATAGTCATGCGAGCTCTTCCTGTTCTAACACGGTTTGTTTAGTTTGGTTTATTTATCTAGAGCTTGTCTGTTTACTTGCAGACAATGCAACAAAACAACTACGACAATAATCCATATGCAAAAGAGTTTGGCATCAGCATAGATAACAAGCTTGCATCTGTTGAGGCTCGGGTTCTTCCACCTCCTTGGGTAATTTTCCCATAATTAAATTGTTTACCGGTTGTTTACTTTTTTCCATTGTGTTGATAATGTATTTTGGCTCTTCTTTTTACTTATAGTTGAAATATCACGACACTGGAAGAGAAAAAGAATACTTGCCACAAGTTGGTCAGTGGAACATGATGAACAAGGTCAGCTCAGACGTTAACATATAGTAGTTCATTCTTTTGGTGAAAGAAGCTACTTGTTCCTGACTGATTGAAATTCTGGTAATTTTAATGCAGAAAGTAATAAATGGAAGTACTGTAAGATATTGGGCATGTATCAATTTCTCTCGAAGTGTACAGGAAAGTACAGCTCGTGGATTTTGTCAACAGTTAGTTCAGATGTGCCAAATCTCAGGCATGGTAAAGTTTCAAAAGTTGGCCAAGTCTTGTTGCTGCATTCTTTTTTAGGCACCATTTATTTCAACTGCACTCCATACTCTTTGAAATTATAAATACTCATCTTTCATTATATATCATTGTCAGTCCTAGTTACATTCATTGTCAAGATGTAATGTATACCCATTCTTGTGTCACCCAATAGCTTTAGCTTTTGTGGGTTATCAGAGTGTTTACGACCAATTGGTTTAAAGTTTGATCTTCGTCAGGAATTCAGTCAGGACCCTGTGATTCCTATATATTCTGCAAGACCAGATCAGGTAAAGAAGGCTTTGAATTATGTACACTCTGCTGCTATGGATAAGCTTTGTGGGAAAGAGCTAGAGTTACTGATTGCCATTCTTCCAGACAATAATGGCTCTCTGTACGGTATGATTCTAGGTCACTCTTCCATTTGTATTACTTCATAACTATAACTAAGATGGTACTGGTTTATAATTATAGAAATGTTGAGGCTATAGTGCCTTGATGTTTCTTCATTTGGACATTTTTTTTTTCATTTCTTATGCCTGCAATCTGGTAATGCCTCTATCCTCTTTCTTGAATATGTTTTTTTCCCTAGTAGATTCCTTTCTAAACATGGTATCAAGAAAAAAAGAGATGCTTAGCATTTCTCCATTATCTATATGTCAGTTTATCTGTGGAGAAAATTATTTCACACTTGCATTAAAGAAACAAACTCTTCGTTCAGGTGATCTCAAAAGGATTTGCGAAACAGATCTGGGGTTGATCTCTCAATGCTGCCTTACGAAACATGTATTCAAGATCAATAGACAATACCTTGCAAATGTGGCACTTAAAATCAATGTCAAGGTCTGCTACTAAATCTTCGATCATACTTTACAATCCAAAGTGACAGGGTGGCTACATGCTACTCTAAAATCTTTCCTTTTATATCATAAGTCTTATTTTATTTGTAATCATTATTTTCATTTCCTTTGCTTAATTAAACTATTTATTCTTGCAGATGGGAGGAAGAAACACAGTGCTTTTGGATGCTTTAAGTTGGAGGATTCCACTGGTCAGTGATATTCCAACAATAATATTTGGAGCTGATGTAACTCATCCGGAATCAGGAGAGGATTCTTGTCCATCCATTGCTGCTGTAAGCATTTCCAAACTTCTATATACAACTAAATGGTGTCCTATGTTTGGTATGTAATTGAAAGGACTGAGAATGTTGTTTACTTTATGTGGCAGTAGGATCTTCTTCACCCTACTCTATTTCTTATTGCTTTTTGAGTGATAGTACTGGAATTATCTCACATGTCCTGTTATTCTCCTATTTCTTTTTTTCTGACCTCTAACTGATTATGGTAATCCAGGTTGTAGCCTCCCAGGACTGGCCTGAAGTAACAAAGTATGCAGGGTTGGTCTGTGCTCAGCCTCATCGAGAAGAGCTTATTCAAGATCTTTTCAGATCTTGGAAAGATCCACAGAGGGGTGTAACATATGGTGGTATGATCAGGTACTTAACTGCCATCACTTTTAAGTTTGTCGCTTTATAAATGTTTTTGCTTCAAATTCATATAGGGTCTCCTGTTGTATTTATCTGGTTTTTCTTTAAAGGTCTTACAGTGTCTTTGGTTCACATTGCTCCACTTTAGAACTCGATAATTGACAACTAGGAAATCTTAATGTTTTTTTAGCATTTATCATTTGATGTTATCCAACATCTGCATTCATATCAATTCATGTTAATGTGTGAAACTGCAGGGAGCTTTTACTATCATTCAAGAAGGCAACGGGACAAAAACCATTGAGAATAATCTTCTACAGGTGGGATTGGATTTGTTCTGATACTGTTATGGTAGAGGTAGTTAAAAATGTGGACTATGCAGTTACTTTAACTACAATGTTATCTAATACATTATCAGGGATGGGGTAAGTGAAGGACAGTTCTACCAGGTTTTGCTATATGAGCTTGATGCCATCCGCAAGGTACTTGCAGAAAACAACTCAGAGTATAGTTATAACTTTTATCAGTATGCTATTCTCCGGTATCTATATTCTCTTTGTGTATAGGCTTGTGCATCTTTGGAACCTAGTTACCAGCCACCAGTAACATTTGTAGTAGTTCAAAAGCGGCATCACACTAGACTCTTTGCAAACAATCACGATGACAGAAATAGTACTGATAAGAGTGGAAATATCTTACCTGGTTAGTTTTCTTTTTGCTTCTACCAGCTGCCAGACTTTGGGTTTGTCAGTTGTCACTATTTTAAGGATATCTGAATGCAAGTGTTATAAGGGAATGAATTCAATTGAAAATATAAAAGATTATTACCTATGAAAGTTTTATGGTAACGTAGATACTGTGTGGTAGATTATAAGATCTTTCACTCTTCTGCAAATTATCCAATTTCATCAACCTGTGTTGTAAACGTTCCATATTGGACTGATTTTAATGTAGGAACTGTGGTAGATTCTAAGATCTGCCATCCTTCTGAATTCGACTTCTACTTATGCAGTCATGCAGGAATTCAGGTATGATAATGGTATTGGTGCTGCCACATTGGTTAGGACATAGGACTGAAAACCTGCATAAATTTCTGCAATCAGCATCTTATTGTTGTAAACCATTAAAATATCTAGTGTGTAGCAGCATTGATTTTATGTTGGTGATGGGCAATTTACAGGGTACAAGTAGACCAGCACACTATCATGTCCTCTGGGACGAGAACAATTTCACTGCAGACGAGATTCAGTCTCTTACCAACAATTTATGCTACACGTAAATGATTTTTCTGTTCATCATCTCAGATTTATTATGCTATATTTCTAAGATGACATAACCTTCCTTAACATTTTGGTTGCAGTTATGCAAGATGTACACGGTCTGTTTCTGTAGGTAATCATGCTAAACTCAGACAGTATATCTTTGGACGAACTTCTCAAAATGGACTTTTAGAAAAGAAAAACAATGAAATAAGTTTTCCTATAACATATAATTAGTTTATGACCAAATTAAACAATAAATATTTATAGAAGTATGCTATAAGTTTATACAAATTAACTTCTGTATGAACCTTTTTTGCTTTTTTTCTTATTTTTTATAAAGTTTATGTTGTGTTTGCAGTGCCTCCCGCATACTATGCTCATCTAGCAGCCTACAGGGCTCGATTCTACATGGAACCTGATGTTGTTGAGATTTCCAAACTGCGAGGAACAAGATCGAAAGAGGGGCCAGTTCGGCCACTGCCTGCTCTGAAAGAGAAGGTGAAAAATGTAATGTTTTACTGTTGAATGAGATGCAATAAGAGGCTTCAGAATAGAGAAACAGTAGCATATATAGTCAACAGAAACTAATTAGAGGTGACAAATTTGTCAATGTTATATTATAAGCATCTTCTGCATGGAAAATTTTGACTATATCTTTATAGTCCTAGTTTTATCTGCATAATTGATGAGTCTATCAAGAAAAAATTTATCAAAAAGATACAACAAGAAGAAAAACTGAGTCCAATTTACATCAGAAGAAATTGACATCATTTCGGGTTGATAGGTAATATATATAAGAGAATCTAATCTTCATCAAATAATACAATTTTCTTAAACAAGTAATACTAAATTTTGGTGACATAATCATGACTTTTCTAAACGTGTATTAGGAAAATCAAGTCCTTATTATTGAAGGAAGTAAAATGGATTTACATAAATATCATCATATGAGTGTTCTTTAGACAACTAACAACAACAGAGAAGTAAGCATTATAATTTTAAAAAATGTTAAAATTTACAACTAGAAGTTCACCTCTATCTAAAATTTAATTATAACATTGTCTTGGAATAGTTTTATAGAAAAGAAAATCTTCACCAACTTAAATCTTAAAAAGAAAAAGAGAGAGAGGGGTTTGGTTCAGATGTAGACATAGCTCGAGATTTCAATTGACTTTGATGAATAATCATCATGTCCTATTGGGTGGAATTTGAATTTGAATTTGATTGAGCTCCTTTACTTTCCTTAATTAAGATTTGCATATAACTGATCTTTTAAGTTGAAGCTAATCACACATTTCTTCCTAATTCCCAACCCTTGGATATAATTTTTAATGAACGGTACTGCATCACTTTCAAATAATATATTCCCGGAAAACACGAAACTTGTGGATTCTATGCTTTTTAATATAACCACACATATAATAAAATTAATCAATTCATATTTTTTTAAATATTACTAATGTATAAAATTTACTTTAAATAGTTTGTGTAGTCTTTTATTATTATAATGATGTGATTATAAATGAAAAATGTTAATATTACATGGCTATATACCATCATGTTAAAATGATGAATTTTAGTCTAATTCAATTCCACAAAACCATGAAATTTCTAACAAAAAAATAATTTACTAAAAAAAAAGTAAAATATTTACAAGAAGATCAAAGAATCCTAACAACAACCAGTGTGAAAAAAGAGCATGAGGAAGAAATAGGAAAAAAATATTAAAACGATATTTATTATAAGTAAAACTTAAGAAAATTGTAGAAGAAATAAAGAAGCAATGACAAATAAATTTTCAACAAATACTATATAAACATCACTAAGGTAAAAAACAGTAAAATTATTTTAGCACTTAAAACAATATTTCAACACTTAATTTGTATAGTAACTATGAATCATGTTCAAACACAAAAGTTCTCCTAAGAATGGCTGAAAATTGGCCTTTTTAATACAAAATATTACATATTTATATCAAATCCATTAATAACACTCAAGTTGTTCAAACAAAAGACTACCTTAAAAATATTACCTGATGCGAGAACTATGAATTTGACTCCGTCCATAAGGCTTAACTCTGACTGGGGTTAAAAAAGTTTCCATTAAAAAGAGTTAAGAGGATTAAAAAGTCTAAAAAAATTATATGGACCAGAGCTAGCTAGTTCATGACTTTTTCTTTTTAAACATGAAAAAATATTTTTTTCAATATATTATTATACTTTCACTTTAACCTAAACCTTGTTAAATAATTTCTTCATTTTTGTTAACATCTAATCGATTTAGTATTCATTTCTAAAGTTAAAAGAAAAAATTTCAGATTTAATTCAGAAATTGTAATTGTTCTGTATATGCGTTTGATTCAAAATTCAACAAAGTGTTAAACATGATTTTTATAAGTTTAGACTAACAAATGAAAGCATAAATTATTATAGTTTCGTCAGACATCACAAATTCATGTGATCGAGCAAATATAGATGCACAACTTAAATTGATTCATCATATGAAGTACACAACTTTGTCCAACTCATCAAATGCAAACATATAACTTGAGAACTTCATATAAATAATTAACATACATTATATACGTGTAAAATATATATATATATATATATATATATATATATATATATATATATATGTATGCATGCTAGTGTTATTTTATGCACAAATTTATATAGGAGTACTTAAAATTTACATGCATTACAAATAAACTAAGGTTTATCAAGTTTTCATTACAGATCATCAAAAGTTTATAAAAAAACTGTGTAAATTGCAACCGCTAATTTTGTAAAATATGATAGTTTTTAACGGTCACAATTTACGTCTGTGACGGTTTTGAAAACCATCGTGATTCATATCACTATAAAGTATAATGTGATAGTTTGTTCGAAAATATTTTTTTACATTGTATTATCATATTTATAATTACCATTGTTATGAAATGTTGTTATTGAAATATTTTCTTATTTATTATTACTTAAATTTATAATTTTATAATTTAATAAAATATATTTTTAATAATGAAAATTTAAAATATATATAAAAATATCATGATACTACAATACTAAATGGTCAACCCTCGAGGGCCCATGCATCCAAATGTCCAGTGTTCTTCTCACAAGGTTTAAGGATGACAACGGGTGGTACGAATAGTGTTTATTCGTTATCCGATTCGGAAAAAAAAATTTACTATTTATACATATATTTAAAAAATATTTATGGATAGTTGCAAACCCATAAATATTTAAAATATATATTTTTATGAATTATTAAAATAAAATTATAAAAAATATAAATTAAATTAAATTAAATATAAATATAAATTTATTTTTAATTAAATTTAATATGATAAAATATAAATTAAATTTAACTTAATAAAATATAAATTAAATTTTTATTTTTATTTTTTACGGATAGCGGATACCCACAGGTATGGATACTATAATATTCACACTCGACTTGTTTATAAGTAGATATTAAAATACCCACTACCTACAACCCGTGGGTACCAACTATTCGTCAAAAAATTTATCCGCGGATACTTGAGGGTGTGAATTTGTTTGCCATCCTTAGTCCAAGCTTTCAAGAAACTATATGTATCAAACAACCCTTTACCAAACACATACCACGTCTAAACCATATTTAAGAAAGCAATAACTAAACCAAACACCAATGCACTAACTAATAAGAAAATTTGGGGCAAGGAGAAAATGAACTTATATATACTAGGTTTTGGTAAACTTCTCCATCTTCATTCAACCTCCATTAATAGTACTTTATAATCATTATCACCATATTATCAACATGTAGAGGGTTTAGAGAGATCCATCACCTCTTCAATGTCTCCATCTTCATCCATAACCAACACAACTATACACGTAAGAAGAATAGAATCACAATATCCATTAACTCAACACTCACACACCAAAGACTCATTCACGTTTTCAATCTCCACCTATCATCACTTCCCGATTTACACATTCATATACAAGTAACAAAGGTATTAATAGAAAACATGACAAATCCTAATAGAGAAATAAACATCAAAACAACAAAGCCAAAGAAAAATCACCCTCAATTAGCAATCAATTTTTAGAAATGATAAGAGAAACAGAGTTCGTTGTAGTGAGCCTTTGTGTTGTGCAAGAAGAGATGGAATCGGCGTTTCACGCGCACAATGTTGGTAACACCATATGCAGGCGGTGGCGACAAAGTTTCTAGTCAAATGTGTTGTGGTGTTGGCGGGTTCTACCTCCGTTTTAGTTTAAAATTTCATCTTATTTTCGATCCACGACAATCATTTTTCAAATTAGTGTGAAATTTTAGATTTATGAAGGAATTTCAAACAAATTTTAGGATGTAAGAAGTTTTAGATTAAGGCAGGATTCTAAATATTAGTTACGTAAAGTTTTGATATTAGGATGAGATTTCAAATTTTGCATCATAACAAGATTACATTTGAGAGGAAAAGTGAAAAAAATTAAGTAAAATATTGAGATTTATTAAGAAGTGATTTTATTCAAAAAAATGACACTTAAAGGTCATATTTTATATGTAAAATATGTCTATTCTTCAAGTTTTGTATTATGTTGCAAAGAGTGGTGATTTTAAACAAATTGACATTATTTTTTATAGTGTTCATACAAAAACAAAAAATCTCATTGTTACATTTTATGTCGTTTTCTTTTTTAAAAAAAAGAGTGAATATTTCATTTATTACTACCAAAAAAAAATTGACATTATCAAGTATCAAAATTCATTAATAATGCATTTTTAGATAAATTAAAATTATCAATAGTAAAAAATTTGTGAATAAAAATGTCATTAATAAATTTTATTAATGGAAGTTTTAATCTATCCATAATTACTGATAGTTTTTTCTGTCGATAAATCTATTTGTTATTATCGATTGAAAAAATTATCGGTAAAATCCATGTGTATTTGATTGATCTTCTTTCTTTTCTCCTTTTTCTCCTCTCTTTTATTTTAATATGTTAATTTTATTTATTAGTGAAATAAATAATCAATTAAAAGGTTGTTATAGCATATTAACATAGGGTCCTCTTAAGTGAATTAAAATATTAGTTTTAACATATTAAAACAAAAACGATGAAACTTTACATAGTTTAAAGTTATTCTAATCAACCAATATAATTTTAATAGAGATTATGTAAAATGTTTTTTTAGTCATTCTAGATCAACCAATATAATTTTAATAGAGATTACCATGTACAATCCAACATAACACACTTTCCATGTACTACAGCAATTGCGGAGTTCTTAAAGTAAATTTATCGATGAGAGTCTATATATAACTTGAGAGATTTGGATTTGATGAAGTCCGTGTCATAAATCAATCCAATAAAATGAATTTTAAACCAAAAGTCAACTGATATATAAAATACATTATATTTAAAATTTGTGACTATTTCTTTTTATACGTTGTTCATCTCACTTGTATCCCGTCAACCTTAAGACTTCTCACTTGAAATTTAAATTTCTTACATAAATATTAATTATTATTTAAAAAAAAGTTAAGATTTTAATAAGTCCTCCATCTGAGTGGTGGGATATATTTAAAAAGTCGTCCTAATGTCTTAGAAAGTAAACGATAAATTATATTAATCTTTTTTCTCTTAGGCTTTGTTTTTTTGGGGTTAATTGGGGAGATGATTTGGGTGGATTTGAAGATAATTTTGTAGTTGTTTTTTTGAGTGGATTTGTGGGTAATTGAGAGTGGATTTGGAAGTAAAGTTTGTGAGAATTAGTGTAGGATTTGATTGATGTGATAGATTTAAAAAAATAGTTTAATTGGTAGAAATGAAAGATTACCAAAATGTCCCTAGTTATAATATAAAATGCCCCCAACCGAATACAGATAGCCCTGTAACCGGTTACCTGTTTGCGTAATCGATTACACATGTGCCAGCCAATACTTCATTAAGTTGTAACCGGTTACGACTTTGTTGTAACCGGTTACGCCACCCTCTTCCTACTGCTTCTTCGGCTCTCACACACGCAGATTCAACTGCTTCTTCATTCCATTGCTTCTTCATGTCATCAACACGCACAATGTCATTCTTCCTCTCAGTCTACAAACCTGCAAAATCAAAACCAAAACCAAAACCAATGGTTGCACATACATCAAAATACGTTGCACATAAATCAAATAATAAGTGGAGGGCACACATGACTTTTTTATAACAATCCGCGTAAATCTCTTCGTTTATGCGAGTGACAAAAATCGACTGCATTCCGCAAAGAATAATCTATTCATCATTCGCAAATCCGCATAAACAGTAAAGTCTTAAAATGCGAACCCACATTGTTAATCGACTTAAATGTGTTTTAAGGATATATGAGATTCCAAAATAAACCATGACTGAAATTCCGTTATTAAACACTAGCCATGTTATCCTTGGGAATTGAGTTGGCAACGTACGACATAAGGGAAAACAGAAAGCGAAAAGAAGTGGAGGTAGAAAGCCATTCATAAATAAATATGTAGCAGGAAGAGGTAACATAAAATGTTTGATGAGTATGACTGTTCATGGCAAGGTAAGTCCAGAAGAGAAGCTTATTCCGGCCATGTTCCAACCCTTCATTTTGCAATCAGGGAGTGCCATCCATGTCCACTGCTTCCATTTCGCATCAAAAGACAGCCACGTCATATCCCAAACTCCCTCGCAATTACACACCAACGCCGCCGTCACCACCCCATTTTTCTCCTCCAAACACCCCATCATCGCCGCATAAGGCTTCTCAATCACACCGGCAACCATAGACAAAAACTCCCACTTTCTTCCCTCCAAGCTAAGACCCCACAGTTCCACACCCTTCAAAACCCTCACGCTCCTACTCACCCCACCCTCTCCGATTACCCTCGCACCCTCCGATTTCACGATCATCATATACCCATCACCGTATACGTGCAACCGGTCAATCACGTTCCCCCAGCTGAATCCAACCGTCAAATTACCGCCCACACCCCTCGCGTAGTTAAATCTCGGCCGCAGAACCACCGCCGCATCGCACTCCGGTGTTGACGCAACCAAAACGCTCTCTCTGGGCCCGTGAACCACGTTCAGAAAAACGTGACCTCCGCCACGTGGCGAAAATTCACTCGCGCCACTCTCCACTGCCTCCGTTGACTTCCACGTGTCAGTCCTGGAGTCGTACACAAACAAAACGGGGTGATTCCCGACGAACTCCGCGAACATGAAACGAAAGTGACCCGACCCGGACGGTTCGGTTACGAGCTTCATACCGGATCGCCTCCACGAGGAGGTGCCACGTGGACCCAACGGGGAGGGGGGGATTTTCTTAACGGTCACGGAGACTAAATTAACAGCGACGACCTCGCGAACGGTGTTGGAGGCGAAGAGGAAGACGTTGTTGGAGGCGGCGAGGAAGTAGAGGTCCTCCCCGTGGAAGTGAACCGGTTTGAGAAGGTCGGCGATGGGGATCCGGAACCAGCGATCGGAGCTCCGATCGGTGAAGGCGTGGAGGACGGCGTCACGGAGCCAGCGCTTTTTGTAGACGAAGAGCCAGGTGGTGGAAGTGGATAGAGTGTTGCACTGGCGAACGAAGGTGTGGTCGGAGATGATTCGGGAGAAGGATTTGTTGACGAGCTTTAAGCGAACGATTTCGGGTAGCACGAGTGAAAGGAAGATGGTTTGGATGAGTTCCTGTGGGAGAAGACAGAGGCCAATGGCGTTTTTGGGAGTTGATTTTGGGTGATCGTCCATGTAAACACAGTGGAGTGTGTTGGATTTCAGGTGGGTGGGGTTGTTGTTGGATTCATGGATCAAGTTTATATCACAGAGTCCTTGTCTCAGTGTGGTTGGCTTTTGACAAGGATGTCTTTCATCATCAACCTTTTTTATTTCTTCGACAACCACCCTTCCACTTCATCATTTTTTCAACACCATTATTTACTCTTTTCTTTCCCTTCTTATCTCTTCAATAACTTACCCTACATTATTTTCCACATGCTATCCTACACATACTCATCATACTTTTTTATATTTTTCATAATTTTAATAATCTTTTTTAAATGAAAATTTAAATATATGCCTACTAAACTTTAAATTTAAATCAAATTAGTCTATTTATGAAAAAATTAATATAATAAATAATTACACCCCAAATAATACTTTATTGTTAATATTTTCCCTTTTAATAATCTTATTTCATCGCTTAACTCTAAAATAAATATTTACATATTAATATTGTTGTTAAATCTGGAATTAAATATTAAGAAATGAATTTTTAGAATTAATGGTAGAATATATAAATATATGTATGTATGTACATGTATCCGAGTGATAATTATTAAAGGAAAGTTAAATATGATATATTTTTCATCTATTTCGAAGATAAATGGGTTCTTGTATCTATTATTAGCATATCTTTTCGCTATTTTTCTTTTTGTACTTTCATATTTTCTATTTATACACTCCACTTTTTCTTTTTCTAATTTATAATTTCTTCAACTTTGGTATTCGTTATTAGTATCATGTTCTTACTTTAAACATGGTCTTTGACAAAGAATATCATTGGAATCAAAGTTTTATAAAAGGTTGAAGTTAGCTAGTTACTTTAGGTAAGCATTTCGTTTTATTTTAATGGATTCAAGCAGGTGTTAATTGTTTGAGAGTTATTTATAGATTGGACCATTCCCAAGTCTTTTGAATTGAGCAATATAAAATATAAAATAAATTTATTTATTATAATTAATTATGGACTTTACAATTATAATGTAACTTGAGTACAACTTACATATGAAATTATATAGGTAAGTTTCTTATTGAGTTAAAGCGTCTAAAGTGATTTTTATCAAAATGAACTAGCAATTTGATATCACTAATATGTCTTTTGAGACATGATTCATTAGGGAGAGATTGAATAAATGTGACATAGACTCAACTTATACAAAGCGTTGACATCACTTTCAACCGAACCTTAAGCTAATAAGTTTATCGTCTTCTTTCTTATATGTGCTCAACTTTCTTATTTTTATCGATTCCCAACATGTTTGACATGGAAACTTGATAGTATCCACTAACATTAACACAAAAATAGTCTTCTACGTCACTAAATTTACGTCTGACATGTAGGTAACAAGCGTAAAAAATGTGCTTTTTGTAAATAAATTATCAATATTTATGTTTGACCAATAAAGAACATATTTAAAGGATGATTTTTACGTTTGACCCCTAGAGGAAAAACATAAATTTACCTTTATTTAGTAGAGTTAAACGTAAATTTACGTTTAATATGAACTTAATAGACGTAGATTATGTGTTTGTCCTACAAGGATCAGATGCAAAAACTCTCGTTTACATCTATTCTTTATAGGTTAGACATAAATTTGTTTAAAAAAACTTTTAATGCCCTTTTTCTCCTCACTTTTCTTCTTGCATGAAGCTAGAAGTCACAGTTTCCCTCACTTTTCATCTTTTTGTGATTTAAGACTTTCATTGGTGACTAAAAGTCATAGTTTATGGCCTTTTCGTGTTTGGGAAACATCTTTCTCTCTGATTATTTTTTTACATCGAGGTTAATTTCTCATGCTTCTTGCTACTATATCATTCATAGTTATGTATGAATGACGTCCTTATTTGTCTTGAATATGAGTTTTATTATTTTTGCTAGCAGTGACATTGTTTTGGCCAAGGAGGGTAGTGAGAGGTAGTAGAAGAATGGTGTGAGGGTTGAGTTGAGCGTGAAGTTTGGGAAGTGATAGTGATGACTATAACTTTAAAGTTGTGGAGAAGGATGAAGTGCTTGGCGAGCTACATGCCTAGGATGAGATGGCTTGAACCTAGATTTGATATGAGAACCATGTATGTGGGTTTTGGCATCTCCATGAAGCAATTCTCAGTAGCACTGAAAAAAAAAGCTTCAAAGTTTACCTTTATTCTCTTTTCAAGAATGTAAATTTATGTCTGGTATATCTTCAATTTACACCTCTCGCAATTACGTATGACCTACAAAACACATAAAAAAAACCTAAAATAATAAACAAAAAAAATTGTATTAGTGTAAAATACATATTATGTGGACTAGAGTTAGCTAACAGTCATGTGAGTCATTATTTGGGTTTTCTATACAACAAAAATTTGACGTCATTATGAATCATTTTAAATATGTTGACATTACTAGTAAAGTCAATTAAAAACAATTTGTGAGAAATTGAATAACCATATATGATACTATTGTGTACACTAGTAGAAGAGGTTAAAACTAAATGTTCACGAAAAATTCAAACTAATATTTACAAAAATCTACAAAGGGTGAACTATCATATATATAAAAGAGCAAAGTTGTGATACAACCTACAAGGGAGAGGGAATAGAAACTCTCAAGTGACTTGTAAGTACTCAATTTTAATGTTTGTTACTTAAGAATGTTCACTAAGGGTTTAGGGTTTAGGGTTTAGAGTTTAGGGTTTAGGGTTTAGGGTAAGTACTCAATTTCTTACCTTTATTTTTATTCTTTTATTATATAAAATATTTTATTTATGTTTTCTCTCTTATTAAAAAAGTCACATAAATGATTTTCTTATAACAAATAATTATAGAACAAATATTTGTGGATTTGATACTTGAATTTCTCTAGTATATACATTTAACAAACTCATATGTTTGTCTCATGCGTCTATTATGACATTGTTTGGTAAACACAAGGTAAATTTCTTACTTTTATATTTATTCTTTTATTATATAAAACATTTTCTTTATCTTTTCTCTCTTTAAAAAAAAATACCACATAATTGATTTTCTTATAACAAATAATTATAGAGCAAATATTTGTGGATTTGATACTTGGATTTCTGCCCATCTACTATACTTCTAACAAATTGATATGTTTGTCAGATAGTTGTTCGTAGTTAACTTAGTCTCGTGTGTCTACTATGACATTATTTGGTTGATACAAGGTAAATTTCTTAATTTTATCTTTATTCTTTTATTATATAAAACATTTTCTTTATCTTTTCTCTCTTATAAAAAAGAATCATATAATTGATTTTCTTATAACAAATAATTATAGAGTAAATAATTGTGGATTTGATACTTGGATTTCTGCCTACCTATTATACTTCTGACAAATTGGTATGTTTGTGAAAGAGTTGTTCATAGTCAACTTAGTCTCATGTGTCTACTATGACATTGTTTGGTCTTTATCGAGACATCATTATTCTTCAAGCCCAACAACTCCATTAGTTGTGCATGTACAAAACTATCCCACTATAGGAATGTGAAGGAGTGTACACATATCATCTAATGTGATAGTCATCTCATCAAGAGGCATATGGAAATTGTTAGTTTGTTTATAATAAGTAACTCTATTCTTTTCTCTCAACATTATTATTGTAGTAACTAATATTTGCACCACAAACTTTACACAATTTTGTTTAATTTTTGTTTGTATGACACCAAATTTAACTCCCATCACACAATCCTACACAAATAATATTTAAAATACTAGTACAAAGAAATTCGTTTCTTAACACACAATAATCACAATAATTTAATAAATTTAATTTTTTATGTGTTGAAAATTTAAATGAATTTAAGTTTCATATTAGATAAATATGAAAAAGTTGAACCTTTTATAAGAAAAAAAAAACTCATAAATTCATTATCTTATAAAGTTTTAGATTAAATGTGATATCAAATTTTATGTAGATTGAGTTTGTGTCTCATTCTATGGTATCTATCCAATAAATCTCTCAAGAAAAAGATATCTATTAATATGGGTTGAGATAGATTATCTATTGTCCTAATTATAGGTTTACAAATTAAACAAAACAATACAAGATAAAAATAACATAAAAAGAAACGTTTCAAATTACACCATCTAAAATACATTTTTAATAAGGCTTAATACCTCTTTTGGTCCCTCTTTATGGGGGCAATGTTCAAGTCCGTCCTACCTTTTTTAAAAAGTTCAATGTGGTCCCAACTTGTGAAAAAAGTGTACAATTAAATCCTTTTTGGTCACGACGTTAAATATTTAACGATCCAACTGACAGCGTGGAGTGATATGTGCAACGTGGCTGTTTAGGTTCATAACGTGGCTGCATAAGGGGTAAACATGTGATTTTCATTAAAGTCGACGTGGCAGTGATTAAAAAATTCTGAGTTAGGGTTTGGGTTGCAGAAATCGCGATTTGGGGTTAAGCATTTTGGAGGAGCCGTCTTCCAAATTGGGTGATCTTGAAGCTGAAATCTGCAGAGCAAATTGAATTCCGCAAATCAGGTTAGGGTTTACATTTGATAATTTTAAGAAGAGGTTTTCGATATGTTTTGATTAAAAAGTTCTAAGTTAGGGTTTGGGTTGCAAAAATCGCGATTTGGGGTTAAGCATGTTGGAGGAGCTGTCTTCCAAATTGGATGATCTTGAAGCTGAAATCTGCAGAACAAATTGAATTCCGCAAATCAGGGTAGGGTTTACATTTGATAATTTTAAGAAGCTGAAATCTGCAGAGCAAATTGAATTCTGCAAACAAGAAGATCCTTTGGCCCAGCTTTTCGAAAACGAAGAACACCATTGGGAAGTCATTCCTATGTCTCCCCAAACACTTCCCAAACCTCAAAGACCAATTGGGAGGAAACCAAACCCTAACCCTTCTTAATGAAAATCATTGCCACTGCCACGTCAACTTTAATGAAAATCACATGTTTACCTCTTATGCAGCCACGTTATAAACCTAAACAGCCACGTTACACAGATCACTCCACGCTATCAGCTGGATCGTTAAATATTTAACGTCGTGACCAAAAAGAATTTAATTGTACATTTTTTTCACAAGTAGGGACCACATTGAACTTTTTAAAAAAGATAGGACGGACTTGAACATTGCCCCCTAAAGAGGAACCAAAAGAGGTATTAAGCCTTTTAATAATTTAAATTGTATAATCTAGTTTTTTTTAGATTAAAAAATTAATTTCAAACTATGCAATTTAAAATATATATACAAATCCAAAATTACATCGTACAGTATAAAATTCTTTTCCAAATTTTTAATCCGAAAAAGGCTTATTGATGTAAAGAATCTAAAGAACTTTTTCCAAAAGTTACATGACATAGAATAAAGTTATAGATTATAACAAAGACCGAATCCAGAAGTTTGTAAATTGGTTGATGCCCATTGTGATTTTGGATTGAGCTATCTAAAAATATTAGAAATGAAGCAGTATGAAATGTACCTCAGGAAATAAAAAACGATAAAATGAGAAAGTGAAAGATAAACTCACCTGAAAAGACAAACGGTGGAGACACAAAAGACCACGTCAGAAAAAGTAAAGTTGGCTGCGACGATAGTAATTTAGGAGGATAAAAAGATGAAGGTAAGATAAATGTATTATAGGTACAGGAAGGAACTGTAGCTAAAGGAAGAAAATGTTTATGTATTTGTTGAAAGGCAGGCAGATGGGACAAGCGTCCAACAAGGATTCCAAAGTAAAGGGTACGTCATGGGCGGCGTTGATGGTAGCAGTGTTGAAGTGATGGCTGAGATTTAAATTGGTTTTAAGAAGTGTTAGTTTTGTAATATGGAATTATTGAATTAAGAATAGTTGATTGGGTAGAAGAAATATGAACCAGTGGTAGTGGTCATCGGCACACCAGGCGTGCACTGTGATATAGTGGTGGGGTGACTCATGCTGCCCAGTCAACAAATACTAATCTCACCTGCCTCCAATTCTCACGACATTCCCATTACTTAATTGCTAAACTTTGCCTCCATTTTCAATCTATATTCAACTCTTCTTAACCTTACTTTCAAACAAATATTCTTCTTCGTTCCCAACCATATTCTCATCATTTTTCTAAAATCATCATTCAATTCTTTCTAAAAGTTTATCATCATGATTGTATCAAAGTATTGTTGGTATGAATGAAAGAAATTCATTCTCAGAAATTATCCTAACACTGTAATAATCATTCGTTCTCAATCAGAAATGATTGATATATGTGGTGAGAGTAGCAGGAGGTCTTAATCTAAGTGCTTCCCGTATGACCTAAGGCGCGATACAAACTAACCTTGTGAATGTGGTAGGATGAAATTCATTGGCAATGACTCTGCAGAGTAGCAGATGTCATCATAAGTGGATGACCCACCATAACTCAACATTCATACTAAATCCAAATAGTCCAGTTTAGGTCAAAGGCATGATTAAGATGTTTGAATTATTTTGTATGAAAACCATAATATATGTATGAAGTTTTAATATGTTATAATTGATTTTGTATTACTAGCTTACTTTGTTTGTTTTCTCTTGTGCTTGGGTTTTATTTATTGTTCGTACATTGATTATGATCATTTGGTGGATGTGAACAGAGGACAATGATATTTCTATATAATAAATAAGCTTTGGATAGAAGATTAACAAATATTTAGTTTTCTTTGACCAAATATATAGTTTTGTTTTAGTTTACTTATATATAAAATTAAATTGTATATATGTTTTGTATGATTATAATGCAACTTTTATTCTTTGTCTTATTAACTATTTTATATTATTAATTATGTAATTGTTTATTTATAATATTTATAGTATGTGATTGAGATATTATAAATCGTGCCGAAAATCGTCGAGAACAAATTCTTTTTTACTTTTGGATCGAGATTTTCAAAACAAAGTTTTTATTATAAGATTTTCAAAACAAACTTTCCGAATGCATTTTAGAATGGGTTTTCTGAAACAAAATTTATAAAAAAAACTTTTGAGAATATATCTTCTAAAATGAACTTTACAGACATTACATACAAGTTTTATGGAACACTTATAAATCTATTTTGGATAAGTTAACTGTGTTTTAAATTTCTCAATCTATATTCGAAATTCGAATTTTTCTTTCTAAAAAAGTTTATGTATAGTTATTCCTATGGTGATCTACACACATTTAAATTAAAATGTCTACGCAAATGGGCTGACACATGTAATTTAAAAAAACAAAAAAAACCTAGTTTTTTTATTTATTTTATTTTCTTTTACATTTTATCTTTTTTTTTTCTCTTTTTCATCTTCTTCTACCCGCCTCAACCCCAACATCAAGGGTTAGCTCCACTATCCAACCAGACCCATTGGCGGCGACGTTGGTCGCATCCGGAACACTCATCGGCGTCGTCATGGGAGGTCCAATCATCTATTCATTCCTTCTTCTTCTCCAGCCTCCATCCACACACAACTTCGTCTTTTTTCCTAAATTGTTCTATCTCTTTCCCCTCATCAAATTCTGCACAACTCAACGTACATTCTCTTTTCACTCTCGCACACTACTGTGTCAATCGTGGTCTCCACCCTCGAGGACGAGCTCCAAATCTGCCGTCGTTGCCGGATTCCGACGAGCCTCATCCAGCAGCGGCTTCAACGTCTGCAAGTATGGATTTGCGTGATTGTCCTTTTGGTAATCTATCCTTGCAGTGATGAGTACTAAAAGCAGTGTAAAATAGAAGTGTAATAATAATGATGCAACTAAGGTGTTGATGAGAATGATCACGATAATAACAATAATTACGTAGAATAATGAAAAAGAATAGTTTTTTTTTTCTTTTATTTAGTATGAAAGTGCAATTGATAATAATAAAGATGTGCGTAGAAAAACTATTTTTATAAGTTTTTCTATTTTTGCGTATTTATCTTTTTTCTTTTAATATTTTTTTGTAGTATATGTTTTCAAATTTCTTGTCCTTTTCCATGTTAATTAGCAGTTCTTTTTTGTAAGATTTTATAAAAATAGTATCCTTAATAACTTATCTATAATTACAAAGATAAAAGAGCTTATCATTACTTATTATTCCAAATCAAATACAAAATCTATTAAAATGTAGAAATGTTAGGTATTTTTTCAATTAATATATCTTTCATGATATTGATGGACATCACGTTTAATTTTAGGTTTAATGTTTTGGTAGTTCCATATTTTTAGCTAAAATCTCAAATAGGTTTCCGACTTGTTCGACGTCTCAATTGAGTCTTTATTTTTGTAAAATTAAATTAAACAAAGGCTTACCGTGAAATTGAACAAACGCCGGAGGATGTTATGTAACATGTTGACAGTGTACATTTAATTGACATGACACTAAAAAGGTGTGTGAAGTGTATTTTTTTAATTTTTGAATAAAAAATGGAATGCAGCAGCCCTTCCTCTGTAATTGCGAAATCGAAATCAGATTGAGGCCAAATACTATAAAAACAACAAGTCGTTGAATCCAACCTTTAATTTGGAACAAAGAACTAGGTTTGTATTGAATTCCATAGAAAACATGAACCAGAACGAACCAATTAAAAGCTTCTCGATTTTTATTATACCTTGTAGACGGGGCCAAAACCTCCCTCACATAGCTTAAACCTCCCTCGCCTAGCTTGTGAATATCACTAAAATTCTTGGTGATAGAAGCCAAGGTTTCCTAGGCAAAAATCGTCTGCTCTTGCGCAACCATTTTTTGTATGTCAGCTTCATCGCTTCCCTCTTAGCAAACACAACAGAGCAGAAACATAATTTTGGTAAAAAAATTGCGAGTGTGAGACTTGTCCTTGTCCTTGTCCCTGTCCATGGCAGTGTGTAATGAGAATGTCTATGGTTCCAAATTTGAAGAGATGCCCATGAAACGAAAACGGGAACCGGAAAAGATGAAGTATAGATTGAAGCAAAATTGTGATCTTTTTGGGGAAAATGAAAAATGGGTTTGTGGGGAAACTAGAGTTGGAGAAGAAAATTGAGCTTTTGTTGGCACATAAGAACAAATAAACAATGGAACAGAAGAGAGAAGTGTGTTGCACTCGTTGAACTTTCATCAGTAGAAGAAGAAGAAAAATAGAACATGAAATCTGCATTTCATTATCCATTGCGCTTTCAATAGAAGAAGATGACACTTTTGTTTTCTCCCACAAACCATAAAACTCATCTTCCCCTAATCTGATTTCGATTTCGAAAGAGAAAGGGGTTGATGCACTTGATTTAATTTCTTTTGCCCACTTTTTCCTTGTTTAAATTTTATTTATACTGTGCACTCCATTTTTAAATTCAAAAATTAAAAAAATAGACTTCACACACGGTTTTAATGCCACATCAATTAAAAGTACACTGTAACCGCGTCTTTTCAATTGCCACATCAATTAAAAGTACATTGTAACCGCGTCTTTTCAATTTGACGGTAAGTTTTTATTTGATTCAATTTTACAAAAATAAGAACCAATTGAGACGTCGAACAAGTGAAAGACCTAGTTGAGCGTCTTTTCAATTTGACGGGAAGCTTTTATTTGATTTTTTTACAAAAATAAAGACCCAATTGATACGCCAAACAAGTGGAAGACCTACTTGAGATTCTGGAAAAAAAATAGGGACCTACCAAGACATTAAACCTTAATTTTAATTCAAAAGAAAATTTTCATTGAAAAATATCTCAACTCTTTAAAACTCTAAAAATATCTCAACTCTTTAAGCACACAATATTTCACTTTAAATCAATGTTAACTATTGCTTTGTTTCGAGCAATTAAAAAAATTAAAATAACTTCCAATAAAAATCTAACACAAAAAAAGTTTGTTTTGTTTGTGAATGCAACTTTGTTTGAGTGAAAAAGTATAAGAAACAAAATCTTCATTGTTTCTTTTATCATACGCCTACATTATACTTCTATGTCTTTGTAAAAGCTTTACAAGAATATCTCGAAAATTGTTTTTCAACTTCTATATATTTTTCACTATATCATTTATTCATATTTGTCTTTCAAAACAGTTTTCAAGCTCTCTTAGGCTTTGTTCTTTTGTAGTGATTTGGAGGAGATGATTTGAATGAATTTGAATGGATTTGATGGTAATTTTTTTGTTGTTTTTTTGAGTGGATTTGTGGGTAATTGAGAGTGGATTTAGAATTAAAGTATGTGAGAATTAGTGTAGGATTTTATTTATGTGACAGATTTAAAAAAATTGTTTAATTGATAGAAATTGAAGATTACCAAAATGTCCCTAGTAATATAAAATGTTATTTGTTAATGTTATATTTAATTGTAAAAATGTTTATAAAAAGTAAAAAATTAAAAATAATAATTAAAATTAATTTTTTAAAAGTAAAAAAATTATAATTTAGTAAAATGAATTTATTAAAAAAATTATAATTTTTAGAAGTAAAATGAATTTAGTAAAAAAATTATAATACTTAGAAGTAAAAAAAATTTAAAAGCACCTTTTCAAAACCACAATTTCTCCTGCAAATTAGAGTTGCAAAAGAGTAAGAAGGATTCATAATACTTCTTATGCACTACAAAAAAGATGAAATGTGGAGAGTTGAAGAACTTTTGAAGCATAATTATTTTTAGTTCTTTAATATATTTTTATTCTGCACCGCCCTTGTATTCTGGGTCGGAGAAAGTTTGGGTTTTGGTGGAGTCACTGCCACCTCTGACGGTCTTTGTGGTTTGGGAGGGGGTGATGTTTGAACCTGAGCAACAGTGGTGGTAGGTGGTGGTTGAACAGTGTTTTGACTACCATTGCCACTGCGAGTGCCTGATCCATAAGCAGCGCTAAATTCTGCGTTTGATTTATTCTCCTTGTTGTCGTGACAACCCATTTTCTGTTGGGAAGGATTTGGGAGAAGATTGAACCACGGAATGGAGCTCTCTGCAATACTCGAGGTATGGAACCGGATCCAGCTCGTCTGTGAATGCTTCCAAGCACTGGAACCGAATACTCCAACTATGTAACCAGATACAAGTCCTGTGTGCATGGTTCGAAGGTCTGGAACCGAATACTCCAGGTATGTAACCGAATACACTTTCTTCTATTTCGTGATGAAGCACTGTTCATCGTCTTCTTCACCTTCAAACACGCACATTCAACTTAACATAGTGTTCTTCATGCCATCAACTCCTTCTTCCTCCTCGTGTACAACCCTGCAACTCATAAAGAACAACAAATCCTCGCATGCGACATTTCAGTAACAATAGTTCATCTACAAGGAATTCTGTAATAGTTGGAGGGCACATGCGACATTTTAGTAACAATCTTCGCAAATCTCTTCACTTTCGCCGATGATGAAAAATGATGTCATTCCGCAAATCCGTCTTCAGCATTCATCACTTATCCTCTCATCCGAACACGACTTCAAATGAGATTCATAGCTCGCATTCGCTTCTAAACAGTAAATTCTCTTCAAGCGAACACAACGTTAAACTTTCATTCTAAATGATAACATTCAATTACATGACGTGGATACATCTATATATAATAATATTCCAATAATTTGGAAATAAAATGAGACAAGTTGTATTTGTTTCCTAGGGCTGAGTACCAACAAGCCTAAAAAAGTTTAACTTTCAAAATTTTATGAATCTTATACCAAATCAATTTAGTTAAAACAAACCTTCAAATCTGATTAAGTTTAAAATTAATTAAAATGACATTTTTTATTAAACTTTTCCAGTAACTATTAAGATATAGTTGGAATGTATTTCAGCAACAAATTAAAAAAATCATAACTTTCAAAATTACATTAACTCTCTCTTTCATTTTTATTTCTTAGTTTTACCCTTTTTCTTCTTTCCCGTTGTCTTTTATCTTGTCTTTCTCATTTTCGAATAATAAGGCCCTCAATTCAAACATTAAAGTGCCAAAATTCGTGGTGTCAACTCTGAAACTCACGTACACATGTGGACTACGTTGGTCCATGTTTCTCCAAATATTTGGTGTGTGGCCAGGATTCACTGTCTTCAGATTCCATACCAATGGCAACTTCCACCCTCTCCCACCAAAGTGCACGGCCGTTCCCCACGGCGTGCGCCAGTTCCGGCCCACCAAGAACCGCCGTTAGCCTACGGCGGCACCTCCCACCTTTCCCCAAGCCCCGAAAACTTGCTCTCAGTGTAAAAAACAGCAACCGCTTCAAGTGGGTCATTCAGTCGAGCTTAGCGGAGCAAAGCCCACCCAAAACGTTCGACATTCAAGAACTCGTGAGATTTCTTTATGACGATCTCACACACCTCTTCGACGATCAAGGTATCGATAAAACGGCCTATGACGAACGTGTCTTCTTTCGAGACCCTATTACCAAACACGATACTTTGAGCGGCTACCTCTTCAACATTGCGCTACTCAAAACAATATTCAAGCCCCAGTTTCAGTTGCATTGGGTCAAACCGGTCGGTTTCAAATTTAACTTCTCTTCATCTTATCTTCTTCGCTTTATTGTAGAATTTGTTCTATTGGACTAATGGAGTTGCTATAGACAGGACCGTATGAGATAACTACTAGGTGGACCATGGTTATGAAATTCGCTCTACTTCCTTGGAAACCGGAGCTGATCTTTACTGGAACTTCCGTAATGGGCATTAACCCAGAAAATGGCAAGTTTTGTAGCCACCTGGTAAGTTTCAAGTTCCAATTATCTAGTAGTGATGCTATGCTACCAAATTATGGTTTTTAGATTAACAAATATTTCATGTTGGCATTGAGCTTTTCATTCCTTAATTTTCCAGGACTTTTGGGATTCAATACAGAAAAATGACTATTTTTCTTTCGAAGGTCTGTTGGATGTGATCAGACAGGTATCCCTTCTATTTCACAATCAATCTATGTATGTTTTAGACCTTACATTCTCACAAAGTCGAAGTCTTCCGAAATTATTCTAACTAGGAGGGCTTGTTTTGCAGTTGAGGATTTATAAGACACCGGAATTAGAATCACCAAAATATCAAGTATTGAAAAGGACGGCAAATTATGAGGTTAATCGTGTCATTCATCAATATAATTGTTTTTCATTGATAGTTTCATCGATTATCTTCATTTCTAATGTAGTAGTCTGATTCATGATAAAATAACGTGCCAATCTGTTGAAATGATTAATGTCTGATTAAATACAAAGGTAAAAATTCACTCTTGTACGAGTACCAGATTGAATCTTTACTATTGTTATCTGATGCACTATATTTTTCATTTTTAATGATGAAACAGGTTAGACAGTATGATCCATTCATAGTTGTCGAAACAAATGGAGACAAGCTATCTGGGTCTACAGGCTTTAATGATGTTGCTGGGTAAGATTTAAAATTTTAAGTGAAGCTGTTGTTTGTTTGTTCTTAGAGTCTGCCTTAGGTTAATCATCCCCTACATACGCAGATATATATTTGGAAAGAATTCCTCGATGGAGAAGATACCAATGACTACCCCTGTATTCACTCAAAGCAATGATGCTGACCTGTCCAAAGTTTCAATCCAAATAGTTCTTCCATCAGACAAAGAAACAGAAAGGTATTGTTCTGAGTTTTTCTTGTCAACAAGTTTTGTGCTAAGACATTCATGTCATAGCTTAATAGAGAACTACAGTTTTGTGCAAAATAATATGTAAACATAAAAAAAAAAGTGTGATATCTTCAGTTGAAGTTAAAGGTTTGTGCTTACTATTTAATCTTGAGCAGTTTACCAAGTCCTAATCAAGAAACAGTTCGCGTGAGAAAGAATGAGGGAGGCATTGCTGCAGTAATGAAGTTCAGTGGAAAACCCACAGAGGATATTGTTTGTGAAAAGGAGAAAATCCTACGCTCCAATATCATTAAAGATGGTCTTAAACCTCAGATTGGTTGTTTGCTTGCACGATACAATGATCCGGGTCGGACATGGACCTTTACAATGGTATGCTACGAAGCCTGCTTTATTATGTTTGTGGATTTCTGATATGTGTGCTTGCTCTGCTTATACTACTTCTCAGTGTAGATACCTTAGGTATACTTTGGATGAATTATTTAGCTATAGAGATTAGGTTTGACAATAATAACAAAGAAGGAAACAGGATTATCCCTATTATTGGATGGGAGTGTGTTAGGAATCTATACAAGAAAAAAAAATCCTAATCAAGAACCAACTCGCACCACAACAATGATAACTGTATAAATTTCCTCTTTACATATCTAATAAACAAACTCCGACAAAACCATAGGTATACAAGTATCTCCCAAAAGGAATATTATCATTTTCACTCGGGAAAAATCTAGTTAAAACAATTATCTAAAAGTTGCCTCCCAAACACTAAAGAGGCTTATTTATAACTCAGTTTCCCACTCCAAAATTAAAATCTGACCCTTTTTCTTTTTCTATAATAGTGATGTAGAGGTTTATTACACTCCTTGAAATTATTTCTAACAATACATCTCTCTTTCAAAAAGAACCTTGTCTCAAGTAGGAGTTAATTTACTCAGATCAAAGTTCGGCAAATGAGGAGACTCTCTTTACCTTGAAAGAATCTTCCGATGATGAGGACGGAGACTATCTTTTCATTGGAGGAGTTAAATAGCATCAACCTCTCTCCCCTTAGTCTGGAATTGAGATGTAACTTTGAAAAGGCCATATCGCTTATATGGACCCAGGTGCTCAAAAGAGGATAATGAACCTAGATATTATCCGAAACAGTACTGGAAAAAAGAGACATGTTATTTCATAGTGGCCGACGAGAAAATCTTTAGAACTGATCTTGTCACCAAAGCTCCGATTGGGATAAGATTTTTCCCCGAATGTACAGTATAGGTCAAGTTCATAGGAAGTAAACTGCCCAATAAAGATATCCTGGTAGGGATGGACATTTATTCTGAGGCTAAGGATCTCCAGATTCATTCCACAGGGATCCAATTAAAAAGAGAATTCAAGCCTTTTACAAAAATAACAGAGATTATTTTCTATTACTGGAGTGCCCACACAATTAGAAGGGATCAAGAAAAAGCTAATCACTCTGTGCTGACAGTCATGAAGAATTCTCACATCCCAGTCCAATCTGGAAGAATCCAAAATTCTTCATCCAACTTCACTTTCAAGCTTAATGAAGATATTAATCCAACCAAGGCTACTCATCCTGGAATGACTCCTACAGATTTACAGTTGGCCCATCAAGATTGCCAAGAAATATTAAGACAAGGACCTTCGGGTGAAAATACAAACCTTTAAACCATTTCCTAAAAGATGATAAATTTCTACTCAAAGAATCCAACACTTTTCCAAAGTTCGATTTAAAACTTGGGCTTTGGCATTTAGGAATCCATCCCTCTGATAGGCACAAAACTACCTTCTGTATTTCCAATGCCCAGTATCGGTGGACTGTACTTCCTTTTGGGTTAAAAGAAGCCTCCTCTTTGTTTCAAAAAGTAATGACCCAAATATTTGAACCTCTCTTAGAACATGCAATCATCTACATAGATGATATCTTTCTATTTTCCAAAAATATGAAATCGCACAAGGCTCTCCTTGAACAATTCTTTGATCTAGCTAACCAGTTTGGCCTTATGTTTTGAGAAAAAAGATTCATTTGGTTCATCGGAAATAGATTTTCTGGGTATGCATTTCTTCCAAGGAACATACTAGCCTCAACCTCACATAGCTGGGGAGGTACTAAACTTCCCAAACGAATCTCTCACTGTTAAGCAGATTCAACAATTTCTTGGGACTCTCAATTATATCCGAGATTTTATTCCACATGCAGCTAAATATACTAATCTTCTATCCAAACTTTTGAAGAAAGATCCCCTACCTTGGGGCCTAGAACAGACCCAAGCTGTCAAATGAAAGCTTTCAAGATCTTTGTGAAAACTATGGTATAAGTGATAACTTTTCTACTCGTAGGATACCACTACAAAATGTTGTTGGTGGAAGAAAGAATCGTGCTTTACAAGAAATGGCTTAGACTATGCTTGATACAGACTCCAAGCCTAAACACTTACGGACAGAAACAATCAATATAGCCTGCTATTCACAAAATAGAATTTACATTAAACCCTGATTAAAAAGACTCCCTATTATAAGTTGTGGAAAAACAAAAAGTCCGACATATATTATTCTCATCCTTGTTGGCATTCAATGCTTTATCCTTAATACCAAGGAAAGTTTGGGTAAGTTTGACTCCAAAAGATATAAACGAATCTTACTTGGATATTTGGAAACGTCTTAAGGTTTATAGAATCTACAATTCTCGAACGTCTATAGTGGAAGAAGTCATTCATGTAAATTTTAATAACCACAAACCTGATTAGGAATTTCAAAGCAAGACAAATCTATTGGTTTTGATTTACATCATATACAAAGATACCCCATTGCATCATACAGTTTACAAGAGCCACTAGACAGTCCGACAGAAGAATGAGAACCATTGAAAGGAATTCCAAGTTGACCAAGAATCGCCCATTAGATGTTATACTAGGATATCTTAGTGAAGGAATCACAACACCAATTTTAGCATACAACAACAAAAACTTAGTTTTTTGTGTCAGAGACTTTATTAGACGTGAGTCATAAGCTAATGGCTTCTTGAGAAGATCTTACAAATTCGAACCAAATTTATTTCTTATTATAAGTCTTGACTCTTGTGAGTAATGTTGTATGAGCTCCTAATGAACATCGTTTGGAAGTCACATGAGGAAAAACAATACGATGAATTAACAAAGTCTAAGCTTCTTATTTCCTTAAAACTATTTTATATCTTTTCTATCCACGGTCAATAGTATTACTTCATTTTCAATAAAGATCTATTTTATCCTTTTGAAAGTTGTTACACTGACTTGATTTGGTCGGCTTAATTAATGACAATTGATTCATTTGTTTTGTGGGTCATGACATGGAAGAGGAATGAAGTGCTCATATGGCTAAATGATTTCTCGTTGGATTAGCATCAATGCAGAAACCGTAGCTGTTGTTATTATCACTGCACACAACTAATTTTTCCATCATATATGAGTATATGAAAAATGTTGTTAAAAGTTCTCTGGTAAAGAATGAGAGATGTTTGGAACCAAAAATAGGAAATATAATTTGGAAAAAAAATTAAATAGGAGATAATCAATGTGCATGTTTATTAGCAACAACTCATCAAGTTGTAAGAGAACTATAAATGTTCTTTATTAAATACAATTCAACAAAAGAAAAAGTGCTACAGCAATAAGTTCATTGAAGTGATTCAAGTTCGTAACCTATTTGATAGTGGGCCTATATCTATATTCAAGACCCAGTAGACAACTGCTAATTCATTAAGGCAGTTTCCTGCACCTCCATAAAAAAAGACACCTCATTTTTATTTTTATTTTTGGATTGGACAATCTTGTAATTCAAAAATTACTTATAAATTGTGTAATCTAGAAGTCAAAATTAATTAGGATTAAGAAAATAATAGTTTCTAGATTGTATAATTTGAAAGTCATTTGACTTTTGAATTATATAATCTAGAAATTATTTTTGAATTACTTAATTTAAAATTTATTTTTAATTTTTAAATTACATAAATTGAAAATCAATTTTAAGTTCTGCATTTACAGTTCTAAAAAGAAATGGGGGAAGTAACTAAGTATGAAAGTCATGAAAAGTTCTGAGAACATCATAGAATAACCTTTGAATAATGTTTGGTCAAGAAAAATGGCTCTTTGCCATTCCAAACGCCAATGCTTTAGAGCCATTGATGTCACCCACTTGGCATAGGCGTATATTTTGTAAAAAAGCAACCATAATTTGAGTTACAGTTAAGAATTAATTTATTCCCACTCTTTAATATCTTTGCTTTATTTTCTTTCAATTCAACGGATCCAATAAATACCTTATTTTTTATAGTTACATTAAATGAAAATAAAAGTAATTAATTTATAAAGAGTAAGTTATTATTGGATAAACACTCCTTGTTACAAAATTATGAGAAGGAAAATTATAAATTAACCGTTTTAATAATGATGATAACATATTTACAACACTCATCATCACGTACAGTGATAAATTCTGTAGACTTGATAACATAATTGTTAACCTCTATCATACAAATGTAAACGTAACTTGACATACGGGAATAAGATATCAAAAAAGAAAACTAAAAAATTCGAAGCAGAAAGACGAAAGAAAACACTTCAAATGATATTATTATGAATGAGAACAAAGTACAAAAACACTCAATTTGGTTTATAATAAAAGAAAAAAAAATTATATAAAGACATGGAGAAAACCACGTCTGAAATGTGGCAACACAACACGAGCACTCATAGAATCATGCGAGGACCAACTACAACCTCCTTTCCAGATTTAGGAGTACATTAATCATGCCAGCACAATAACATATCCGGCAACCATTATCCTTCTATCAAATTTCTCTATATCACATTTGATTACTCTTATAAATATCATTACAACTTCAACAACCAGGACGATTTTTTAACAACTAGAAATTAATATTTCTTTTATATAGAAAATCAGACTAAACTGCGACCACAACATATAATAAAAATATTTTACCAAACCATAAGTTCTAATACAACTCTAGAAGAAAAAATGCGTCATCGTGAATAACATTAACATTTTTATCCTCGATAATTACCCTACCAATAGATAAATAACATCAACATAAGAATATAACGTGGAAATTTCAAAATCGGAGAAAAATCACAATTATTATTTAATGACAATCAGATAATAATACTATGTGAAAAAATTTACAACACATAAATTACTCTCTGGTGTCCTTTGATTCCAAGTACACCCATACCCTTCAAAGCAAAAATTTAACCTAAATCTTACAACACTTTACTATAAAAGTATAAGAAAAATCAAATACAAACTTAAAGTAATTTTTAACGGGTATTTTAAACCATGAACCTAAAATCCATTATATAATTATTCTCATCACGCCATTGGGACTTATCTTATGTGAGATTTTTCAAAAAAACATATTATTTTTATCAACTCAACACATGACCTCATATTTGTTGAATATTTTGAAAAAGACTAGAAATTAAGCTTTTATTTTCTATCTCAGGTTACCCATAAACTAATGACAAACAAAAGTAACGAATAAACATTTATATTTCTAGAAATACTTTTAAAAGCCGATGAAATTGTTTGAACTAACTATCTATTTCATATAAAACTTGTTTTATGACCAAATAATTTATAAGATTATTAATTGCTCCTTTTAATGTTTTTAAGATTTTCATTCTATCACTTTTCTTTACTTACTTTCGACTTTGAATACAATTTTTTTATTTAATAAGTATCCAAATCTTGATTTGTTAAAAAGTATAAAAAAAATTAAAATCCGAAAATTGAAAGGAAAGACTAAAAAGTGTGTTGAATAAAATGAATTTTGAAGAAAGAGATTAAGTTGAGCTTTATTTAGAAAAAAGAAAAGGTTTCATCTTAACTATTTTTTTATTACTTATTTAATATTTTCACAGAAACACAAGGAAAATATAATTAGCATTTTTAATCATATTATTAATAAGAAGTATTACATGTCTTTAAATAATTAATAGATATTATTTTATCCTTTAACTACCTTACAAGAAAGTACTAAAAAAGGACAAATATACTGGCCTCAAAAACATAAAATACATTCGACACTCACACGTAATAAAAATAAAAAAAGGAATATTAACAGAAAAAAAATATGACAGACAAGTTTAAAATTATTTCTCTTTTAAAAAAACTAATTTTAAATTCCTGCCTTCGAACATATGTATTTTTTATTTTAGAAAATATATATTATATTAACATATATTTATATATTATATTAAAAGATATTTAGAAGTCGAAGAAAATAATAATAATACTTTAAGTTTATAATAAAATTTTGAATAAAATCAATGTGAAAATTATTCATAAGTTTAAAAAGTCAATATATATAAAAATATAAAGGGTAAATTTTGTAAAAATACAAAGAATATAACATATGAAAAAATATAGAGTAAATTTTCTAAAAATAGAAAGAATAGATTATGCAAAAATATGTTGAATATATTCATAATAAATACAAATCATGTATGGATATATTGGTGTGTATTGTTAGATTCGTATAATCAATGCATCAACAATTTTGTCTAATATCTAATGTTAGACTCGTGTAATCATTGTATGGACACACTCATCTAATGTGTATTGTTATACTCATCTAATGTGTATTGTTACACTCATCTAATATGTATGACCAAACTCGTCTAATGTGCATTGCAAAACATATTTAATCAGAGAATAAATAGAGTTGTATAATGTGTATTAATAGACTCTATAATATGTGTATAAAGAGACTTATCTAATGTATATTACTAGACTCGTTTAATTAATGTATGGACAAAGACATATAATGTGTTTAACAAAATTCGTTTAATTAATGGATGGACTGACCTGATGTATATTGTTATACTCATCTAATTAATGCATGAAATGACTTGTTTTATGTTTTATGTAAAAAATATTTGTCTAATTAGTGTATGGATGAACTCGTCTAATGTGTATTGCTAGACTCATCTAATTAGGATATGAACAAATTTGTTTAATGTATATTGCAATATTCATCTAATAAGTGAATGAACATACACATCTAATGTGTATTAATACACTCGTCTAATCTGTGTATGAAATAACTTGTCTAATATATATTGTTAGACTCGTCTAATCAATATATGAATGACTTGTCTAATGTGCATTGCTAGACTGGTTTGATCAATTCAACAACAACTCGTTTAATCAAAGTATTTTTAAACTTATCTAATCAATGTATGGAATGTCATGTCTAATATATTTTTGTTATACTCTTCTAATTAATGTATCTACAGTATCGTCTAATGTGTATTGTTAGACTCATGTAATATTTTTTGCAATATTTGTCTGATAAGTGTATGAAAAGACTTGTTTGATTAATATTTCTAGACCGTCTAATCAATGCATTGACATAATATTTTAATATGCATTGCTAGACTTATCTCATAGGTATATAGACATACTTGTATAATGTGTATTATTAAACTCATATAATCAGTTTATATTCAAACTCGTCTAATGTGTATTGCAAGACTTGTCTAATTAGTTAATGGACAAACTCGTCTAATGTGTATTAATACATTTGTCTAAATTGTGTATGAAAAGACTTTTGTAATTTATTTTGTTAAACTCATCTTATCAATATATGAAAAAACTAATATAGTATTTATTGATAGATTCATCTAGTTAACATATGAATAATATTGTCTAATAAATATTTTAGACTCATCTAATCAATGCATGTAATCAATGCATGTAATGAATCATCTAATAATTTTTTGCTAAACTCCTTCTATTAGAGTATTAATAAAATTGTTTAATAAATATTTATTTAAATTTGGCTAAAATATATTATAAGATTGTCTAATAGATCATCTTACCATTTTTAAGTATATTATTAATAAGAAGTATTACACATCGTTCAGTAATTAATATATATTATTGGTTTAAACCCTCGGATGATCCTCATATTTGTATGGGAATCTCAGTTGGATCCTCATATTTGAAACTGTCTCAATTGGGTCATAATATTTATAAAAATGAGCCAAATTTACCCTATCCGTTAAGTTGTCACAGATGGCGTTAACTTGAGTTGAGCTGTATTTTTTTTATGACATGGCATTCTGGATTAAGGGTGTTGCTCCCTCCACCACGACCCTATACTTCCTCCACCTCCCCACATTATTTTAAATACAATTATATCCTTAAGTTAAAAAGATTTTTACTTTTACCCTATTTTAAATAATTTGAAACCCTAATTTTACTTTCCCAACACCCACCCACGGAACTTTCTTCCCTTTTCCCCATTTCCGTTTCATCTCCCCACCTCCCGCACTTCCATTCCTTTTTCTTCCCAGTTTTTTTTGGTTTGAAAGCTTCCATTGCCATCGTGGTGTGAAGGAGCGTCGCCGTCGTGGTGTGGAGGAACATTGATGAGCGTCTAGAGCATCAACCAACGTGAGGAAGTATACATCAACGGAGGTAACATCCTTCAACGAATGTCCCCTAATAAAACAAACCATAAAATAAAAAATGTAACCTTTAAACGGAGGTGACATCTTCAACGGATGTCAACATCTGTTTAAGGTAAAACGGATGTCGACATCCGTTTTTCCTTAAACGGATGTTGACATCCGTTGAAGGATGTCACCTCCGTTTAAAGGTTACGTTTTTTATTTTAGGGTTTTATTTCAAGGTTTATTCGAATACGCACCTGGAGGAAGCACGACACGCACTGCACCACTCCATGCACTGCACCACGAGAGCGACATTGCACCACGAGAGGGAGACTGCTTGATAATTCTTTCCATCACCACCAACCTTTGCAACTTGTAGTATCTCACATCGACGAAAGAAAGAGAGGAAGAAATATAATATTAAAATGAAAGAAAAGTATTTTACTCATGTACGGGACTAGAATAGGTTATTAGTGAAATAGGTTGTGAATGGATAAAATTAAAAAATAATAACCCTAA
Organism: Vigna umbellata; assembly: GCF_029865625.1. Lineage (NCBI taxonomy): Eukaryota > Viridiplantae > Streptophyta > Magnoliopsida > Fabales > Fabaceae > Vigna > Vigna umbellata. The sequence continues at coordinate 9,919,463 of NC_142166.1, forward strand.
AAATAAAATTTTACTGAGGGGCAAAATAGTAAATGGGAGGTGGAGGGAGAAAGGTGTGGTGGTGGAGGGAGCAACACCCTTAAATGAGTGATGTGTTTTAGAATCATCAAATCCACGTGGCGACGGTGCTTCTTCTTCCCTCCAACCACTGATCACCTTTTACCTCTTCTGCTCCTCCGCCCAAGTCGCTTCCTTTCCACTCCCACCCTCAAACCCTCACTCCTCAGACACACACCCTTTCTCCCTCTCAAACTAAAAAATGCCTTTGTCGGGGCGCGTTTCTCGAACTCTTCTTCTGCTCCGACGGAGCGCCTCATCTCCATTGCGGCTTACACTATCCCGTTCTTCAACTCCCTCCAGTACAACCGTTACCTCCTGGCGCAGTACCCTAAGCTTGTCGTCCTCTTCGATCCAATCGTCTCCTTCCTCGCCTTCTACAGATCCATCCCTAACGATGTCGTAGGATGCCTTCACCCTACACACGATGTCGTCGCTGCCTTCACCAGCCACCAAGACGCTGTTTGGAGGTCTACTCGTCAGCCCCAAAATGCAGGAACAGAGCAGAACCACCTGAAATTGTGAGAGCGAAAAACCCAAAACCCAAATCAAACCCTGACCCCAAAATGCAATGCCCATCTACGAAACCACAGGAGAACACAAAACCCCGTGCCGCGAAGACGCCACTATCATGATGCCCATCGCCCTGTAAGAAAGGAGGTTGCGCCTGGCCGTCGAAACCTGCCTCTCCTTCCTGGGAAAACGCACTAGAACGGAGAAGAAGATAAGTGTTTTGCAGGGTCGAACAACAACAAAGAAGAGGGAGAAGGGCGTCTCCCCTCCCTACCGAGACGAATCTGAACCGGAACAAACGGAAGAAAGGAACCTCCCTGTACAGGGACCTTGCACAAGACACAGGAAATAAACGAAAGGGTTGGTCCGCGAACCACAACAACAAAGTTTAGGGAAGTAGCAAAGTTTAAGGAAAAGAATGTCAAAAAATAAATTCCTTCCAGATTAGATTAAACATAAATCTTTGATTATATTAAAACATTTTATATGTTTTCCATTTAATTTTGATCATTCAACACATGACGTCCGAACAACGACGTTTTTGTTCCAGATTGGGGTTTCTGTTCTCACACGATGACGACGTTTTTTAGTTTGAGAGGGAGAAAAGGTGTGTGTTTGGGGGAATGAGGGTTTGAGAGTGGGAGTGGAAAGGAAGCAACTTGGATGGAGGAGCGAAAGAGGTGGTTGGAGGGAAGAAGAAGCAGGGTTGCCATGTGGATTTGATGATTCTAAAACACATCATCCAATCAATTTAATGCACAATGTCACGTCATAAAAAATATATAGCTCAACTCAAATTAACGGCGTCTGGGATAATTTAACGGATAAAATAAAATTGCTTAATTTTACAAATATTATAATCTAATTGAGACAGTTACAAATATAAAGACCCAACTAAAATTTTCATACAAACATGACGATCACAAGAGTGTTTAAACCTGTAAAAGGGTTTAAACCTGTATTATTCTACGAATCCTTTACTACCTTACAAGAAAAGTATTAAAAAGGGATAAATATAGTGGTCTGCAAAACATAAAATACATTCGACACTCACAGCATAATAAAATAGAGGAACATTAACAAAAAGAGAAAAAATATGACAGAGAAGCTTAAAACTATTTCTCTTTTAAAGAAAAAGTTTAGAAGTATTAATTAATGAAAATAAAAGATATAATAAATGAGTTCTAGATTAGGAGGACAGTAGAAGAAATAAATACAATGATAACAACGGTTGGATTTAACGCCAGTGCAGTGACCGTCTCTGATGCGAACGGTCAAAGTCGGACTGCGCCGCCCTTGAAAAACAATGCGAATTCGCTGGCGACGCGTTCCAAAACCCGACATGCAGATTTTGTTTTTGGGCTAGACCTTCCTTCTTTCGAACTTACTTCCCTCCCACCCTTCTTTCTGCTGCCTCCTCTATATATAGATATACCTTGCTATCAGATAATCTTAGAATGTAATATAGGCGCAACTTCGTTACTAATCTCCTTTCATTTCGCCACCCAATCTTTCTCTCTCTAACAATTTTAACTTTACCTCATTTTCAACCACTGATTCAAATCTATTAAGCTATCTCTCTCTAATCCGCTTCTCTCCATTTCACGGGCGACATTGCTGCGTTCTCTGCTGTCTTTGGCCTTTCAAGGTACTGATTTTTTATCTGGGAACTGGGTTTTGTTGCACTCTTGATTTTTTTTTCATGGTTCGTGACACTTTGGGGGTGTCGATTTGTTGATGTGAATGAATAATAGTGTTTAATGTGTACAATCGGATATGGATATGGTTTTCCCTGTTTCGTCTTAAATTCGGATCTGGGTTTACGCAATGGTTTGCTGTAGAAAAGGGATGTTTGAAAACTTGAACTTTGGTTCTGTCGTTTCGATTTCGTTGACTTAAGTGAAAGCAACGAAATTGTTACATGGGTCTTTATTGTGTATTGTTATTAGAAGTTATGAAATTGTTTCATCTCTATATTTTTGTTAGTGATGACAAATTTCTTGTCCGAAAATCTTTTATTTTTAGTGGGATTTTCGTTTAATTTGAATCCAAGATTTTGTTTTTGAGTTATCCAAACCTGATATCTTACTCGTTATTCACTTCAATCTTTGTGTATAAATGCTCATATCAATCTCGTTTTTTCAAAGATTTGAGGAAAAGAATCTTCTTTTGACCTTTTTGTTTTTCAAGCGAAGTTTAGTCTAATGCATAAATGCTGAGTTTGACTGTATCAGGTTATCTAATATTGCTAAATGTGTTGAAATGAAATTCAGAACAGGAAAAATGGCAGAGACAAAACCAGACACACCATTGATGCCACCGTCATCGCGGAACCTTCCAGATTTCAAGAAGTCCGTGAAATTGAAGTACGTGAAACTTGGTTATCATTACCTCATCACTCATGGCATGTACCTCTGTCTTTCCCCTCTGGTGGTGATCATTGCTGCACAGCTCTCAACCTTTTCCGTGAAAGATCTCCATGACATTTGGGAGAATCTACAATACAATTTGATATCCGTCATTCTTTGCTCCACCATGATTGTATTTTTGTCCACACTATACGTAATGACTCGTCCAAGACCCGTGTACCTTGTCAATTTCTCATGTTACAAGCCTGAAGAAGCTCGCAAATGCACAAAGAAGATATTCATGGACCAGTCCAGGAGGAGTGGTTTTTTCACAGAGGAAAATCTTGAATTCCAGCGGAAGATTCTAGAGAGGGCTGGCCTTGGGGAAAGCACATACTTTCCAGAAGCTGTTCTCAATGATCCTCCCAACCCTTCAATGCAAGAGGCAAGAAAAGAGGCCGAGCTTGTCATGTTTGGTGCAATTGATGAGCTTTTTTCCAAGACTTTTGTGAAGCCTAAGGACATTGGAATTCTGATTGTGAATTGCAGCCTCTTCTGCCCCACGCCCTCCCTTTCGGCAATGATCATCAATCATTATAAGCTTAGAGGGAACATAAAAAGCCTCAACCTTGGTGGAATGGGATGCAGTGCAGGTCTCATTTCGATTGATCTTGCTAAGGACCTTCTCCAAGTACACCCCAATTCCTATGCATTGGTAGTTAGCACAGAAAACATCACCTTGAATTGGTACCCTGGGAATGACCGATCCAAGCTTGTTTCCAATTGTTTGTTCCGTATGGGAGGGGCTGCCATTCTGCTTTCCAACAAAAGCTCTGATAAAAGAAGATCCAAATACCGGCTGGTTGACACAGTTCGCACCAACAAGGCTTCTGATGACAAGTGCTTCGGCTGTGTTATCCAAGAGGAAGATTCTAATGGCAAGGTTGGTGTCACTTTGTCCAAAGATTTGATGGCAGTTGCTGGTGATGCTTTGAAAACAAACATCACCACATTGGGGCCTCTTGTCCTTCCAATGTCCGAACAACTCCTATTCTTTGCCACGTTGGTCGGGAAGAAGCTTTTCAAGATGAAGATCAAGCCTTATATTCCAGACTTCAAGCTGGCTTTTGAGCACTTCTGCATCCATGCCGGAGGCAGAGCCGTGTTGGATGAACTTGAGAAGAACTTGCAGCTGTCTACTTGGCATATGGAGCCATCAAGGATGACACTTTACCGTTTTGGAAACACCTCGAGCAGTTCTCTTTGGTATGAATTGGCTTACACAGAAGCGAAAGGGAGGATGAGGAAGGGCGATAGAACATGGCAGATAGCATTCGGTTCTGGATTCAAGTGCAACAGTGCAGTGTGGAAGGCTCTGAGGACCATCAACCCTGCCAAAGAGAAAAACCCTTGGATGGATGAGATCCACAGTTTCCCAGTTGAAGTACCAAGGATTTCATCCTTCTAGACAAATGCAGTTTTCAGTATTTTTGGGTCAAAATTAGGTGGTAACTGTTCAAGTGCTGGAAGCTTGGAGCATAGATTTTGTTTTATATTAAATCTATTTTAGTCAAAGGTTGAAGCAAGAGAGGTTTGGACTTTGGTAGTGCAATGTAATTAAAATCCTGTTCTGTGTTTCTATAATACATTTACAATTCTTTCCATGAATGGAAAAAGAAAAAAATTCTTATTCTTTAGTCATGAGCTCCTTGCTGCTTTCAAAGTGTTCATATAAATACATTAAAGAAAAAGTTAATATTATTAGAATATTCCATGATAAGCAAAAGTATTCTCTAAAATAAACACTCAACGTTAGAGAAATTCATTGTATGATTTTTTGACTCGCTCATCATCAATTGGTCTTTTTGAGAGAGGACAAATTTATTCACAACCCTCTTAGGAGACGGATATATAAAGAAAAAATTAAATCAGTTTTTCTATAAACTAAAATTAGTATATACATAAACGAAAATTAGTTCATGTTTAAACTGAAACTAGTTTATGAATACGCTAATTTCCACAAATTTTTCTCTTTTACAAATTTTATTTTAACTTGTACATACGTTACTTTTGATTTTATTTTATTTTAAATATTAAATATTTTTTATACTTTTTTTCACATATTAAAAAAATTAAGATATTGTATTTAATATAAAACAATAAATTACTGGCTAATGACATTGTTATTTTATATTAACAATTAAATTCATGTTGTTAACATATAAAAATAAATAATTAAAATAACGGGATAAGATAACAATCATATTATTATGTTAATAGAAAAATTAAAGAATAATAATCTAATTAAAAAATATAAAAGTTTTATATATTCAATAAAAAAAATTTATTAGGAACTCAATTAAAAATATTTAAATTTATAAAAGACTTAAAACTTAATTATGTTTTTTTAGAATAACAATTCAACCTAATTTTTTTTTTTTACTTTTTGTTCTTACATATGACGTAACCAATCATATTTGAAATAACAGAACAGAAGGATGAAATACTCTAATGATGAATTTTCAAAAGAAGTATAAAATATAGTCATTTTACCTTAATAATGAATGAGTCATTCTCCCTGCATCTCACGGCCCTCATCCTGCACCTCCAAAAGAAATTTTAATTCTAACTATGTCCTTGCCACAGTCAACGAGGAGAGAAAAATATTTTGCATTTTTAAAAAGTTTAGTAAAACTTTAACTCTTCTGCCGCATCTCAAACCTTACACCTACACCTCCTTTCCAAAGAGTCTCCTTCCTCTTTTTCTCTCCGTCGTCCTCCTCTCTACCATTGTTGTTTCCCTGTATCTTGTCTTCGCTGCGTTCGTGTCAAGCTTTTTCAGTCGTACTTCGTGTCACGCTACGTTCCTTCGTTGTTTTCCTCACAGATCTGAGGTGTATCTGGCGTCCAGGTTAGTAGCCTTGCATCTGCTATAATTTTGTTTGCTGTAATTTGTGCTTCGTGTTCGGTCACTGGAGCTCGCTGGAGTTGCACGTCCGCAGTTGGAAGTGCAGAAAGGGCACAAAACCGCATTTCGATCTGCGGCAAGGAGAAACACAGTTCGATCTGCGGCAAGCACAAACCGCAGTTCGATCTGCGGCACAGATAAACAACCGCGTTTCGATCTGCGGAAGCGGATAACCGGATTTGGTTTTATTTTTATTAGGTTAGTATAATAATTAAATTTTTTATGTTAGTTGTTATTTTCGTACTATATTATTTATTATGTATTTAATTTTATTTAATTTTTTTAATATTTTTGAAATTTAAATAATAATTAAATTGTTTATTGAAATAAATAATAATTATTATTTTGGATTTATTTGTAATAATTTAATTATTATATATGTAATTTTTTTGGATTTTTATATTACTTTTTATTTGTTTGAATATTTTTGATTACATTATTAATTACTTTTTTGTATATAATATGTTAATAATATAATGGGTTAATAGATATGGTTAAAACTAGAGGTGGACATCATGGTGAGGTTTCATCCTCTCGTAGTGAGCCATCAGATGAAAGAAGACGACCTACGGCATCTGCTCGTAGAAGACGAGTAGAAGAATATCGTGTGGACGTTATTGATGAGCATGATGATGAGGAGCAGGAAGAGTTATTACAGCATGGACATGGTCAGGATGATTACGTTGAAGAGGAGGATATTCAGCAGCAACATGACTGTAGTCAAGAAGAACATGAAGGTGAAGGTGAAGATGAAGATGAAGATGAAGATGAAGCTGAAGATGGTGGATTCCCAGGAGGTCCACATGACACCTCCTTACTTACTCACTATATCCAGCATGTTGCATTTGCCATATGGCAAGGTCGGGTTAGTCATCAACCTAAATTTTAATTGTTTAATAAATGTTACATTTTTTTTATATAATTATGTTTGTATTTAGGATCGAAGGGGGATAAAGGTTGTCACCCATGGCAAAAAATTGAAGCATTTTGGAATGTATCATGAGGCCATTGAGCCTTATATCTTCATGTCGGGGTTGAGTTGTTTAGTGAACCTCTCATACGAGTATGCCGATCATGGATTGATCATTGCCCTTTCGGAGAGGTGGCACGTAGAGACTAATACTTTCCACCTACCGATAGGTGAGATGAGTGTCACATTAGATGACGTTATGAATTTGCTCCACCTACCCATCATGGGACAATTTTGTGAGGTTGAGGAGTTAGAGTATGATGAGGCTCGATCTCATATCATGGAGCTGCTTGGCGTGGACCACGCTAAAGCTTCAGCTGAGATGAAACAGTCACGTGGTCCAAAAGTTAGGCTCAGCTGGCTACGCGAGGTCTACCAGGAGTGCATCCAGCAGGAGCGTTGGGAGTGTGCTGCTCGGGCATACTTGTTGCATCTGCTTGGATGCACAATTTTTACGAATAAGAGTGCGACTCTAATTCGGGTATCGTATCTCCTTCTCTTGCGAGACTTGAATGCTTGTTCGAGATTGCTTGGGGAGTAGCAGCACTTGCACATACATATGAGCAGCTAGGAGATGTTAGCTTCAGTGAGGTCAGACAGATAGCTAGGTATTCCACTCTTCTACAGGTACATTACCATCTTCTAAGTTTATTTTAATATTGTTTGACAATGAAACCCACGATTGAAGTAATGTTTTTTGTAGAGTTGGATATATGAGCACTTTCCTACAATGGGAAGGAGGCAAGTGTCTGAGAGGTACACAAAACTTGATCCACGTGCTTCACGATACATACCCCCGAGGGTGGGTTGGAGTTTGACAGAGGGCCGAACATTTCTGGATGCCCTCACTTATGATGTAGTTATCTGGAATCCATACGTTTCGCACAGACGTACATGCCCATTCATTGCCATAATTATGTACTCGGGATGGATCCGATTAGGCGACATGATTCATCGACATCTACCTGAACGCGTGTTGCGTCAATTTGGTTTTCAACAGAACATACCACGGTCACCTGATAGTCTTCCGATGCCAGACATTCCTATGATTGATCTAAATTGGTTGCGGTATGTAGAGTATGCCATTATTAGTGTCATTGAAGCTCATGAGCCACATGCGTGTGTTGATGGATACATAACGTGGTTTAGGCGGGTGTCGCACTCGTACATCACTCCAGGCAATGACGATGAACGACCTAGTCTTGCACCGTGCATGAGGCGAGACATTCCAGATGACAGGTTGGTGCCTCCAGTTCGTCGTAGACGGTCGGCTGAGCTAGGATTGTTGGTATGTCTGGTATCCAAGTGCGGTTGACATAATCAAAAAATAGAGGCCATGCAGAAGAGGCATACTCAAGACGATGAACATAAGCACTAAACATAGACTGGTCGTCACAATCCATGACATTCTGCCACACTTCCATCAACACATCCACTGACTCAACCTTATCCACTAACATCTTGCATTTGGCTCTAACATTTTTCGCAATGTGGAATGTACATAACATCTGATAAGTCTCCGGAAAGACATTATTAATTGCATTTATCAAAGCAAGGTCTCTGTCAGTGATAATAACGCGTGGACCGCCCTCTGATGTCAATAATAATCCTTTGAACCTTTCCAATGTCCAAGTGAAATTACTTTGGCGTTCACTTGAAAGTAATGCAAAGGCGGCTGTGAATGTCAAACCAGTTGATGTGACTCCCACAATCTCGAGCAACGGAAGTCGATATTTGTTCGTCTTGTACGTCGTATCCATTAAGAAAACAATATTAAAAGAATTGACTAAGTGTATTGAATCGGGATGTGTCCAAAACAAGTCACTTACCACGTCAGAATCGTCCAAACATCTACTTCTCTGGATGTATTTGTCTCTATCTAACAACATCATCAACTGCTGCATTTCAGTTCTAGACCCTCTCAAAGATCGTTTGTACGTGTACCTCGCATTATATATTTGCTTTATCGTGGTCACGTTATCTTCATTATGTTCTTTCAGAGTCAAAAGAATATTTGACGGCTTTACTTGACTATTAGTCATGTCCACAAGAATTGATAGTTCAGCAGCATTTAACCTACCCGCGAAAGGATGACCGACCAAAGTCTCTGCTAATTCATGGTTGTGATAGCCGCACATAACCTTCAACACCCAACCATCTCCTTTAGGTTTACCCCTCAACCTAAACGGACACTCACATTTTCTTGTGCCAGAGAAACTAGGTTGAACATCTGGCTTATACTTCCTATACTTCCCGCTTCTTTCACAGCCTAACAAAATAAATGTCTTTCTACCAGCTTCACCAGTTGCTGTGTCAGATCTTATAGTGACGACAACAAATCCAAGATCAAATGCAATCTTTCGAACCCATTCAATTAAATCGGCGCGTGTTGGGAATATTTTATCAGTGAAAAATTGATCTGTGTAATCACCCTCACCCACTTCTTTTAAAGAATAAGAAAACTCCGATATAAAGATTTATTAAATTACAAATAAAAAATTCAAAAACACTGCCTAATAAAAAATTCATATTCATCTTTCAACATAAAAATCAACTAACCTAAATATTATTAAAGAGGTATTTCCAATTCATTCTTTGAGTAATAATACACTGCCTAATGACTAAGCATAATCCATGAACAAAAAATTTAAAATAAAAAATCATAACATAAAACAAGAAATTTAAATAAAAAATAATAACATAATAAAAAAACATAAAAAAAAGCATTGCAGGAATATAACTAAAAAATCATTAAATAAAAAAAACATGCATGAAATAAAGAAAAAAAAATTAAACAAAAAAAGCATGCATGAAATAAAATAAAAAAATACATATCACAAACCACACTTCAAAGTGCGACTACAAAATAAAAAACGCACTTCGAAGTGCGGCCACTGCTTTCCGCACCTCGAAGTGCAGTTACGAGATTCGTGTACCTGTCTTCTTCCTCTCGTCGAACAATGTCACAGTGTCTTCTTCCTCTCGCCGAACAATGTCACAGCAGATCTCCAAATCTCCCAACAAACCCAGCACTACCACCACCCGAGAATCTTAACCACCAACTCAATCCAACTCAATACACAGTAAAGAAGTGAAGAAAAATAATAATGCTTGCTACAGTAAAAACGAAGAACAGGGCGCACCTGAGGGTTTATACCAAAAAAATATTTTTGTGGTTGGCAGTTAGGAAAATGGTTGATGGTTAACAAAAATAAATTCATTAATTTAAGTTTTGACTTTTTATTAAATGAAGGACAAAGAAGTAAATTTGAGAGTGCAGGATGAAGACAGTGAGGTGTAGGAAGAATCAGTCATGATGAATATTCAATTTGAGTTACTTGTTACTTATACACGACGTCCCCATATGTTAGACACTTTTCCCTATGATTGAATGTTATGTTTTCGAAACTTCAATGAAATAATATAATAACCTTTTGAGGACAAGGGTCATCACCGATAAGCATTTCTATCGTAGGATTAATCACCATTATTTTCACCATCCTAACAACTACTACCAATTTATTCTATACTATACCACTTCATTAATTTTTTTGGAGAAAATATATAATGTAAATTTTGTAAAAATATAGATGTTCTTGTTATTATATATATTCAAATTTGGCTATGAAGAAAGATAAGAGATAATCAAATTAAAATTTTAAATTAGATATTTATATTTGATATATATTAATTGTTAAAATTAGTGAACTAATTTTCTTTTTAGACCCTTCAAAATTGAAAGGTTACAAAAAAAAGTTATATAATGTAAAAAATTGAAAATGATAGCAGTTTCTTTAATATTTCATTTCAAATTTACCAATAATATCACTGTGTCAATTATTTATTTTATTTTATGTTCTTTGTTTCTCAAATAAGTTGCCAAAGTAAAAATATTAACAATGAACATATCAATGTTAAAGTTTGACTTATTTTTATTTATATCCATTATATTTACTCTTGTCTATTAAAATTGCTTAAGAGATTCTAATCATATTACACTTACGTTTTGAGAATTATTTAGTTACGTTTAAAGTACTATTTTTTAGAGATATGTTTCAGATTAGCATAATTTGGATTTATATTTTTGAAATGTAACTTATTTAAGTTTTTTCTATAGTTTTGTTTAAAAACATATAAAATAAAATTTAAAAAATATTTCATGGAAAACTTACAAATTTAAAATTAATCTATAGTATTTTCGAAACTGGGTACTCAAAGAGATATATAACACATACATATTTTTTTTATTAGACAAATAACAAATAAATAACTACTAACTATATCCACTACCATTCCTATTTACCATTATTAAAATAACATCCCAAACTGCTACGAATATATAATATTATAACGCATTTCGTTAAACACTGCCCGAGTTTTATCCAATTTAATTATAGGGCTAACTTTTAATTCGGTTTTTAAGAAGGTCGGATTGGTCAATTCGGCTAAAGCTTTAAAACACCAGTTTACGGTGAAAATGAGTAAATACTCTTAAATATGGGGTGGCGATGTAATTAGAAGAAAGTTGGAGGATCAGCGAATGCGTGTGTGGAAAAAATAAATAAATAAAGAAGCGTGGTAGGAAGGACCAAGAAACAACCTCAAATCCCTTTCCTCTGTCGATTAGAGATTACCTTCGTCGGAGTCTGAGACCTGCCTTCATCTTCTCTCTCTATCTTTCTCTCTCCTCTCAGCGCAACACCTCGTACTGTTTTGGCGGTAAAAGATGTCGGGGAAAGGGGCGAAGGGGTTGATCACCGGCAAAACCTCTGCCGCCAACAAAGATAAGGACAAAAAGAAGCCGATTTCACGTTCTTCTCGTGCCGGCCTTCAGGTTCTCAGATCTCCCTTCCTTTCTCATTCCTTTACCTCTTCCGATTCCCTCGTAGCCCTACAAAATCTCCACGCACTCATTCTGTAAATTCTTTTCTTTTCTTAACCCTCGTTATTGGGGTAACGCAATGTGAGCCATTTGTTGTCGGGTCTCGTAGATGTTAGCTGTGCTTTTCCCGTAGGATAATTTTACCAGCGGGTGAGGAAGAAAAAAAAAATCAAATGTTGGTGTTTTTTTTTCTTTGAAAGTTTTTATTTTTCTTTTTCTTTTTTCTTTAGTTATCTGGAAGGTTTAATGCGAGTGTACTAAGTTAGTGAGTTTGATTGCAGCGTACTCGTTCATGACCACATGTTGGAGACTTTAACCTCGCTTTAGAATAGGGTTTTGCCATATGCTGTCCCCGATGTTGTGCCACTAGAATGAAAATGTTTTATATTTTTTTATCTGTATTGTTAGAGTGATTTCGTCATCGAACAGTATTACTCTTCATTTCTCTTGAATGTCAAACTTTTAATGCATTTAAATTTTGTTGGTGTGATTAAGTCGGGAATATACCTCTTTGTTGTTGTTATTTTGACATTTTAGTCAGTGTTGAGTCTATGTAAATTTTGACTGACTTTTGCTATGTAAACACTTGGATTGTTATTTTAAATATGTTGGAGCTGCATCGACATGTAAACGCGTTTATTGCGGCCCATAAGACAACTAGAGTCCAGTTAGACCTGAAAATTTCTACTGTTGATGTTTAGATGTAGGTCGCAATATTGTTTAATCAAAGTTATCCAGAGTCAGATAATTTTGCTTACACATTAGTTTGTTTTGTTTATTTTCCATTTTCAATCATTGTTTGTTATTACAAATGCTTCTAACATTGCCGGCATGGTTCTGAATTGCTACAACCAAAATTTCATATGTTTAGGGAGATTTACCTGGCTATATATTTGGTTTCTCGTCTGTGATTGAGGACACTGTCTTAGGTGTAACCCTTTGATTTAGAAATTGAAATCAGTCCCTTCTTGGTAGCTAGTAGATTGAAGCATGTTAAGTAGGGTCATTTCTCGAAAAGTTTCATAATCACCTTCTGTTTTAATGTGATATGAGTTTTTTACTATAATCTCACCAACCTTTTTAATCTTTTGGCCAAATCATTGTATTTTGATTCACAGAATATGCTAGCGTATAGTTTGTGGGAACTATTGATACATTGGGCTAAGGAGTAGCAAGCTGGTATGTTGTCTTACGTGAGCTTTTTGTATATTGTAATTTGCAGTTTCCAGTTGGTCGTATCCACCGGCTATTGAAGTCTAGGACAACCGCTAATGGTAGAGTTGGGGCTACAGCTGCTGTTTACTCTGCAGCAATCTTGGAGTATCTCACTGCTGAAGTATTGGAGCTGGCAGGAAATGCTAGCAAGGATCTCAAGGTCAAACGTATCACTCCCCGGCATTTACAGCTAGCCATTCGTGGGGATGAAGAGCTGGATACCCTGATAAAAGGAACGATTGCTGGAGGAGGAGTGATTCCTCACATTCACAAGTCTCTTATCAACAAGTCTTCTAAGGAGTAGATCCCTAGTGCATAATAGCTGCTTCATGTGAAATTTCTCTCTACTAATTGTGTATTTGTTGCATGCACTTGATAAATCAGTAGGACCTTCTATTTAAGACTGAGTTGCTGTTGTTGATCATGGAGATAATGTTTAGTCTTTCTCTTCATCAATTTAGTATGTCTCAATCACTTCAAATCTTAATTGAGGATAATCCGGTCTGATAATTTGAGTTATTGTTACTCTACTAATTGTGCATTTGTTGCATGAACATGAAAAAAGGACCTTCTATATAAGACTGTGTTGCTGTTGTTGGTCGTGGAGGTAGTCTTCGTTTTTCTGTTTATCAATTTAGTATGTCACTAATCACTATCACTGAAAATCTTAATTGAGGATAATTCAGTATGATGATTTGAAATATTGTTACATTCAACCTGTGTTTAGCATTGCATCTTATAATACTTGTATCTGATGTCCATCCCAACCATGCTAGTAGGCTTGTGGATGTTAAGGTTGTTTATCTCAATTTGGTCTCCTGGTATTTGGGTTGGCATAAAGGATTAAACTTATTGAAATAGTTTTGGTAAGCAACATCATTATGGCAATGGTAGTAATCATAGTATTGTAGTGATGGCTGTTGGCATGTCGTCTATGATTGTGACATGTTATGTGGCTATATGGGACTGCTTTTGTTGATATATCAGGCTAACAGCGTAGCAGTGCAGCAATGAAGGAGTTGTGATATGGTACTTTTTTAGATGCGGGAGTGTTGTCATAATTCTATATGATGGTTTGGATAATGGTTAGATTCAACCAGAGATCTATTTTTTTATTTGAAATTTGTGATGCAATTTTAGTGGATGCTGCAAGAACTGTCGCAGAAGCAGACAAATATGTTGTCTGTGCTACTTTTCTATTTTCATTCAACTTCACAGTTTATGTATACAACAGCAAAACTCTCTATATTTTGCTCAAGCCTAAGCTTTTGTTTCTAATTTTCAAGTAATCCAGAACAAGTGTTAATGGTTTGAATCCATACATCACCTGCATCTTTACCACGTTTTAACGTCCTCTCTCCAATGTCAAAAGCTTCCTTTGATCCTTTTATACGTATAATTTAATTATACTTCGGTTATTTCAATTATGAACTTCTATATTTCAAGTTTTAATACTACGAAAAATTAGTTTAGGTAATTTATTTTTAAAATTTTTAAATGTGATCACAGGTTTTTTTTCCGTAGTATTTGTATAATTTAATAATATTTTAGTTCTTTGCCATTGTAAAATAGTCAAGAAATTATAAATGTAATTAACACATGTCAGAATGCTTAAATAGATCATTACTTTCAGATAATGTCAGTAGAAATTTCATTTTCTCATCTCCTTTCGCGTGTCACATGTTGGAACAATTTTATATTTTCTTCTATTTTGTTGTGTGATTTGTAGGACAAATAGGTTATTTTGCTGATATCATTTTGCTTTTTTTCTTTTATTTTTGTTTAATTGAGATTAACATGATGAGTTCATGATGTTACTAAAACAAAAATCGAAAAATATCTACAGATTACAAATCATTTGAAAAGTATTAAATGTCTAATTCGTAGAAAAATATTTTCCATGGTTACCTATCTCATCATTAAAATCAGAGTGTATGAAATGAGATATTTTATCAGTAAAGCAGTAGAAAAAATTGGTCAAATGATGTTAATGAAGTTTGACTTTGTGATGTTAAGTCTCACAACATAAACATTAGATTGTAGCAAACTTGTTGGGAATCATTGTGAGACACACAAGTAGAATCTTGGAAAAGAAAAATATAAAAAGTTGGGTGAATTTCATAAATGTTGTTGAATCCAGTCATTCTGGAGAAGGAAAATATTGTGATGATTTCAACTGGGATATTAAATTATAAAGGAGATCAAGGAAATTTAAACTAAATTAATAGTATCATTATAGAGGTGAAAATAATTATGGTAACACCGTTCACGAAAGAAAATGTGGTAAATAAATAGTATCATTATAGAACAAATTTTAATTGATTTTACAATGAAAAGTTTTGGCACAAGAGTGCATATTTAAACAACGTGTACACATATTGAATACTCAATATTATTATATTGGTGAAAATCCTAATATTCCGCGGAGATTAATTTTGAAAAGCAATACATTTTAGACTATGAAAATATCTGACATGAGATACTAGATGTAGCAATAGCAATTTTAAGTATTGAAAATAAATCATTTTTTTAATGACACGGTGAAGTCTAATGTCAAATTTAAAAATAAAATAAAGGTTAAATTATGTTATTCGTTAAAAATATACCATTATTTAAAATAATTGAAAAAGTTGATAAACTTATTTTATTTTATTAAATAAAATTGATAAACAAGCATATTTGTTAGTACAAATTAATTTTGAATTATTTTTATTAATATTATTTTTTATTAACAACTTTAAAATATTCTTTAAATAAAATAAAATGCAAAATATAAATATAAATAATCTTGTTAAAAATATTTAATAAAAATATTTGTATAACATTTATATAAAAAATAAATTTTGTTTCAATTTAGAGAAACAAAATTGTTTAATTTTTTTAAAATAAAAAATTAAGACTGAATTGAGATAAAATAAAAATACATTGATTAAATTGAGACTAAAACATTTACATATGGTGTGACAGTAACACGTGAGACTTCCCCTGTCACATCACACTGCCACTATCATATGACGCGACGTCATTTTGACACATGACAATTATTTTTAAAATTAAAAAAATAAAGAAGTTGATAGGTGACACATCTTTAACAGTGTCATTATAATACTAATAGTAAAAATCTTATTGCATCAAAATTTTAAAAATAAGGACTAAATTGAGAAGTATAAAATAATGGGACTAGTTTAATATTTTTCTACAAAAATAGGTAACGAATGACATGATTTAACTTAAAATAAGTATTTGTCATACTCATATTTTGGATAGAAAGACCAAATTTCTATTAAGTTTAGAAAATGATTCACAAAATTTTATCTTGAGTATTTTTATACTTTATAATTATTGTTTATGAGATTTTCTACTTAGATGGGCTTGGCCCTTTTTCTTCAACAAAGTACACTGTTTTTCTATTCTTTTTCTTGATTTGTATGTCCTTTTTTTGCATGTTGCACTTTTTGGCTCACATGTGGTGTTTAAATTTTCTTTGTTAGTCTCTACTGATAAGTGGACCTTATAGTGTGCCTAGATCATGTTTATGTTGTTTCTAGGAGTACATAAAGCTTTTTGTGTGTTTGGAGGTGTTTTAAGGATTCTTAATTAGTCTAGTTTGTCTCTCAAATAAGAAAAGATAGTTTCATTGTTTTTAATTGATAGATAACGTGTAATTATTGATTATATGCTTGTATGATAGTTGGTTTGTATAATTGAGTTGCCTGATGAAATATGACATGTGAAGTTGAATTAGGGGTTTGATTTGTCTTTAGTGATTGTATGTTGAAATTTGATATGTTGTATGGTTGAGATTACAATTAAGGTGAATTAAGTTATTGAGTTGTGTATAATCTAATGGTTGGTATATTTTAACATTTGTGGTTGTTGTTAGATTGATTTGCAAGGCTGGAATGATATAAATTTGTAGAATTTTATTATGTACAATTATGCATATTCCTCTAACAAAGTCAAAGTCAAAGAGTTACTGACTTGGTAATCACTAGGCAAGAGCAAAGTTAAAGAGTTTACTATATTGACAGTCACTAGGCAAGAATAAACGTACTAGGAGACTTTTGGGACAATTTAAGTCTGTAAGTTCCAGTAATATATTCTTTAAGCAAGTTATTTGGTCGTTGGACGAGTGTATTGCCAGATACTACTCATTGAGCAAGCAAATCTAGTGGTTGAGTGATATTGTTGTCAGACATTACTCGTTGAGCAAGTAGATCTGGTAGGTGAGCGAATGTGTTGTTAATCACTTTGTTGAGTGAGCAATCTAGTGGGTGAGCAAAAATATCAAAATTTTAACTAAATTTTCACATGTCTTTTATGATGTTTTTAATGTGTATGATTATGTGAATGTTAAAACAATGATTGATTTATAATATGATATAAGAATGGTTAATAGAATGATGGATAAATATGCATGGCGATGATGATAAGATATGATAAGATTGTTAATGATAATAAATATTATATATGTGTTTGGCATAATTCTATGAATCTCGTGGGGAGATTCTATGTTGACATTTCATTAATGTAAGCATTGTTATGTGGGAGTCCACATGTTGGAGGTTATCCTGTTCCTGTAATAATCGTTCAAGCTCAGGTAAAGTAAAATGAAATATGTTAATATTATATCTTTAAATGTTTGAGACAATCTCTTTTATTTTCTCAATTTTATAATATCTTATTTTATTAAGTAACTAAATAAATGATAAATTAATATTGTTTTACAACTAATATTTTCTTATTAAATATTAACTAATAATTAATATATGTAACATATTAATTTAAAGGTTTAATAGGTTTGGAAGTCCCTATATTTGCAGGTTAGTTTTAATTGGGTCCTTCAATTTTGGAAATGATCAATTGAGTCCCTGTTTTGGTAAAATTAAATCAATAATGTCCTTGCCGTTAATTTTAGTAAACGGCGTTAACTTTCTAGCGAAGTGTCATGCTGAGGTGGCTTTTAATTAGCACGTGGCACTGGAAACCTTCTCCCCTTCCCCTTTCCCTTCCCCTTCCCCTTCCTCTCCAACTCCAACCTCACCTTCTCCCATCTTTGGGAAACAATTACCTTGATTTTCCTCCCAAAGTTCCTCTTGTTCCTCTTATTCCTGTACCTGGAGAGCTTTTGGAAGCGTTCCTCACTGGTGCAGTTGCTGATGAGAAAGGGCCTCTCAAGGGGTGATTGGACAATGTTCATGTTTTCGTTACCGAGAGTCTGTCACAATAGTTGAGTAAATCACTAGATCTTGGTGAGTTTACTCATGCAAACAAGAGGAATAAATGAATTTCAAACAGAAATTGTTTGTCATTCTGCACAAGGAAGCATAATTTGCTGAATACAGTAACTCATTTTAGGTATTTGGAAAGACATGGGTGAAGGAAAATTAAGTGACAGATATTTAATTACACTACAGGTTCATCAAGGGAGCAGAAGTTAATCATATGGATAACATGATATACATGACAAAAGGAACCACAAGAAATTTGGTGTATTTCTGTAACAGCCTTTTAATTTCTGATCACAGAAGCAGATTATAAATTTTTTAGACATCTGATTGATTCCAGCAAAAACCAACCTCTAAAATATATGAGGCATGTACGAATATGTTGTCAAAATTTGTCATTTCTAACTAAATCAATCAGATTGCGATCATGTCATCATCCATCCCTTCTGTTTTATTTCCATACTACAATCTTTAGAGTTAACAGAGGATGAGTTGATACTCTGTAAAGTTTTTTTTTTGTAAAGTTTTTTTTTGTAAAGTTGTGGAGGAGTGCAACGGTAAAGAGATGGGGAGGCAAGGAAGGTGCGCTTGACGGTTCATTGGGGGATGGGCGTGGATGTAGATGTTGAAGAGGTGGGCGTGAGAGGGCAAGAAGAAAGTTTCCCAAAGATGGGAGAAGGTGAGGTTGGAGTTGGAGAGGAAGGGGAAGGGGAAGGGGAAGGGAGAAGGTTTCGGGAAAGGGGAAGGGGAGAAGGTTTCCAGTGCCACGTTCTAATTAAAAGCCACCTCAGCATGACACTTCGCTAGAAAGTTAACGCCGTTTAATAAAATTAACGGCAAGGACATTATTGATTTAATTTTACCAAAACAGGGACTCATTGATCACTTCCAAAATTGGAGGACCCAATTAAAACTAACCTGCAAATATAGGGACTTCCGAACCTATTAAACCTAATTTAAATTATTAGTAACGATTTTAATAATATATTATATAGAGTAAATAGTAACTTTAGTGATTTTTTTTATATTATAAATATATTTTTATGTTTGGTTTCAAATTAAAGTTTAAAATGGTTACTATTTATATAAAATAAATGTATACGTAAACGTGATTAATAACCATTTAATGAAGGCTTAATACCCTATTTTGTCTCCAGTTTCGCTCGACAATGTCAAATTAGTCCATCCTTTAAAACGTGCGTCAACTACATCCTTACTTAATAAAATTTATATCAATGAAATCCTTTCCATTAAATCCGTACAAACGGCGTTAATTAATTTTCTCTCTCTTCTATTAACGCCGTTTGTACAGATTTAACGGAAGGGATTTCATTAATATAAATTTTATTAAGTAAGGACGTAATTGACGCACGTTTTAAAGGATGGACTAATTTGACATTCTCGAACGAAACTGGGAACAAAATAGGGTATTAAGCCTTTAATGAATTATGTGTATATGTATTCCTCACTTTGTTTTGTAGAAAGTTTTGTTTAAATGCTTTGGATCTCTATATAGATGGTTATTATATATATATATATATATATATATATATATATATATATATATATATATATATATATATATTTAAAAGAGTTGGAACATCCAATAAGTACTCTAATATAATTATTTATTAATTTTTTTACTGATAGAAAATAATTCTTTTAATGAATTAGTTAATTTTTATTTATTACATGCAATAAAAAGGTAATTATTTATTATAAATAATAATTATTTCAAATATTAAAAGGTTATTTTTTAAAAGGTTTAAATGCTTACTTCGTCTCCATGTTAAGAGGTGAATTTATGTTTAGTACCCGATTTTAAAATGAAGACATTGACCCCTATGTTATGAAAAATATATGAATAAGGCCACATCAGCATGGACAGAAGAAGAGAGAAGAGAAAAAGTATGGCCACATCAACATGGACTTAATGTTGTTGTTGTCAACTTAACGGACATGACCTTATTCATACACTTTTCATAACATAGGGACCTAATGTCTTCATTTTTAAAACTGGATACTAAACAGAAATTCACCTCTTAACATGAAAACGAAGTAAACATTTAAGTTTTTTTTAAATTATTGGAGATCGTCGAGTTTTGCTTTTGCAAAATATTTTTTTTATTTTTGAAACTTCGGGATTTGCAAACATTGATATATACACATATACATGCATACATATACATATATATATATATATATATATATATATATATATATATATATTTTTTTTTTTTGAGTACTGTAACTTTTTCATTTGCCATAGATCATATTTGCTCCTATTAAAAATATTCTTCAATTTTTTGACTGACTGCATTTGTTGGTATCGTTCTTCGTTTCTGAGTATAAGTTTTAAGGAAATATGGAAGTTTTTTTTTTTGTTAGATATCATTATATGAGGTAAACATGTTTTTTTTTTAATTATTATAAAAAATTATGTTTTACTTTTAAACTAAATCACAAAACTATATTTTATTAAAGGCATGCAAAATATATCTCTCAACAAACAATTATAGGTATTCCTTGTATAAGAAATGGAGTTTTACAGTTAAATAAATAAATATAGTCTATATTTGTTGTACATGACTTTACAAAATATTTTATAATTTAGTTTAAGATTAAAATATAATTTATCTTATAACAGAAAGAAAAAAAAACATATTTAACATTTATTATATATTATGATATTTCATTAAGATAGATATGTCAAAACACATCAATTATTTACTATAAAATGAATAATATTACTAAAAAAGTAATAACAAAAAAAACATGAAGATAAAATCAAATTTGTGAAGAAAAAAAAGTACATAGTAAACTTCTTTCAAAAATATTAAACAATTATAAACATAGAAAACTTATACCTATTGTTAAAATATAGTGCTAAATAACATTATAGAAGGATTGTTGGACTGTAAATCCTATAAAATCAAGTATTAAAGTTTATAAATATTTTAAAACAATGAAACCGAATAAATAATTCAATTATATAAATAAAAAATTATAAATTTGTTTCATTATAAAAAATACTTACTATATTTCTAGAAATCTTTTTCTTAGCTCTATCTACATTCTCTTTACGATTTTTAATGCTTAGATCATCTGTTTGATAATCAGAAGGTATCTCAGTAATCACGATGGATAATCCTTCCCTTTTATCTGATCATTTTTCTTTATAGAACAAGTACATTTATGCTCATTTTTTCTTTAATTTTTCGGTCAAATTCATGCGTAGTAGTTATCTTCACATGTGTTAAAGTAGTTTTCTACATATCTTTTTGTCGATCAGAGATCCTAAGAACTTGCTTTGATGATGTTCTTATGGTTTGTAGGTTTTTCTAGAGTTCCTTGAGCTCAAAGCAAGAGCAACGAGTTGTGTAGTTGGGATAACTCCTTATAAGGTAAGGGAAGCTAGTTTTATAATTTGAGTATTTAATTTCAATGCTTGATGAATTTCTGAAATGATAATATGATCTAATTATGTTAGAGATGAATTTCTTGGTGAGAATGTTGTCTTGATTTAGTGAAATTGGTGGTATGATGCTTGATGTCTTGTATGAGTATGTGTTTGTTTTGAATAACCCTGTTGATGATGTTTTAGTGAAATGGTGGTATTATATTTGGTTTAATTGTTGAATGAAATTGTAATTGTAGAATTTTAGATCCTCTAAAAGGGGAGGTGTTGGTAGTTGACTTTTGGAAGAAATAGTGAAATGGGAGAAATGAGAATTTGGAATCTTTGGTAGTGTCATTTAAGATTAGTTTGGATGATGATTGAACATGTAGAGGGTGTAGATTTGCATAATAGATGATAGGTTGTATTGTTCGTTGACTCTTAAGTGTATTTTGAGGTTTTGAGTAGTGAATTTGAGAAGTAGGTTTTAGGTAAAATGGAGAGTTCAGTTTGTCTTGGAGTTCATTTGGACTTGTTCAAACCCCTAAGTTGCTTGGTCAACAGTAAGAATTGGTAGATTTGAGTTTTGATCCATAAAGTGGAATTGAGTTGCTTTTGGGTGGGAATTTCATGGTAAAATGATTCAAAACTTGTTTAGATTGAGTTATATGTATATGGACATGTTGGTTGTAGTTTAGATTTACTTTTAGGAGTGTTAGAAGTTGGTCGAAATTCATGGGAGAGGACATGGGAGGTTGGAGTGGTGTTCTTGGAAAATTTGGAGGATTGCTGGTTTATGCAGAGGGGTTGGGTGAGCAAACTACTCGCAAGGCGAGTAAATAAGGATTTGGCAATGGGTATCAGGGGTTGGCGAACTCCCTCGTTGGTCTGTGGGAGTTCTCTGTTTTCGCATTTGTTAGGCGAGTGAATTGGTTCGTTGGGCGAGTTTGTAAGGTGTTTTGGTGATGGTTGTAGGGGCTAAACGAGCCAGCTCACAAGGCTGTGAGAGCTTACTGGTTTTGCTATCGTTGGGCGAGTGGGGACTTCTTGCTGGGCGAGTAAGTCTAGGTCTTATTGCTAATTTTAAGTAATTTCTCTGCTATGTTTATTTGTGAATGGTAGAATGATGTATCTTATATTATGTGATATGGTTGAAAGGTGTGGTGGCATGTGAATGATGGTTATAAGGACATCGATGAGAGGTTCTTTAAATGGTTACGTGTGTAGGTGAATGTATTGATATAGGAAGCTAGTAATTAGAGGTTATTTTGACGCTCTCAATAACCTTCAGTCTTAAGAAGAGAAGGATAATTATGTGGTGGAGAGTAGAAGGAGGTCCCTAGTCTATTGGTTATTCGTTAGCCCTGAATGCTTGAAAGGATTAATCTTGGAGTGTGTGATTTTTTGTTGAGGATATTGTTGTTGTTCCACCTCAAAGGTAGGGCCTCTAGAGTTTGATATCAATACATGTATCTAAGTGGTCAGTTAAGAGTTAGATGAGCATATGTGTGTGAATATTATTTGATGATTGATAAGTGAATTATGTAATGAGACTTATGTCTGTTCTTTGATAACTATCTTACCTTTTTTTTTTTTGTGTTTGTTCATCTCTTGGGTTGCAATTATCATCTTTGCGGTGTGAGTAGATAAGGAGCTGTCTTTGAATCAAATGTTAGCAAGCAAGGACGGAGCAAAAGACCAACCTTTTTCTTAGTTTGTTGATATATATTTATTTATAGATGTATATACTTCCTTTTAATAGACTTATAGTTACACTTTAACTTTTAAATATAAGGAACTTTGTTGATAGAAACATTATCCTTTTTATTAATATATGTTATACTATTGTGATTACGTTTATATAATTATAAAAGTTTATACATATTTTTCTCATCACTATTGTAGTTTACTTATGTGTAACTTATCCCATAATAGTGTAAATACTATTAAAAGTTGAGATATTGCAATAAAAATTGTGATATCCGAATTTCCTTTAATTAATCAATAATGTCTCATAGGTGGAATTTCAAACTTAACCATTCTTTCCATAAATAAAGAATTTTTAGGTGGCGTGAATAACTTACTTTGATTTTTTTTTTCTTAGAACTCTGCTTATTTATAGTCATGCAAATAATCTTTTTGTGTAATTTATCATTTCACAGCTACCTTTCTATAATTTACATTGGAGCAAATCTTTTTTTTACAGAGTTTTAAATTTTCAAGAATTATCTATCTTCAATTTTTTCTGGAATTATTTTGTTTTATTTTATCATGAAAAATATAAAAATAAGACAAAAACTGGTTAAATTTTATTTAAATAGTTTGTATAAAACAATGAAATTCTAATAATCATGAACGTAAGCTTCAATCCTTATAACAATAAACTAAGTACCAAAATTGATTACTTTCCATCAAATTTACAAAATCGTAAAGAAAAATATTTACCTGAGTTCATAATTGTCAAAGGTTACTAAAAATTTTTTTTTAAAAAAAAAACATATTTTTAATTAAGATTTATGTTTTGACGGAAAAGACTATGTCTCCGCAACTGGCAACCTGCAGCAAAGTAAGCGGGCCCAAATAGACAATCAGTGTCTCTGGTCCTTCACCCCGATGAGGCCCATTAAGCTTAAGTCTTGTCTCAATCTATGTCGGCTGAACTTGTATGTCTCACCCAATAGGCCCATTTGGCTATTACTATCTGCAAACTGTGCTTCCAATGCTGGGCACTGAACACTGTAAAAGAGGCCCAAGTGGGTCATGTAAAACCTGATCTTGATTACAACCTGCCAGCAACATGTCTATCTAATTTCAGGGTGCATGGAGGCATTATGCTGTCCAACTTGTTCAATAACATGGTAGCATTTGGTTAAAAGCTTATATACACTATCAGGTTAGAGATCTCACATTAATTAAAAAAATAAAAGACAAATTAATGATATATAAATAAATATATATCTTATTTTATATATCAATTTTATAAAATTAAATTAGATTTAAAACTAATAATCGACTACGTATTAATATATTGTCTCATATTTAATATATAACTTTAAATAAAAAAATTGTTGAAGATTTCACGTCCATGAAAAATAAAAATAAATTTACATATTCATCGTATGGAGACATGTTTAATGTAAAATTAAATATTAATAAATAATTGAATAATATCCTGATAACATTTGATATGACAGTTTGGTTGAATATTAAAAAGTTTATATTAAAATGAGGAAATGTTAAGAAGTTGTGAAAGATGTTTGATAGGAAATATTATTGATGAAGGAAATAAATATAGAAGGGTAATGGGTGGATGGAATTATAGGACAGAAAAGGTGGTTTCAATGTCGGTTGAGTGGTGTGTTGTTTGGGGCTACTACGACCTAGTTTCTATTTATTGGTTATCTAAGCCTGCTACTGCTACGGCTCAGTGTTATCACTGTTTTCCTTCAAGTCATTTTCTGCACTTTCTGAAAATGTTTCTAAGGCCCATGCTGTCCTCCATATCTATATGCTTAATGTTTATAATTTACTTATACTTTCTACTCTATATATATATATATATATATATATATATATATATATATATATGTTCGGTGCATTTCAACCAAATATATTGTCTAACATTTTACTCTCCATATAAAATATATGAATAGAATAAAATAACAAATTTTTACTTATAATATATCTTTTATATATTCAAAACACTTGAAAATTCTTTCATATTCAAAAAAATTTGATATTAAAGTCGTTGATTTATCTTGTGACCAACTTAGCCTGTTGAATAACAACAATATAACGTTACTGTTTTCACAATGGGAAATACATTAATGTAAAAAATTCACATTTAAAAAAATTATTGAAAATTTAAGTCTAATATTATATATTAGTGAAAAAATTGATCAACATATAAGAAAAAAAATTCATAAATTCATTATATATCTTAAAATTTTAAATTAAAATTAGCGTCAATTTATTTTATAAATTAGAGTGTGGTCACATGTTTATATTATTTCTCTCTAATGAATCTTCTCATAAAAAAAAAAAAACCACCCATACTATATGATAATTTAACTAGTTAAATGTGTAAAACAAAATATTATAATCCTCCCGTCTCTTTACTAATAAGAATAATGAGCTACCCTTACACTAACAAAAAATATATATATAACGTTTGTAATGTTGCATCTCTTTTATTACGTAATTTAAAAATATTCAAAGTAGTATAATTCTAAAATTTAATTAAGTTAAATACAGGTATGAAATATATATTCAAGATATATTATTCAAATAAGTCATAATTTAGTATTATTTATTTTTTAATTTTTTTTCGTTTAATATTTATGGTGTGTTGAGATACATTGCTTTATTTTTATTTAACTCTTCTTTTAGTCAAAAGTTAAAGTAAAATTATTGATTTAGATAAAACTTTAGAACGGTGATAGTTACGTTATTTATAAATAACTTTTTCGTTATTATTATTAGATAGTTATTTTCAATACTTGTATATCTTTCTCCATTAGTATATATATAAAACAATTGGTAAGTGTGTCAAACTTATTATTTTTCTTAAAGGATACACAACAACTTAGTTATACGCATTCCTTTACTAAAATAATTTTTATATTTCTAATTACTAGTTTTAATAAAAAGTTTTAAAAAAATTATCTTAAAGATAATTTTCATAACTATACAAAAAAATCAATAATATCACCATAAACTAACCAATGATTAAATAAAAATAAATATATTTTTATCGTAAAAATTGAAATTAGTATATTTTCAAAAAATTAATTCAATTTAGTTTTTTAATTTTATAATTTTAAAAATATGTAGATTTAATTTTTTTAACCAAATTTTGTTAAGTTAATTCAAACATAAAGTTAATAACAAACATTTAACTCACAATCTTTATTTGACACTATTCTTTCTTAATAAAAAAAAAATTTATGATCATTTAGAAATATGTTTTAATCAACTAGTTAGATGGATCCTTAACAAATTTCATAGTCAATCATTGTTACCCAACTCAATTTGGGGCTAAGGTCGTTCTATAGAACAACTTAGACATGTGAAACATCATATAACACGTCACCTTATGATAATAGCATAGGATGGGAAAACTATATTTAATATTAATGTAAAATTACCAAAGTCCATTTTTGAATGTGATATAGTTTCTTTTCTTCCTATATCTATACTCACCTTAGTCACCAAACACTAATACCTTACTTTCCTCTAAAAAAACAAAATTAAAAGTAATCTATTTGATGACAAGTACGACGAACGTTCCTATTTGATGGGTATCACTATGTTTCTAAGGCCCATGCTGCTTCCATATCTATCTTGTTCCTACCACTTCTTGTTCTATATGCTTAATGTTTATAAATTACTTATAGTTTCTAATATATATATATATATTCGGTGCATTTCAACAAAATATGTTTGGAATAGAAGTTACTTTTATTAAATTTCTTCCAACAATTTTTGCAGGAAGAAGAGTGTGGATTTACTTATTTTTAAAAAAAAATATGTATGTTTATTGAGAATATTTAGTTGATATTTTTTATTTAAATTTATTTTTTAGTAAATCTTTTAATTTTAGAAATATATAAATATATTTAGTTATTATTTAAATTTAGAAAATTAAAATTAATATATTGTAAATATTTGATATTATGCCGAATTTTACTTTGCATATAAAATATATGAATAAAATAAAATAACAAATTTCTACATATAATATATTTCTTATATATCCAAAACATCTTAAAATTCTTTCATATTGAAAGAACATTTGATATGAAAGTCGTTGATTTATTTTAATGATCAACTTAGATAGTTGATAAAAACAACACTATATAAATAACAAAACAGTATAAGGTCATTTTCATGATGGGGAATGTATTAATATAAAAGATATTCACATTTAAAGATATATTATTGAGAATTCAAATATGACTGTAAGTATTATATAAAGTTGATATCATATAAGAAAAAAAAACAAATTTATTATATATTTTAAAATTTTAAATTAAAATTAGTGTCAATTTATTTTATGAATTAGAGTGAAGTCATGTTTATATTATTTCTTCCTAATTAATCCTTCTCATTAAAAACACCATCAATACTATATGGTAATTTAACTAGTTAAATGTGTAAAAACATATATGATAATCCTCCGTCTCTTTACTAATAAGAATAATGAATTACCCTTATAAATAATTTTCTTCGTTATTATTATTAGACAATTATTTTCAATATTTGTATATCTTTCTCCATTAATATATATATATATATATATATATATATATATATATATATATATATATATATTATATAAGAATTGGTAGGTGTGTCAAACTTATTATTTTCCTTAAAGGATACCAACAACTTAGTTGTACGCATTTCTTTACTAAATAATTTTTATATTTCTTATAACTAATTCTAATAAAAAGTTTTTAAAACTTATTTTAAATATAATTTTAATAACAATAAAAAAAATCAATCATTTTACCATGAACTAACCACTAATTAAATAATGATTAAATATATTTTTATCTTAAATATAAAAATTAAAAATAGTCTATTTCGAAATTTTAATCCAATTTAGTCCTTTAATTTTAAAAATATATAGATTTGATTTTTTTTAACCAAATTTTGTTAAATTAATTTTTTAAAAGCACATTGTAAGTTAATAAAAAATACTTAACTCTCAATTTTTGTTTATTTTTCTTTCAATATTTTTCTATTTCTCTATCAATATTCTAATATCAAAAGATTCGTTATCCTTATATAGAGGTTGTGGAATTGTCTCATTTTAAAGGGATTGTGTTTACTTGATATCAAGGTCGAGGCTTGCTTCCTATTATTGTAGTATATGTGGCATCACTTTTGGTAGCATTAATATAAGAGATAGAAATAATGATACTTTAACATACATAAATTTTTTATATTCATCTTACATTGCCCTTTCTTACTTTTTATTCTCTTTTTTCTTAAAAAAAATAAAAAAAATTCAATCATTTATTACTATTTTACCCTTGTACTATGTATTTTGATAAATTTGATATTCAATTCAGGGCTAAGGTGCTCTATGGAATAACCTAGACATGTGAAACGTCATATATAGCATGTCATTTTATGTAATAGGATGAGAGAACTATATGTAATAACTTATTCGGTTAAATCACCAATACAAGATGTTTTAATTCAAATCTCAACACAAGGTTTTCTAGGACAATCCAAAACTAAACATAATGTTTAATATTCATGTTAAGTTATCAAAGTCCATTTTTCACATGTTACAAGTAGTTCGAGCTAGTTTCTTTTCTTCCTATATCTATACTCACCTTAGTCACCAAACACTAATACCTGACTTTCCTTTAAAAAAACAAAGTTGAAAGTGATCTATTTGATGACAAGTATGACGAATTCAGACTATGTCATTCCTATTAAACTCCATCACTTATGAAAGAGAAAAAAAATGAGAAAGTATAACTTGTTTATATAGAATATCAAAAGAAGGCATGTTAAAAGAAACGTTTAATCATTCTGATAAGTACAAAAATAATCTATTTGGGTTCTTGCAATTAAATTGGTTAACGGGTTAAAATGAAGCAGAGTTGTCACTATAATGTGGAATCATTAATTGACGTGACACAAAACGAGTTACATGGAGTATGTCTAATTAAAAAATAAAAAAAAAGTTTCTGAGAATTGAATTTAGGGGATCACGAAATTAGGGTTCATGAAAACGAAATTGGGAACACCATTGGAGGGGATTTGAGATTGGAGATATAACGATTTTAGGTTTCACAGAGTGTTCGACATTGCGCCATCATCACACCACCGTGGACCACCATGGACAAATCATGACAACCATCACAAAACAAACAACCTGTAAAAGAGAAGCTGTTGTGAACGAAGAAAAGATGATGAAGTTAGGGTTAAAGGAAGAGAGAAAGTGGTGAATGAGTTTTGTTCAGTGTGGAAAAAATGTGGTGAAAATGATTCAACTATCAATATACAATTACTTTATTAGTGTCAGTGTAACTATATCAATTCAAAAAGGTCGCTTTAAAAACTTAAAAGACCACTGCACTAAGTTCCTTATGAGAAAAAATAAAGAATCAATCAACTTCTTCGCGTCAATTCCAACAGCCTGGCACCATCAAATCTCCAAAAACCTACAGCGAACTCAGTCAAGCCACGAACCACCTACATCTCATCTTCCCAAATCTCGAACTTCATGGAACATGCAACCAAAGAAATCATGAACTCTAAATTGCACTTAAATCCCTAATCCTAAATATTAGAAAACTAAGACATAGATCGAGCTACTTCATGCCCACCATTACAGTAACCCGCAAGTCACCAAAACGTGAAACCCTAATTATCGCCAGAGAAGAAACATGTCTCCTTTGCCGCAGCAACAATAGTGATTTCCAATTTCAATTTTTATCAGAAACCCTAAAACAACAATACAAAAAATCCTAATTTCGTGATTTCCAATTTCAATTTTTATCAGAAACATATTTGTTTAATTGTTTAATGTATCATATTCCAGTATCATGTCTTTCATCTTCCACATAATTTAATGAACGTAATTTAATGAAACCAGGTCACAACGATAGCTTAGTAAAATTTTAATCTTGTTAACCAAATTTAACAGCAGGGATCCAATTGCACTGATATTTTATATTTTGAGACCCAATTGACACAAAAAAAGAAGAGATTGACCTATTTGAGAAAACTCAATCGTAAATAAATATTATCATAAAGATTAAACCTAAAAAAACATAAATGGAAAAGAATTGGCTTGAAGAAGATATTACATCTCTCGTTTGTGATGTGTAAGAGTGATGTTTGTTTTGCAAAGAATTCGTCTCACTTCATATAGTTATTTAAAGGTTTAATCATTTTGGAGGTCCCTATTTGTGCATATTTGTGTCAATTAGGTCCTCGTATTTTTATTTGTCCCAATTAGGTCCTTTTTTATGTAAAATTGAGTCAATTATGACCTTGTCGTTAATTGTTGTGGACGGTGTTAAATTTGTTGCCTGGTGGTATGTTGAGCTAGCAATTAATAAGCATGTGGCATAGTGAGGTCTCATTACGTGGATTTATTTTAAGTAGGAATGGAAAACAATTTAGACGTGGTCGGCCTCTCAGGTGGTCGGTCTAGTGGGTGGTCGATCTGGTGGGTGGTCGGTCTGGTGGTACCAGGAGACTGACCACCAGATCGAGTAGCCGACCACCAGACCGACCACCCACCAGACCGAGAGGAGTATGAAGTTCCATTGTCACGTGCTTAACCATTGCATAGTCAACATACCACGAGATAGCAAATTTAACGCCGTCTAGTCCAATTAACGGCAACGTTAAAATTAACTCAATTTTACATAAATAAAAACCTAATTGAGATAAAAAAATACAAAAACATAATTGATACCCATTTGTCCGGACAAAACATCCGAAATGATTAAACCTTAAAGCAGGAATAAAATTATATAAAATATAATATTTAAGTAACAATGAGAATATATTAGAAAATTAATTTTGAGATGAAATATTGGGTAAGGCAGAGAAAAGTATGTTAGGTCATGATGAAGCTGGTTCTGTTGTATAACTGAAAAGGTGTGGTGGGTCGAAAATACCATATATTGAAACGTCACTCCTTTGATATCAAAATATTACATGCGTACAAATATGTTACGATTACAAGTACACATATATTATTATTGTATGCTGTTCTGTCTGTGATTCTTACATATCATTTCTACTGACAGAGTTTGTTATCTTTGTGTGTTCCAAGACAGACCCGACCCTTCTGTGGTGAGCTGTTTTATCACAGTGCAATGAAATTTATCATTTTGGAAACATGTCATTTGGAACCTTTCTTTACTTTCTTTTTCAAAGGTTACCTTACCACCCTTCTCCACTTTTGTAACATAATACAATTACAGAACATAGAAAATGATTCTTATTACTGAACTCATGACATGATTATACTATTAAGAGAAATTAAGCAGAAACTGATTTGTTAAAGTATTATGCACTAATAATCAATGGTTGTACTTTGTCTGTCTGCAGACAAAAAGTGGTGCAGAGGTTCTGATTTGGGCAAACCAAAGAGAAACCATAAACGAACAGGTAGCTCTACTATCTGCAGATGTGGTGTTGGGTAGGTCTCTCAGTTCATAAAAGGAAAACCTTTTCTATTAAAAGTAAATCACGACAACACACGTGTCATCACTTGATTTGCCATACCAAAAGAACGACGACGTTTCGGGTTCAGACAGTGACGACCCTCTCATTGCGTGGAAGAAAACTCGTTATTTTCTCTGATTCTCTGCGCACACCTTATATACGTATCTGCATACAATTACACCTTTTTATGCCTTTTCTTTTCTCATTTATGCAAAGAAAATTCAACAGATCTGGGGTTTGGCAGCATTCATATGAATAATTGAAATTCTGTGTACTTCTCAGTATATAACGTCCAACGTTGATGTAACCACACAATGCCAGGGGATTCCGGTATCAAAGGGACCAAATCGTAAATCATGATAATATACTTAATTTTTCTTCTTTTCTTCTGGCTTTGATTAAGGTAAGTGCATCATTGTGAATTGAATTTATTTATTTTAATTAATATTCTATATACCCTTTTGGCATCTTCTTCATCCTTTCTATGCAAAAAACATGGTCTGATTTGCCAAGTGAAGTTTCTTTAGGTTAGGCATGCGCAACAGCATGCCTCGTTCGCTATTCGATCTTTAACTTCTAATAAGTGCGCATTTACTTCAGAAACAATAAATATATTTATACGAGAAATGCCGTTACTGTTCCCATCATTGCCTAGGATACTACAAAAATCTTTGGAAAGTCCTAGGGCCTACTATGTTTCGTGTTGGATTTGGCATTGAGTGAAACAGGATTTAAATCCTTAACCTTGTTATTTTTAAGAAACTACGCTCTAAATTTACGACAAGTGGAGGCATATCCTTGTAGCATCTCCATTAATAACAAAAACAATCAAGATAACGTGGTTGACGTAATTTTTAGTTGATAACCGTAATCACAAAAATGGAGATATGAGATATGATGGTCAGAGATTTGCTACCAAATCATATAGCCATTTCCCTTTCTTTTGCTCTTAATTATTGCTTTTTTCCCTTCTTATCAAATAGATATACTTTTCATGAATTCTTTTTTTAAATTTATTAGCTTTGTGTTGCGTGGATGTAGCTTGGAAAATATATAATTCATACTTAGGCGAATTGTTGTTTATTGTTTTGCTGGCTTTTTGGGGTGTAATCTTTGAATGATCCAATTATCTGTTGTCTAATAATTCCAAGGCTTCTTTTCAGCATATCATATTTTAATCTAAGATTTGTGCATGTTTCATAGTAGTCTATTCACAATCATATTAGATGTGTATTTCCGAATAAAGTGGAACACAATTTACAAATATATAAATAAAACTTTTAAACATGGAGATGATCAATAGTTAAATTCTGTTCATATATGAAAAGAATAATGGAATTAAATTATATATATAAAATTTTTTTTCTAATTAAAAAAAATCCTCATTTCCAGGTTTCATTTCGTCTACTAAAAACACACATAATATCAAAATTATATGTATTTCTCTGTTGCCAAAGGACATTAGATTAAAGTTAGCCCCTAAATAAAGTAACTTATACACCAATTCTCCATAATGGAAAGTCAAAATGCATTTGATTTAACCTACAAATGTTGCAATCATAAAAGAATAACAATCCCACACAATTGATTTTTTTTATAGCTATTTTACAACATACAGAAAATATTATAATACGAAGATTTAAACAAGTCCAAAAATCAATCTACAAACGTTTGATTTTGAGTTGTTGATCAATAACTCGTTTATGACTCCCTACAAATCAAAAGTGACATTTACATCACACAAATAATCAATTTACCAACATTTGGTTTTGAATTGTTGATCAAAAATTCATTTATGATTCCGTACAAATCAAGAGTGACATTTATAACGTTTCTTCTACACCTTTCAATTTTCATCTTACATCTTCAAATATCAACCCGTATAAGCATTCGAAAGCCGATTAAGATATTTACTTAAGTCTAAAAATCGATTAAAATATTTTCTTAATCAGGATTCGAATATTGGTTAAGGTTTTTTTTATAGTTTATTTTTCTTTTTAATTAATAATAATAAAAAACAATTAATAAATGTAATATTTTTCATATAATTAAATATATACTAATATTTTAATTTATAAAATATTAATTATTAAAAAAATATTATAAAATTAAAAATAAAAAATTTGAAAAAAATATATTAACCATTGGAAATTCAGTTAATATATTTAATTTGAATTATTGTGTGTTAACCGTATTTCTAATTACGGTTAAGTTTTTCGTTTTTTATATTTATTTTTTAATCAATTAATAATAATAATAATAATAATAATAATAATAATAATAATAATTTAATTAATTTAATATTTTTAATAAATTAATTGGGAATTTTTTACATTTTAAAAGTAATTAAAAAGTGCCGGATAAAACACTCTTATAACGAACACATAATCAATATTAAAAAAAAATCAACTTTTTTACTTAAACATGTTCCATGAAATGATTGATGACTTACGATATAATATTTACGAACACATAAGTGAATATGTATCTATTTTATTTCATTGTTTTATAATTTATTAATTTCATATTTTAACTTTCAAATAAATGAAATTTAAATTATTTTATTAAATTTTTATTATTTATAAATCTATTTTTTTCAAATATATTTATTTGCAAGTTAAAATGTAATTTTCTCAATATGATAATTATTAACAATTTTAAAATTAAAGTAAAAATAGTAAATATTATATAGTAATCTATAAAATTCTTATTCTAAATGTAAAATAATTTATATTTTAATGTATTGTTTAAATCCTTTAACAACTCTTAAAAATTTCTGACATCACTGATTACCATTATTATATCATGGTGGTATTTTTCTTATAATAACAAAAATTAATGAAATTGTATTTCTAAAAGTTAATATAAATAATTTTTACAATTTGATTATATATATTTTTAATTATTTTGTAATTTTTTTTATATTTATTTAATTTTAAAAAATATGAAATTTTGAAAAACGATTAAATTAAAATAAAAGTCATTTGAAAGGTAAAATTGGAAAAAGTGTCGAAACCAAAAGAAGAATCGTCTTATATAATATTATATATAATAATATAGATGTAATTATATTATTTATTTTAATAAGTTCCTTATTATTTATTATTATTAAAAGAATTTAAATAATTTTAAGAATATCCATTTATATTCTACATTTAATTACACAAACCAAAGTTGTATTTACTTATTCAATATTACTTTATTCTTTTATTTATATTTATTTTATTCTATTATTTATATTTATTTTATTTTATTATTCAAAAACTAAAAAGTAATATCATATTAATTATAGTTTGAAACATTTTTAATAACAATTAATTGTAAACTTTAATATTTTCAATTTCTTTATTAATTTTATACTAAATAATTTTATATATGCCTAAATTATTATTAGTATTAGTTGCATTTTATATATATTTCTTAATATTATTCATGATTCTATAATATTTTAAACTGTTAAAAAAATAATTTTAAAATATTATTACATAAAGTATATGATAAATGATGTAAACAATATAATAATAATTAAAATATATTATAATTAATAGTATATTAAAATTAGGTTAAATAATCTCTAAGACATAAAATTAAAACTTTTTATTGTTTAAAACTTTGATAGATTCTAATTTTTAAATTTTAAAAAGAATACATATAAATTTTCTTAATTCAAAATGCATGTTAAATAATGCTACAAAAACAATTGTGCTCAAACACAATTTAATAATAGGTTTAAACCTTCAGATGGTCCTCAAGTTTGTTGAGAAATCTCAAGTGGGTCTTTGTATTTGAAATTGTCTCTATTAGGTACAAATATTTGTAAATTTGAGCCAATTTTACCTTATCCGTTAAATTGTCACACACGCCATTAAAAGGAGTTGACGTGTTTATGTTGATGTGCATGGTTTGATTAGGTGAAATTTTTATTTAAATTAAAGAATTATGATATGACAAAATTGAATTGAAGACCATTAATCAACGTGCATTCTTCATCCAATCAGGCCATGGGCCTCGCCGTCCGTCACCGATCGTGGTCGGAGCTTCATGTAATTTCATTAGTTTTGCATTTTATACTCTAAAAATCAGAAGCCTTTGTGATCTATATGTACCAAAATCAACTTCTTACTCTTAATTGCATGATAATGAAGACCAGGTTCCTGTAACTCCAATAACCAACCCAAAAACCATAATTGCCCCATCACAAGCAAGACACCTCCAATCCATCTCTTCTTTGAAAACCAAATAGTGAAATGTAGCTGGCAATACAAAGCTAAGAATAACATAGACGCTACTACCAACAAGTGATCAAAAACCTGCAAAGTTAGGCACAAAAATTGCCACAAAACTCACCCTTAACACCAATAACCACCTTAACCATAAACAATACTTAGAATTCCACAACCGTCTCTCTACCAACTCGTTCACTGGATTCATCATCAATGGGAAAGTAAAGAACAGGTTGATGCAAAGACCCAACTACATCAAAGCACTTATCATGCCTGGTCTAAGATTGGTAGTGATAACCCCTTGAGTTTATTCACCAACAGCAAAGTAACCTAAAGCAGCAAACGCTGCAAACATTAGAGAAATGAGAAACATTGTCGCATCCGAAACCCCACAAAATTTCTCCTTATTCTTGGCCTCTTATTCCAGCGGCAAAATCATTCCTCCCTTCAAACGCATACACCGCCACCTAAAAGAGATCACCTTTACAAACATTCATCCACTTTCACAGGGTTTCTTGTGAAAATTTCTTGTTGGGCATCTCTTTAAAATGTCAAGTTTCCCCAACACAGTGTCGGAAGGTCGGAGGTTTGGCAAGGCGTTGAAAAAATCCTCTTTTTCTCAAATTTGTAGTCTCTTTAGCCAGTTCTTGAAGGAGAAACGAGCTTCTGGTGGAGGGAGATGAGGTGGCGGAAGGGTTTGGAGGAGTCGGAGATGGTGGCATTGTGGAAGGAGGGTTGGGCGCAGGGGTCTCGTGAGGTTAGGTCCATGCCAGCCCCCAAGAGCAGCTGCAACGGTCAGTCCGAGAATCACCAGCGGAGAAGGACAACCTCCTTCCATGGCCAGGTCGGCGTGTCCGTCATTCAGCTCTGCCGTCGAAATACGATTTTCGACCTCTAGTCCCTCACGAGCATTGCCAGATCGACACCGGATTGTCCTCTGAGACAGCCATCGAAGATGCTGTTGAAGGTAGCCGTGTCGAGAAGCCTCTTGCCTGTGCTTGCCCGTGCAGGTGCTGATGACGCTGGAATCCACCATCGGTGATCTCATAGAGACGGCGCTGCGACAGTATGTGGATATGGAGCTTCTGTTGAAATGCTCAAAAGGAAAGATGAAGTCCATGAAGGATGATGAAGACTCTGAACCCCTGACATTTCCAATTAAATTTTGTGTCATGTCATAAACTGATCATCTAAAATAAATTCCAGGTAATATAACATTGTTACATCAGCATTTTAAGTGTGCATCACGTCATCACAGTTTAACGCCGTCTGTGATAATTTAACGGAGAGGATAAAATTGGCTTAATTTTACAAATATTTAGACTCAATTGAGACGTTTCAAATACGAGGACCCACTTGAGATTTTCGAACAAACTTGATGACCATCCGAGGGTTTAGAGCTTAATAATATCTATTTATTCTTTAAAAGTTTGAAGAATAAATTATATATAAATTTAAAATAAAACAAATTTTTATTTTATATTTAATTTATAAAGTAAAAACATACTTAATTCTAAATTAATAATATAATAATTAAATGTTATTATCCACATAATTACCAAATTGTATTTCAAATGTACCATATATATATAATCAAACATTAAAAATCGTAGAAGAATATTGAAAAGCTTGTTGATCGTAAAGGATACAAGTAACACAAACCAGGTGCCTCTAATATGTTTTTGGCAATTTTAAAGTTTTAAAAAACTGTTTTAAACGCTTAATATAACCCAAATCCATACATATTTAATTTTTGTGTCTTGAATTTTCCAAAAGACATAAGGGGGGATTTGATCCCTAAACGGAACCCAATATACACTCATTCTACACAAACACGATCATCATCATCAACAATCCACGGTGGTTGCGGTTGTGGCAATGGGTTGGAAAATGATCGGCGCGCCATACTGAGGGTAGAGCAACATGAGGACCGTTGGCGCGTGGCGATAGGTAAGGGCCAATTTGAAACTGAAACGGCTAAGCATGATGGCCAGGGTCAGTTTCGTTTGAAGAAGCGCCAGGTTCTGTCCCACGCAGGTTCGCGCACCGAGCCCGAAGGGGATGAATGCAAAAGGGTGGCGCGCAGCGCGAGACATGCCGTTGGAGAAACGGCCAGGATTGAACTCGTTCGCGTCGCTGCCCCACGTGGCCTGATCGTGATGAACGGCCAAGATGGGGATCAGAAGCTCCGTCCCGCACGGGATCTTCAACTTCCCTAGCTCCACGTCAGCTTTGGCCCTTCTGATGGTTGCGATGGTCGGAGGGTACAGCCTTAGAGACTCGTTCACGATCATCGTCAACTGCAAATATGAATTTCACAAGAAAATGTTTCTTTCTCATTATAAAATGAATTTCAATTATTTAAAAGAACCCTACCTCATAATTATTAAAATTTATATGTATTTAAGTGTTTGATACGAGAATCGACAAGTTGATGACCCAGGAAAGATTCGAGAATTTTGAGGGAAGTGTTTTTAATCTCTGCAACAAACGTTTGTTAAACGAAAACAAAAGTTGGAAGAGGGAAACGATAACACTGCCCCTACATGCTTCCTTGAGATAAGAAACAGGAAAGCCGAAAGGGCCGCAGTTGGGTTTCCTTGTGTGAGGAAACCAACACAGAAAACAAGGCCCCAAGAGACAAAACATGATTTTTGTCTCAATCCCCAACAAAACAAAACAAAAACTTGCTTAAAAGATTATATATGATTATGCACACTTGCTTACTTACTGTCTTAAGCTTGACGATATCGTCCTTGGTAGGGATGCCACGTGCACCGCACACCATCGCCACCTCCTCACGTGCCTCTACCTGCCACTTCGGATGCATAGCAAGCAGAATAGTGCTCCACGTCAGCATGTTGGAAGTTGTGTGTTTCCCTGCAAAGAAAAATGTCTTGCACTCTTCCACCATGTCATCCACCGTTACGGAAGCTCCAATCATAAGCCCCAGCAAATCCTTCGCTCCTTTCGTAATTTCATTCCCACACGCATTCTCTTTTCGTCTATCGATCAACTTCACCAATGATCTCTTCATTTTCTTATCCAATCTCCAAGAATTTAAATTCCTCCTCGTCGGAAAGAATCTAAACAAACCCAAGTTTCAAAATATTACTCTCATTAATTAATTACACAGGGATTGTTTCTTGTTTCTTGTTTCTTGTTTCTTACCTGGAACCTGGAATGAACACTTTTTGGAAGGCATCGGCTGCCAGTTCCATTTGTTGGGCTTGTAACCGGAAAACGGCTTTCCCGTCTTCGTAGCTGCTTCCAAACGCTGTCCTAGTTATTACATCTTCTGTTAAGGTTTGAAAACATTCTGAAACTTCGATTTCCACTTCACCCTTCTCGGCCATTGTCTTCCACTTCTCCAACATCTCAACCACGCTTGTTGCCATATTCGGTATCAACAACTACAAAAGTGTATTTTTTTTATTTACGCCATTAAAATAAATTAAAAAAAAAAGGCACACATGAACAATTTAACATATTATTATATAATACTGTAAGTTACTTTGAGATTCTCCATACGAAAGGTGGGAGAGATGATTCTTCGGTGGTGAGCCCATTTTTCTCCTTTTAGGCTCAGGAGCCCATCACCTTCAAGCTGCTTGACAAGTGGGGGAGATTCGTTTTTCTCGTAGAATTCTGACTTGGAGATCAAGATTTCTCGGATGAGGTCTGGATCAGAGATGATGACTCGAACGGTGGGTCCAAACCAAACCAGGAACGTCGAACCTTTATCAAATATAATTCATGTTTTTATTAATTAATGAATCGAATGATTATGCAATTGAATGGTATGTGTAATTTTGCATTAATGGCATTATTTTTATGATGTGAGAAAAAAAAATGAGACATTTTTACATGAAGGTGGAACTACCACAGAGGGTTGTGTAGGAAGTGTGAAGTTTGTAAAATGATGAAAGATGCAGGAAACATGACAACCGTTGGTTTCAGAGGGTGCAAGGACGGTGTAGACCCTACAGCACAGAGACATTAACAGAGAGGTGGCAAAAAACAGGAGGAGGAGGGAATTGAAGAAGACAAGTCAATTTAAAAACGGTTACCAAACACATACAACTACATTGTCACAATTCAATTCCCCATATAACAACACAAGAAAAATAAGACATGGGAAAGAGCAAAATCAGATGACAACTTCGCATTCAACAAAATTGAACTGATATAAGTAAGAAGGGTTCATTTATAAGCCTGGTATTTCTTTTTTCTTGTAAGAAAATAAACTGGGAAAAATGGGTACCTTAATTTTGTATAACTGACATCTGTACCGGACAGGAATCAGTTCCTAATAAATATGTGATTAACATACAGAAGTTGAGGTTAATTAAGGTTTTAAAAAGTTGCAGTAGTCATTGTCACTGTTACTCATACTGCAGGAAGTTATGGATAAATACGACTACAACTGTGATTGCCTGGTAAGCTGAAAAAACTCAGAAATGGCGATGTTGGGGTCAAACTCCAAGTTGCGGACTTTGGGCATTACTTTACTACCACAACGATGTATCAGAAAAAACAGAGAGAAACACATAAAATGGGAAAACAAGAAAAAAAGTTGATCGAGAAAGGAGGTGGTGCAATAAACAGTTACCGGTGGAAAAGAAACGGCAAAAAAGCTACCTTTCTCCAGAAATGAGGCCTTGAAAGTCTCAAAACCAGGAAAAGTAACAGACCTTTGAACCTTTGAAGAGAAACAATATGGGTATGAACAAGTGTGAGAAAACATTCATGCAAGCAAGATTGGAGACAATGTATGCGTGTAGGAGGGAGAGTGGCAGGGTGTGTGAAGGAGAGAGGTAGTAATGGTGATAAGAAAAAAATAACGTACCATAAATTTTGTTCCAGTGATGGTAGAAGGAAAGGACTCTGGGGAGAATGTTGTGAGAGAAAGGCATGGGTTGGGAAGAGGCTTTCATCATCATTCCGACAAGTTCTTTAACATTTCCGAGGAAGAAACGATAAGGAGGTCCTCTTATTCCTTGGTCGGAGAAATGGGCTTCAATTTTCCTTGGTCTCCACCAGAAAGAGAGTGCGAGCTTGAAGATGAGTAGCAGAGTGATGAGAAAGACAAAAAGAATCTTAAAAAGTTCCATGATGTTGAAAATGAGTGTATGTTTGATGTGTGTTGGGGTGCAGAACTGTTATGTGTGGTTTGGTTGTTGCTGTGTTGTTGTTGGCTTTATAACATTTGAAAGAAAGAGAGAGACAGAGGAAGAGAGCAGAGGAGGCAGAGAAAAGATAACCAGAACAAAGGGCGTAGGGGCCGCCGTTGGAATTCTAATGGTCAACCAATTTGACCTTATTTTAAACAATAAGCTTTTTCATACAAATTTTACCTTTGTCTTTTTTCATGTAAAACTATCTCATTTTTTTCTTAATATTTTTCCCTTAATAACATTTTTAAATCATAACATCAAATTCAAGATAAAGGAAATTATCTAAAAGGTGAAAAAAAATATAAAAAAAATTAAAGTTCTCATATTTTTTAAGAGGTATTTTTAGTGAGAAAAGTCATTATAAACATAAATTTAAATTGAAAAATGCATTGTTTATAATTATTAGTTTGAATTTATTTTTATAATAGGTATTTTACCTGATTGTCTAGGTGTTAAACAACTTTTTTTTTCTATATTGTGTATGCATTTCTTTATTACAATCTTTATGTTGTATTCTTTGTTATATTTATTCTTTAATTTGATAAATTTTTACACGATGGAAAATGATAAATATGTTTTGAGATGTTAAATTACATAGTAATGGTGCTAAAAAATAAAAAATAATTCAAAATATAAAAGAATTGCCAAATAAAAATAATAATAATCAGAAAAAACTGCCCAAATTGTAGAATATTTAAAATATATCTTTTATTGTAAAGTAATTTTACGAAATAATTATAAGATAACATAATGATAAAAAAAATGTGAACACGCATCATTATTATCTTTCTATTTTCTTTAGTTAAATTGTATATATTCTCCTTAAAATTAACAAGTTTTCATTTGATTTCATTATTTTGTTTTTATTCTTATATATTTTGAAACTATCGTTTTTAGTTTTGATGAAATGTATGATTTTTCGTTTTAGTTTTTTAAATATATTTTTTCACTTTTCATCTTTTAGGATTTTAAATTACGACTTTTATATTATAATATTTATTTTAAAAATATAAAAATAAAAAATATTTTAGAAATATTGAAATTTATTTTTAAGTCGTAAACATTAATATTATTATACATAATTTGTAAAGGTTATTTAATCATCTATTCCATGTATATAAGTAGTTAATTAATGTGGTATATTGCTAGGAATTACAAGTATTATATTTTAGTTTTAGATTACTAAAATTAATAGTAACTATATGTAAGACTACATAAAATATTTGGTAGGAAGATGTTAACAAATTTCTTATGACACTCATAAGAATGATAACTTATTTTTATAGAACTGAGATGCAGAATTAATAGTATTATTTATATCTTGTTAGCTAATCAAATTTAAAATTTTATTTCAATAAGCTGCATATTATCAAATTGATCTACAATTATAACTATGAAAAATAAAAGCTATAAAATTATTTAATTATGCAATATTCATTAATTACTTGTAAGACATAGTCTCAATAAGGACATAAAAAAATACACTACTGCACCTTGATTACTCAACAATGTTCTTTACTTATACACAAACATAAATGCATTAACATGATTATAAAATAAACACATCACTATATTTCTCACTTAACACTATTTAACTAAACGTTATTAAAATTTCTATTAAGAAAATTCATACTTATTATTGTTATTATCATGTTTATCAAGAAGATTCACATTTATTATTGCCTCCTTCTAACTTCAATATCCTTAGTTATTTACATTCTT
The DNA here is from genome assembly GCF_029865625.1 of Vigna umbellata. Taxonomy (NCBI): domain Eukaryota; kingdom Viridiplantae; phylum Streptophyta; class Magnoliopsida; order Fabales; family Fabaceae; genus Vigna; species Vigna umbellata. The sequence continues at coordinate 9,962,372 of NC_142166.1, forward strand.
AATTACATTAAAATATACAATTTTATCATTTTTTATGAATAATGAATTAAAAATCATATATATATATATATATATATATATATATATATATGCTTTTGCAAAAATAATATTAAAAAATAATGTAATCTTTATTTTTAAAAAAGATAATTTATTTACCTATATATATTTTAAAGTAAATATATGTTACTTGTTTATTTCTTTTATTAAATGATTAAATAAAGTATTTTATAAAATAATATAAAAAAAGTCATGTAAGGAAAAATTATTTAGTTATTTGAAAATAAAGAAAACTTATTTTACTAATTTTATTAAATAAAATATTTTTTATTTATTAAAAGATAAAATTGTCTGATCGAAAGATCACACTAAAAAAAGTATATCCTCTTTTGTATAATGATATAGATGGGTATTATGTTAGAATAATTGCTAAAATAAACAACAATACTTAAAAATTGTAGTGTTTGCATGTTATAAGAAAATCCTTCTATTTTTATATGAAAACAGTTTTAGAGTTGCGTGAGTTATCTTCATATTCTAACCAAATTATTTCAAAAACACAATACGAATAAAATGATTTTTGTTTGTATCACAGAGACAACATATGTTTTAGTGATTTACGATAACAATTTTTATCTAAAAGAAACCCAAAAAGTTTACAGAAAAACAGTTTTGTAAGTGATATATGATAAAGTGTTATTGCTGTAGTAGGCAACACCAAAATTGTTGTTTATCTTGTCGATACCCTTTTTAAAAAGAAATATTTCAAAAAATAAATAAAATCAACAGCTAATGGTAGGAAAATATTTTATTAATTAAAATGAACGGATCATTTAGGATATAAATCCAGAAGTAATGGAAAAAAATGTCCTCGTATTTAATTCACTTAACAAAAATGTCATATAAATCACCAACTTATTGAATTCACACCGATTTCATGAAAATTTTACTTTTTTTTATAGATTTATAGTCTATAATTTAAAAATTATGTAACCTTTTACGTTATATTATTACAAGGAAAATATATAATAGCGAGAAATATATAGACAAAAGTTATGAATATCTTAAAAAAAAAAAATAAATAAATATAAGAAAAAGAGACTAATCACTCTATCTTATGCTGCAAGTTTGTGTAAAGAAGCTAATTTATAAAAAATGTTTTATTCTTTTACTATTTGGTTAAGTACACATTTAAGTTTTTGTTATGTTATTATCCACTTTATTAGTAAAGAGAATATTTGTCTGTTGATTCTTTGAAACTATAAGATAATTTGTGGAGTACTCCTTAATTACTATAAGTGTAAGATTTTACCCGATTAGATCTCTTAAAAAAATTTCTTCATATTGATATTTTTTCACATTAAAAAGTTTTTATGCCTATTAACTTCTACCTTTTCTATTTTGTACATTTTTTTCCGTATTATTTATATAAAAAAGAGTTATACGGATTTTGCTTCACTTATTCTTTGGTATTTTTGTTATTTTTCCAACAAAAGTTATTTTAAAATTAAGAAGTAAAAGACATTAAAATAAGGAAAAATATCGTGTTTTACTTATAAAAAATAACTTTCAAGATAACGGTATGCTATAAAATTAAAAAAAAGAAATTTAACTGTCGATGAATATTAATATTTTAATCTTTATTTTCTACTTTTATTTTATTTGTATATTTCTTCATTCATACTATCATATTCACAAATAAAATATATGTCAAATATTCTATTAAAAGATATTACACAATCAAATATTGTGTTAGTTATAATTTATATATTATTATAATTTGTGCAGATTTGTATGTCATTCCTTTAATAGATGAAGAATTATAAGATCCTTGATATATATATATATATATATATATATATATATATATATATATATATATATATATATATATATATATATATATATATATATATATATATATATATATATATATATATATATATATATATATGGTACTTACTCTTTGAAATAATACATCAGAATTATTTTTTAAATCTTTTATTATGGTATCAAGAGCCAACATTGATATCCTCTAAGATATAGGAATCCGTGCTTTTTTCATTGAATATTTCTGATGGCTTCTTCTGATGACAATCAATCAGAGAAACATGATTCTGGAACTTCTGCTGCTTCCAAGAGTTATATTTCTATTGCTGTCGGATTTGTGACCAAGTCAGGTATATCTAATTCTGCCCTTAATCTTTCTGTTATTACTAAGGATAGTGATTAGATAATTGATTCGGGTGCTACTGATCATATGACTTGTGATCCTCATATATTTACTAATTTTTCCTCTAATTGTTCTAAAATTGTTATTATTAATGTCAATGGGGTCTCATCTCCTATTGAAGGTATAGGTACTATATCCCTCTCACCCTCATTATCGATTCCTAATGTTTTATTTGTTCTTACATTAAACTGTAATCTTATCTCCGTCAGCAAGTTAACCAAATCACATTCTTGTGTTGCCTTATTTTACCCAACCCATTGTCTTTTTCAGAACATCCATTCCAAGGAGAAGATTGCTAGTGGTAGAGAGAGTGAAAGACTGTATTATCTTGAAAATGTCTCACAATCAAACCATAAAAAAGGATTGACTTGTCTTGCGAGCGATCACATACAAGATAAAAACAAAAAAGAAATTTGGTTGTGGCATAGACGGTTGGGACATCCCTATTTTGGTTATTTAAAAAAATTATTTCCATCACTATTTTATAAATGCAATATTTCTGATTTTTTTTGTGAAACTTATGTTTTGGCAAAAAATCATCGTGTTGTGTTTTTTTTAAGCAATAAGAAAACTAATTTTCCTTTTTCATTAATTCACACAGATGTTTGGGGCCCTGCCCTGCAATCTACACATAATGGAAAAAAATGGTTTATCAGTTTTGTTGATGATTGTACTCGGGTAACTTGGGTATATTTGCTTAAATATAAAAGTGATGTGTGTGATGTGGTTCGTTCCTTCTATCATTTGATTGTTACACAATTTAACACATCTATTAAGGTCATTCGATCAGACAATGGAGGAGAATATTTTAAGACTGAATTATCTCATTTATGGGGTGCGGCTGTGCGCTCTACCGTTTATTTAATTAATCGAACTCCTTTTAGTGTGCTTAACTTTCGAAGGCCTTCTGATGTATTGTCTGATCATTGTATCCTTTCTCCCATAGTTTATTTACCACCTCATATTTTTGGATGTGTTATATATGTTCACTTACACCCACATCAACGTACAAAGCTTGAAGAATGAGCGATCAAATGTGTTTTTGTTGGGTATGGATCAACTCACAAAGGTTATCGTGCTTACCATCCACCATCAAGGAAATTTTATATTTCTATGGATGTGACATGTAATGAGCATGAATTTTTTTATGTTGATTCTCCACTTCAGGGAGGCAATGAAAGTGAAGTGCATAATCATGATGTTGGTATGTTTGATTGTGAAGATAAATTATTGTGTGAGGATCATTGTGCAGGAAGTGAGCCAATCCTAAATATGGACCCTTCTTTTCTGGATAATATAGTGTCTTCTGATCATAACCAATTGGCTCAATCTTCTCCACAGGTTCAACTTGACTCTTCAGAGGTACCTTCTGATCCTATCTCTGATAATACTAATTTAGATGAAATTGATCATGGAGTTGCTCCTTGTTTGCGTGAGACCACCAGCACACCAAACACTGAGTCTACTACTATTCAATATATTCTTCCATCTCGTTCTAACCGTGGTCAACCTCTAGTTAAATATGAACCAAACCTCCAAGCCAAAGTTAAATATCCCATTAGTAAATATGTGTCATCTCACAGGTTATCTCTATCATATGCATCATTTGTATCTCAATTATCTTCAGTTTCTATTCCTAGTAATGTACAGGAAGCTTTGGCAGATCCTAGATGGACCGAAGCAATGGTTGAGGAGATGGCAACTTTAGAAAAAAATAACACTTGGGATCTTGTGTCCTTACCAAAAGGGAAGAAAACTGTGGGCTACAAATGGGTCTTTACAATTAAGCATAAAGCTGATGGAACTATTGAGAGGTATAAAGCACGACTTGTGGCTAAAGGTTACACTCAGTCTTATGGTGTAGATTACCAAGAGACGTTCGCACCAGTAGCCAAACTCAATACTGTGAGAATACTTTTGTCGCTAGCTGCAAACCAAGATTGGCCTCTTCTACAATTTGATGTGAAAAATGCTTTCCTACATGGAGAAATTTCAGAAGAAATTTATATGGATTCTCCACCAAGCATGACTGATTCAATTGGAATGAAGGTTTGCAAATTAAAGAAGGCGCTATATGGATTAAAACAATCCCCAAGAGCATGGTTTGGAAGGTTTACCAAGTCTATGAAGGCTTTTGGCTATAGAGCAAGTAACTCTGATCACACCTTATTTTTTAAGGGAGGAAAAGGAAAAATTACAGCTTTGAGTATATATGTAGATGACATGATTGTTACAGGAAATGACCAAGATGAGATTTCTAGTTTACAACAATACCTTGCATCTGAATTTGAGATGAAACAACTTGGAAACCTCAAATATATTTTGGGTATTGAAGTAGCTAGATCAAAACATGGTATTTTTCTATGCCAAAGAAAATATACTATTGATTTACTGTCGGAAACTGGGTTGCTTGGAAGTAAACCAGCTGATACACCAATTGAACAAAATCATAAATTCTTTCAATGCTCAGATTCAGCAAGCATAGACAGAGGAAGATACCAAAAGCTAGTAGGAAAATTAATTTATTTGTGTCATACACGTCCAAATATCACCTATGCAGTGAATGTTGTTAGTCAATTTATGCATGACCCACGGAAGCTTCATATGGATGCTGTTGAAAGGATTTTGAGATATTTGAAGTCTGCTCCTGGAAAAGGAATTTTGTTCTCAAATCATGAAAACTTAAAGGTAGAAGGGTACACTAATGCAGATTGGGCAGGTTCAAAAGATGATAGAAGATCTACCTCTGGATACTTTACTTTTGTAGGAGGGAATCTTGTAACTTGGAGGAGTAAAAAACAACCTGTAGTAGCAAGATCTAGTGCTGAAGCAGAATTCAGAGGCATGGCACTAGGTGTATGTGAACTTATGTGGATTAAAAATGTACTATCAGATTTGGGCTTTAAACAAAATGAAGCTATGAGTTTGTACTGTGACAATACTTCGACTATAGCAATTGCTCACAATCCTGTGCAACATGATAGAACAAAGCATGTGGAGATTGATAGACATTTCATCAAAGAAAAGCTTGAAGCTGGAATAATTTCATTTTCTTTTGTAAGATCAGAATTGCAGTTGGCTGATGTTCTCACCAAAGGAGTGTCAAGAAGATTGTTTAATGAGTCTCTATTCAAGTTGAGAATGTGTGATATCCATGCACCAACTTGAGTGGGGGTGTTAAGATATGCTAAATATTCTATTAAAAGATATTAGGCAATCAAATATTGTGTTAGTTATAATTTAGATATTATTATAATTTGTGCAGATTTGTGCACCTGTGATTCCTTTAATAGATGAAGAATTATAGGATCCTTGAATGTATATATATGGTACTCTACTCTTTGAAATAATACATCAGAATTATTCTTTAAATCTTTTATTAATATCTTATTTCTTGTAAGAATTAAATTTTATGAAGTTGGACCACACCTCATTTATTTTGTCAAAATACTTCAAAAAAAAGCAACAAGTATTTTTGTGATTAACTTAACTTTCTAATCTCGCATTAATCTTGAATAAAAGTGTTTATTTTCTTGCTATATTTATTTTGATAAGAAACTTAACAATTTTTAAGATATTTAAATACATTAAATTTAAATTATTTTTAAATTTAAATTTTTAAAATGTTATTCAAAACAATGCAACATTAAAGGAATTCACTTGGTCTCTAAATAATTTGTAAGAGAAATTCACTTCCGTTCTAAAATGCAAGAAAATAACTTGACTTATTTCTAGTTTTTTTAAGGCTTGGTTTTGCCATGGCTAATCTTAGGAAAGGAGGGAGATGAGCCTATATTAGGGTTATTCTTGGATGAATTAGGATAAGCTTTGACAAAGTTCTTGAAAGAAAACCATGGAGAAGTATTATCTTTTAATGAAACATTACAAGGAAATTGAGCTTCTTGGACAATAAGGAATTAAACCAAAATTAAGGGAATTTTCTCTTCTTGAATAAAGAGTAAATGTGTTAACCATTTAAGTTCACGTACACATTCATCACTCAATTCAGATCTCATCCTAGTTATTTGTACACAACTCAAACAACAAATATATATTTTCAAACCATTATCAAATTATGTTTTCACACGCTCAAAAACTTTTACAAATTATCCTTAACCTCATATTCTAAATATACAATTCAAAAATATTTCTCAATCTAAAAATACATTTTGAAATATATTTTTGAATATATCGTATACTTCAAAACATATTTCCAAATTTAAAAATACTTTTCAGATTGCACGAAATTCGTTAAATAAAGGTATAGAGATAACTTTTAGCTTTTTATTATAATTTTAATTAGGGATTATTTGATATTTATGGATTTTATGGGAGTAAAAATCACATGATCCATGTTTCTGATAAAAAGGAAAAAAATGCTAATGATTAATTTGAGTTATTTTTTACTTCAAAAACTCTATTGATGATAAAAAAATAATAATAGATTCCTTCACATAAAATAAGCTAAACCAACTGCATCATTAAATGTAGTTTTTATATTTCACAAAAATAAGCACGATTCTTTTTTTGACAAAAAAAAAACTCATTGCATTTCTCTACTGATTGATATTGTGTTTGGATACAACTTGGTATATAATCGAAAACCTGGCATAAATATATTAGAAGTACTTGTGGAAAAGAAGACTACAAAAGACCATTCCACCAAAAAGATACAATAGACCTGGGGATATAATTATATGATATCATCATTCAAAGCATGAAGAGCAATAGAATCTGACATGTATCCTGTAGTCCCTAGAATTTGGAATCCAAATTGTTACTCAATGTAGTACTTATTTTTGAAAGGTGCAAGTAGCTTGCCGGAATGCTGATGAATCTCACATCCAAGTTCAACCTCCATCAAACGATGATTCGCCTTTGAGCGACTCATCAGAAAAGAAACCTTTAAATCATCACCTTCACTGAGATTCATAGGAGGATGCAAAAGAAAAACCTGTCCAATGATTAAATATATCATCAAACTAACATTATCATGCAGCTGGATATAAAAGTCAGACCGTAGGTTATGACTACAACAATAAATGCTGCACATACATACATCATTATTCACAAAGCATGGAAGTTATCTCTTTGTCTGTTTTCCATTCTCTATAAAATTGTTAACACGTACTTTAAGAATACAACATGCACTTTAAGCGAGTGTTTGAAGCAAATCGAAGAACTACACAAGCAAAAACAGCAAACTACAAGCATCTGAGTCAACTCAACACAATTTTTTGACCTATTATTGTTTAGAGATTAAGTAGCTAGAAAACTACTGAGAAGAGGAAGAAAGCATCAGGTATTCAAAGCTTCTGTCCTGTGACGTGTCTGTTTCATCCTTGCTACAATTTTTAAAGTCAAACATGAAATGTGTACGTTGTGTTGGGGCTTTTTAAAATTTTTAGAAATCAAACTACCGTAAAGAAGTTTGTATTCCTTCAACAGTGTTAAATTGTTCTCTAAAGTAAAGAGCCTATAGTGGAGAAACTGATACTGACAAAATTATTTCATGACCAAGACTATATCACCAAGAAGTTGATGCAGCACAAACCTGTTGGCCCCAATGTGTACCGTAATCCACACTAGGAGCTGTAGTTAACTCAATCTCCTGTTTAGCTGGATCCTCACTTCTTCCCTGGTGAATTAAAACAGAAAACATTGGGATTAGGATTTATGATATTTGATAGATACAAATGTTGTTAAAAAGGTCAGAATAACTAACCCGAAAATGTACATCAAACCACCCTCCAAATCCACACAACTTTGCGTTTTCCATGGTTATTGACAAAGAAAAGTTTGATCTAACTTTTTCTATGTCAGCCACTGTGGCAGTTAAACAATCAATTTCCTTTATTATGGCAGCAGTTCCAATGACTTGATGTGGATGAAGGTTGTTCCACAAAGATGTCTAAAGAAATCACAGCAAGCATAAATTAATCTAATGAGCAATCTTTATCCTTTTATATCACACTCTGACATTAACTTACAATAACGAAGCCAAATTTAATTTGTATATCCAGTAACACCCACAAAGTAAAAAGAAACCATTAATCATTGTTGATGCACAATCCCAACCGAACCCCCTTTATAGTCTAGGTATCCAGCATGCAATCCTACCACAATCACAAAAATAAGTTTTGGAACTACAAATTTTCAATCTGGTAAAACACATAGAATTGAATTTTTGTAAACCATCACGCAACTTTGACAATCATGATAAGAATACCAAAATTTACTTCTAAAAACTAATTCACTAATTTTAAACAAACAAGAAAACCAACTAAATTATAAGAACTCATAGGCTTCCAACTATGATCGAAATATTATTTCAGTACAAATAAACCACTAAAACCAAAGTATACAACTTGCCTGAAGATAGTATTTTCTTTGCTCATCTGAAAAAGGCTTTGTTAAAGTGCTCATATCAACACCATAGTAGGTTTTTGTTTCATCAACGAAGTTGTTCCAATCATCCATAGTTGATTCATATTCTCCTGATTTGTGATCAACTATCCCAGTCCTGATGGGTGCCATCCACATGCGAGCATGACTAGGATACCTGCCAAATAAAGCTTCTCAAATCACTAATTACGTAGGAAACACCAAAAGCAATCAAAGAAATACACAGGTAACCAAAATTCATAACATAACCATCAGGCAACAACCAAATTAATTATACATGTAAATTATCACCATTGGTAATGTGATGAAATGAGCATAGTGCGCACTACATGCCAAGACAATGAATCTAATGTAAATAGATAAGCACTGAGTAGTTTTGTATTTAACTCACGAGACAAGTTTGGCACTATATTTGTTGACTAATGAGTGATGACTATGAAATAAGAATTTTGAAGCTAACCAATTCCATTGAAAACTATAGAATATGTTACACAGAACAAAACTCTGTGCCTTCTGTGTAGCTTGGTTTGAAACGTGGACACAATTGTTGAAATTTAAGGAATACATCTTTTTTGGGGCAATAGTTTTGCTTCAAATATCAAATGACCAAATATACTCCAGTAGAAATCTTAAAAATCCCAGAGAACGAATGAATGCTGCAATATGAAAAATGAACTACACTATCTATTTTAATGGGCACAACCAAAACACAAAATGGATGAATAGGTAAGGTGGTAGGGAGCAAATGAGAAGACACAAAACATCAACGCATCAAAATACTTTTTTCTCTGCTTTGAGACATAAAAATAGTTGCGGCAGAAAAATAGTTGCAACAATACATACATCACTCCTGTCGGTTTGAGCCAGTGGTCACGAGCATGTATAACTGAATCAAACATGGATTCTCGCAGAAGAAAATAACCCATCCACTCAGAGATGATCACGTCAACTGCAAGTTACATAATAACATCTAAGGCCACAAGGATAAACAACAAGTATAATTTAGATCAAGAGGGGAAAATGAACAAAACTCAAATTTACTAATAAAACACAGCACAAAGTGTTTTTTTTTTTAATTTAAGAAAACAATTTGTATTTCCATTTCCTTATTTTACCAATAATTACAAAACATCACTTTATTTTAGAAAACGGATAACACACAAAAACTGTTGTTTTCTTCCACCACAAATCCTTTAAAACAGGAAACAGAGTAAATGTCATTTTTGAAATCATTAATGTACACAAGAACCAGAAACACAAAAAAAAACATAAGTTATATCAAACAAACTAAACAGATCTCATTAATTCTAACCTTTCTCAGGCAAGGTAACATCCTCCATTGATCCCTCGATGACCTCAACTACATTCTGAAGATTATTCGCTTTGACGAGTGCACGGGCATGTTCTGACATCTTCGTCGCTTCCACTGCATACACCTTCCTCGCACCCGCTTGCGCTGACCATATAGCAAGAATGCCACTTCCAGTCCCCACATCCAAAACAGTCTTCTCCCAAATTAACTCACGAAGTCAGTTCCAAATCATAACATAAACACAAAAAATAACCATAACCAATGCTCTCAAACTATAACACAGTAGCAAAGGTTGTCTTATCCAATTCCTGTATCAGTAAAATTTCCACTACCATCGAAGTTGGGCTCAGCAACTAATTTCACAAGTTTTACTTCACCTCATTTTTTAATATAAATTGCAAAATGAAATCCCAATTTCTTATTAGAAAGTATTGAAGATAAAACCTAGGGTTGTACTAATCTCAGCTCAAAATAAGATACTTCCAAGGGTAATTTAATTCAACCTTTTAAGTTTGATAGGAAAATAAAGAATAGCAAAGGTTCATTCATAGAAGACGGCACTTAGTGATAAATGGTTGATGCGTAAAATGGTGATATGAAGACGCTGACCTTGCCAGCGAAGTGGTTTTTGTTCTCAAAGATGGCGTTGAAGTAAGCGTCCATGCGAACACGATCCGAGAGCATATCCTTCTGGTGGTAGAGGAAAGCATAGGTGCAGAAGTAATTGGCGAAGTCAACGTCTTTGGGAACAGGGGCGCCTCGACCACCGGGAGCGGCGTTTGCAGAGGTTCCCATCTTACACACACTCGCCCTTGCGCCGTTGCTCTCTCAGCTCCGTTCAACTTTTAGGGCATGCTAACTTTCGCGGCACAACAGCCTTGCCTCTGTCTACGGTTAGTTTATACTTGCTGTCTTTTCGAGTACTTTAATGAATTTTTAAAACCGTCTTGAATAATAATAAAAATTAAATTTCGGGTTTATATTTTTTAATTCAAATAATTACTTATTATAAAATAATTATTTACATTTTTATTTTTAGTAACTATTTTTTAAAATTTAAATAATTATTTATGATAAAAAAGTTATTTATAAAAACTATTTTTTAGTTTTATCATTTTAGTAACTATTATTTTTAATTTAAAAAATTACTCATTATGTATAATTTATATAACTATATATAAAAAAATACATCTATTTGGTATCTCTCTTGTTTTTTTAATTTTACCTCTTATTTACTATTTTTTAAATTTAAATAATTATTCATAATAAAAAATTATTTTTCAATTTTATCATTTTAATAATTACTTTTTCTAATTCAAATAATTACTCATTATAAATTGATTATTTACTTTTCAAAATTTAAGTATTTACTCATAATAAAAAAAATATTTACAAAAATTATTTTTTAGCTTTATCATTTTGTAACTATTTTTTTAATCAAATAATTACTCATAATAAAATAATTATTTAATTTTTTATTATATTGGTAACTTTTTTCAAATTTAAATAATTATTTATAATAAAAAAAACCTATTTACATAATATTACTTTTTTTCAATAACTAAATTTATTTTATTTATAGTTATACCTATAACTGTATACATCTTTTATTTTTTTTTCAACTTTATTATTTTAATTACTACTTTTAAAATTTAAATTATTTATAAATATTTAGAAATTGCGTACACATGTACACGATAGTGTATGCGTTTATGATAGTAATAATAGTAATATTTAAAAAGAATTTTCTTAATATTTTTTAATTTTATTGAATCTATTCTATATCTTTTATTTTAAATTAAATTTTAGTATTTTATTTTTAAAATGTTAATATTTATATCTCTATAAATTATTTATCATAAATTTGATAGATCTTACGCCATAAGAAACATATATTGATACAAATTTAGTTATGATGTAATTTATATATTTAAAATAATTTATGCGTCAAATTTGAGTTATATAATACAAGCTTAACACTTAATTTGGTCTCTAATTTCATTCAATTTTTCAAAAAAGAACTTTCAATTTTTTATTTGTTCAATTTAGTTTTATAGTTGAATGTCAGGCGAAGCAATCTAGAGATAAGAACACAGTTTAGTCAAGATTTTCTAGTTTAAGAGGATACGAGGGACTTATATCCACATCTTTTTCTTTGGTCAATCTAATTTCTGGAAATGATTTTTTTTGTTATTGGGAGAATGTAAGAACCTAAAAGTTTTCTAGGCTGAAGTACTACTTTGTGGTCCAAATTGATGGAGTTGATATACAAATTCTTAGAATAATGAGTTACAAAGGGAATTATGTAGTTTGATAAGTGGTATAGAGTCTTTTATAACTTGTTCATACTATTAGATGGTCAAATTTTTTATGTCAAGTGGAGAAAAAGAAACTAAGTTGTTTTATACTTGTTTTAAGGTGAAATTAGGGATTTTTGATAGGCAAAATTATGAGGAAATGGTTGGTCTAGAAAAACAAAAAATTGAGGTTAGTTTGGAAGTCGTTTAAGACTTGTTGAAGTTGTAAAACCAGTCAAATATGGCGTGGAGTTCAATAGTGGACTAGTGAGTGGGTATTTGCATGTTTTTTTGTCCAAATAAGGGGGTTTTGAGTGGTGAAATTCTAAAAGAGTGGTTTTAGAAAGAAACTTAATGTTTGGGGTTGGTGTCTAGGCCATTTAAGATTTGTATAGCATATTTGTTCAATTAAATCTGAGGTAAAATGTTTAAAATATGATATATGAGTTTTGGTTGCAAATTAATTGATTGAACTTTGATTCCTTAGCAAATCATCAAATTGGTATCTAATCTAAGTTATAAAGATGTATTTGAATCATTCTCATTGTCTAAAATGTCATTTTGATTATTTAGATAGGTATTGAGATCAAACGAAGCTAGTTTTAGAGTTGCTGATTTTCTATTATAGGGTTGAACGCCAAGATTGTAGGACTGAGCGCCAACATTCCATTGGTGTTGGGGCTGAGCGCCAGGAAAGTAGCAATGAGCACCACTTTCCAATGGAGATTGGGCTAAGTGCCAGAATGCTCAAGTTGAGCGTCAAGGATGCAATATTGATTTTTGATCTCTATTTTCTTGTTCTTATTGGCTTTTGAGTTGTATTTAGTACTTTGATAACTTGAATGAGTTGTTTTCTGGTTCTTTTGGTGGATGTTTAGTGGATTCATGTATTTAGTATGCAATGAGGCTATGTATATGATTAAGTATGGTGCAAACATATGGGTAACATGTATAATGATATGCAAATAATATGGAAATTGTGGATTTAAGTATGAGTGAGAAAGGAATTCCAAGGAGAAATATCCTAAGTTGGTTATATTGTGTAATGTATTTGAAGTAGGGGCTCCTGGATTGGGAAATGATCATCACACTCTCAATAACCCCATCTTAAGTAGAGATAGGTGATTATGTCGTGGAGAGTAGCAGGAGGTCCTAGTTTATGGTCACTGGTTTTAGTCATAGATGTTTGACAAATTAACCTTGGTATATGGTATTATTGGGGGTGGTTGAGGTTTTGATTATTATTTCTGAGCAGGTTGCTCCACCATATAAGGGTGCAGGTTTTCCATGAGTCTGACATCAATGCATCTATCCGGATAGTAAAAGTTTCAAAGTGTGGAAGGGATTAGTTTCAGCATTGATTGATTCATAATATGCATGTATTTGTTATTGTTTTAAATTGTATGTAAAATCTTTTGATACTTTAGTTTATCCTTGTTTTTGTGTTGTCTGTCTTTAAGTATGTTTCTCTTTGGCAATGATCACCTTAATGGGTGAGTTTAAGTGGTGTATCTGGGGAACATGTGCTAGTTGGTAGCGAAGCTGACGCCTAGAGTAGGAAGTTTTAGCTTCTTTTCTTTGTTTGTAAAGTTGACCTTACTCTTTTGACTTAATGTAGTATGTATTCTTCTAGCATAAAAGGGTCTACATATGAAGTTTTTTATTATAAATTATTTATGAATATTTGTAACGAGAATTTTATATGTTTTTCTTTGGTTAATGCTTGTGTAATATCAAAGATATGATATCTCATATAATAGTTAAATACTATTAAATTTTGGGATGTTGTAATATATTATATAAAACTATTATTTAACCGGTTAAATTTGTGAAAAATTAAAAAAAAACAAATATACAATTAAATTATTTATTTATTTAACATGTTTTCACAAATTTTATATGAGCTTTATACCACAGCGAAAAAATTGTTGCTTTAAAAATGAGAAAAAAATTATATATATATATATATATATATATATATATATATATATATTCATGTTTTTTTTCACTATATGAAATCTCTGAAAATTTATAGAAAAATTTAAAAATGTAAATTATGACTTTTTTTTAATGAATAAATCAATAAAATGAACGTAAGACGAAGTCCTTTAATAAATGAGTTAAGGCATGTCTTTGTTTATACGTGGGATGTTTATGCTGCAAAATGTTTTAATCCAAAATCTTAAAAGATGATTTCCAAGAATTAGGATAAAATATCTATATTTGTTGTCTTGATTTTATTTTACCTATTTATGTAAGGGCCTGAAAATATATGGTAGTTGGGTATTATGTTGAAGCAGCTAGACCCATAACACTAAGGGCACCTTAGGAGGGGCTTTTCAGATCTGAACTCATTATCTCAGCTTCCCATTCTCTCTCTAAAAAACTTGTTCCTCCATTTCTCTCTGCCTTCTATCTACCTTTCCCTCACGTTTAGTGGTTGCATGTTGGATTAGGTGGTGCCGAAGTGACCGCGGCGTAGACCTTCGCAACCTTCCGAATAGATTTTCATTCTTCAGCGGGTAAGTAGCTCTTCACTGTTCTCCGCTGTTTGGGACCTAGGGCAAGTTGCACGTGCCTAGTGTACCCTTCTTTATGTTTTCCTCCGTTCCTTCTAGCTCTAAGAGTTGTTCTTGGTCACCGCATTGCGGGTTGTAGGGTGTTGTCTAGATTATTCGCGTGTGGGGTATTGGAGCTGCGGGTCTTTGAGCTTAGCAAAGAAGTTTCAAGGTAAGGGGAGCTAGAATGTTTCTTTAATTGGTTGCATGAACTGTTGAGTGTTGTGCTGCTGGACTGTTGATATTGTGTTTTGATTTGGAAAGACTTAATTGCATGTGTTGGGTTGAATGACTGTGAAACTGGATTGTAATGTATGTAAACTGCTTTGAGATGTATTTAAATTCTATAATATCTATGTTGATGAGTTTGGGCTGAGAGACATGTTGTAACAGTGAATGGATGGAAAAATTGGTATTCTGTAAGGGTTTTGAGTCACTTGAGAGGAAGTGAGGTAGTGATTTTGGGAAGTAAGGGTTTTGGACACATTTGGGCTGTGGGGACATCTTAGGCAAGTCATTTGTGACCTGTTAAGATCACAAAACTGGACTAGAACATGTTAGAAGTGGTAAAATCGAAATTGGGTCCTTAAGTTGTGGAAATTGATGTTCAAAAGACAAAACTTGATCTTAATCACTTTAGAATGGTAGTAGGAAAGTTCAGAATCATTTAGATGAGTTTAGTTAAGTATAAAACAAGAATTAAGGGTGTTAGAAGTTAGTAAAAATGGTTAGGAATGGTTGTGTTAGGTGTTGTTCATAATTCTACAGAATTATGCAGTTTCGCAACTGATAATCGTTCGGTCATGCACTGTTGAGCGTTCGATCTTAGCGTTCGGTCTCAGCGTTCGGTCGTAATAGCGTTCGGTCTTAGTGCTCGGTCTTAAGTGGAGTTCGGCCTTAGTGCTCTGTCTTGTTGAGCATTCGGTCTCAGTGTTCGGTCGTAATAGCGTTCGGTCGTAGTGCTCGGTCTTAAGTGGAGTTCGGCCTTAGCGCTCTGTCTTGTTGAGCGTTTGGTCGTAATAACGTTCGGTCTTAGTGCTCGGTCTTAAGTGGAGTTCGGCCTTAGTGCTCGGTCTTGGTAGCGTTCGATCTTAGTGCTCGGTTTTAAGTGGAGTTTGGCCTTAGTGCTCGGTCTTGGTAGCGTTCGGTCTTAGTGGATGGTCTCTTAAGTAGCGTTCGGTCTCAGGTAGAGTTCGGTCTCCCTTAGTGAGCGGTCCTAAATAGTGTTCGGTCACTCTTCAGTCTTACCATTTATGGACTGTTCGGTCCTGTCCTTTGGGAAGTAAGATACCTTTCGGTCTCCACCATTCACAGGGTGTTCGGTCTTGCCCATTATGGGTTATTGTTTTCTGTTCGACCTATATTCCTATTTATGCCAGTATGTTATTTTACTTAATTGTTTCAGTTGCTTTAAGGGTTTATGTATGCATTAACATGTGGGTGTTAAAGTGGAAAGTATTAGTATTGGACATAATTCCATGATCCTCAAGGGGGATACATGGTGGTGTCCTTTCAGTGTGTTTAGAATGATTCGCATGGTAGCTCAGTCTTGGGGGTTTTCCTGACGATCCAATGGTCTTTCATTCTCAAGTAGAGAGGATTGAACCATGTGATGAGAAGTAGCAGGAGGTCCTAGTCTTAGGTGCTTCCAGTATGGTCCAAGGTGAGTGATAACGGACTAACCTCGTGAGTGTGGTAGGGTGAAACCCATTGACAATGGCTTTGCAAAGCAGTAGAAGCCACCACGAGTACATAACCCGCCATAGCTCGGCAATCACTCTAAGTTCGGACGAGTCAAGTTTAAGTGCAACAAGTCATGTTTGTATAGTATAGTATATTCGCTTTTACTTGCATGTTGCCTATGACTGTTAATAACATGATTTTTATATCTAGCTCACCCTTACTTCTGTGTTTGTGTTTGCTTGGGTATGCTTTCTTTTGCAATGATCATCCACTTGGATGTGAGCAGAGATGGATGAGGTGCCTCTGGAGCAGGCTTTGGAGGAAGGCGATGTTGCGGCTTAGTTCCTTAGGCTCTCTTAGTATTTCTTGTATTTTGAATTACTATTTAGCTGTTAAGGATTTTCCCGGTGGTTCCTATCCTTTTGAAACACTCTACTTGAGTTTAAGTTTTAAATTATGCCTCATTCTGAGATGACTGTAAGCTTAATTACTTTGTTTACAATCTACTCTAACTGTTCTTTTTTATTTAAATGTGGACTTACTATGTTATATACTTCTATATAATATGAGATGTTACAATTTATAACTACAAAATTTTTCCAAGTGACCCCTATTTCTAACTAATTATTTTCCACTTCTTACAAATTAATACTCTGAAGATGATCCCAAATTAGTTCATGCTGTTACAGTGCAACACTGCTTATCTAATCAACATATCTAACAATATCCCCTTCTTTAATTGAATACCAAACAAAATAGTTTATGGAGAACTCTTTGGGTTGCACTGTTATGGAATATTTGAAAAACGATAAACAATATCATTTTTAGAAAGAAAACATATAAGACATACAATAAATTTTCAATTTAGTTCAAGTAAATGTATGGACATGAATAGTAAATAAATATTCTAAAACAAACTTTTTTCATATTTATAACGATGCTTATATTATAAGATTAGACAAATTAAAAGAAGGAAGAGGAATTAGAATTGGAAAAAAAGAAAAGGAAAAGGATATTTTAATATAGATTTTTTATAACATTTTAATAAATTACAATTATTTTTTTATTGATTGATTATTTACTTATTATTGTATTGACATATTTTAAACTTAATAAGAAAATTATATGTATGTATGAAAATGTTGAAAAAAAATGTCTTAACATATCTTTGTTCAAATGAAAATTAACCGTTTGTGTTTGCAAAGTGAAAGTTTGCCTTTCTTTTTTGATGCAAAGAAGATATAAAAGGTGAAAGTTCAACCTTTCAATTATGTTACAGTAGTATGTGTTAATAAACAACAGGAAAATCAAAGGAGAAAAACCTTGAGATGGCTAAAGTATGAAATGCAAACTTTAAAAATACTAAAACCATATGTTCTTGTACAATGCAAAGTGGAGCTGTAAAAAAAATGGATAAAACTAGTACGGTTAAGTCTTAATTAGGTAGAATTATAACATTAGTATACAAATTATAATTAGACTCTATTATTAATTTAATCTTATTTTGAATAAAGATAATATTGTTTAATTTTAAACAAAATTAAAACTTAATTGAGTCAAAAATAAATACAAGGACTCAATTAAATATATGACATTTTTTATATTAATATTATTATATACTACTGACACTATTAATATTTTAATATGACATTACGTTGACTATGACACGTAAAAAAAAATTTAAAAACAAAAAATATTTAGAATTCACATGTATTATTTACTAAAAGGTTTAAATCCTAGGAGTAAAATTGAATCAATTTTGTTCTTTCTGTTAAGTTTTGATAAACAACATTGAGAGATGTTGTGCTGTATTTTTTTAAATGGCGTGACATTGTGTATTAAATTAAAGGTTTAAATGCTTACTTCGTCATCATATTAAGAGATGAATTTCTGTTTTGTACTCGATTTTAAAATAAAGACATTAGGTCCTTATGTTATGAAAATTGTATGAATAAGGTCTCTCCAAGCTTGTTTCGCTGTCTCCGAGGAGCCTGTCAGCATTTGGCTACTTGCTTGAATGATTGCAGTGAAATAAAACAGACCATCTCTTTCTAAGTTGACTGTAATATATTTATTTTTCCTTCTTTATCTGAATCAATCATTAAAATAAAATTTGTAACATAAGAGGGTTTGATATATTATAAGTCTTTGGCCAATTTGAAACTTTTTCATTATCTTTAGAAAAAATTCTCAACAATGAAAAATATAACTTATATAAAATTTATAAATTAAATTAAACATATAAAAGTAAAAAGATAACTAGTGATCCATACATCATAAATATTTTCTTTACCAAAATCAGATACACAGAACGACAAGAATACTTTTATTTAAAATTTATTAAATTGAAGTAAAATACAAGGGCACAGTTAATGCTCACAAATTTGTTTTGAAATTAAGTAAATTCAATTTCAACTTATCAAATATAGTTGATATATGATAAAAAAAATAGTTTCAGTTGCAGTTCCTACAATAAATTGTGCTATAACCAGACAAATTTACTCTGAAAATTTGTTTTAACGTAGATATAACATTAAACATACTTTAATATAAATGTATAATTTACCATAAAAGTCTTTCTACTACTATTAAATGTTCCTTTGTAGTCAAATGTAATAAAATATGTTAATGTTTAATGAATTTCAATCAATTTAACATTATCATTTCAAAAAATACTTATAAACGGAAGTTTAAACAGGAGCTTCAATAAAACTATAGGATACAAGGAAAGAATATATAATTTTGATGGGTGCAATAAAAAAGGCAATAAATGAATTTAATAATAGTTTTAATGAATATAAAATAAAATAGTTTTGTTTGGTGAATTTGAAATTTAGAAGAAAAGGAAATTAGAAAAAGAAGATGATAATATGCAAATGAATATACAGATGTATTAATTATTGTGAAGGAAAAGAAAGAGTTTCCAATATTGCATGTCACATATTTAGTAGAGTACAAAGTGCAGACGATGTATTATGAGTAATCACAGTCAGAGCAGTGTAACACACAAGAAGTAGATAGCGCGTGGGACCGAAGTTCAAGAATCAAAGGTCTCTACGACACATTTCATATTTTTTCTAACTTAAGCATGACTGATTCGTGTTATTAAGTTGACCTTATCTCGTTTGAAAATGTCAGCATGTAGCATTCTCAAATATTCCATGCTATCGTTCCTTTTTGTCTCGTTAGTGCTCTCTTTTTCAGCTCTATATCTCTCTCATCTTGATTTATTACATATTTAGTTTTTATAGTACTATATAGAAATAATTAGGTGGTCATTTTTTTTAAAAAATAAATACTACCCCGCCTAAAATATTTTTTCTTTTGTATGTTATTGTGATATGATATGATATTGCATGTTTTATTTCTTCGTGTTATGTGTAAGATCAATATATGAGGTATATACTGATATTTGTTTTCAAATTTTATATACAGCAGTGCGTATAGTATTTTATTTTATTTTTTCCTGAGAAGAGCAGCTTATAGTAAATTATAAACATTCATTTTCAATCTTTCTACACCTTTTTAACATTTAATAAAAACAAATTTACTTCATCTCAATTTATTTTATATTTTAAAACAAAATTAGTCTTTTATTAATATTATTAGATTGGTGTAGACTAAAAGAATATGATATTTGTATACCACCACCTTCAAAATACTGGTTGGACACGTCTCACAAATTTTAAAATAATTAACAAACTTAAAAAAAAAAGTCTTTTGTACCTATTTGACTTTTCCATAAAATATAAACTTAATATTTTCAAGAAGATATACCAGATTTACATTTGTATAACGAATGTATAAACTTTTTAAAAAGTCGATGTCACAAAAAAAAACATGTTTTTTAATATTGTGAATAAAAGACAGCAATATTATTTCCGAATCTGCAAGTTGGTTTTATTTCCAACTTTTTATTTAACAACTTTTATCCAAAGAAATCCAATTTTAATAGATACGTTTGGATAAATTTCTTTTAAAAATAAAATACAATATTTTTTATAAATTAATTAAAATTCCACCTATGAAACCTCGGAAAATAGTGTTTTAGAAGTGGTGATAGTCTAAAAATAGTAAAACTCTATTATTTTAATATTAAACGGTTTTATTATAAATAATTTTGTTATAAGCGAGTTTCATTATTTTAAAACGTAACATCTTTCTAGAAATCACTTTTCTAGAGTTCTTTATTTTCTCTCTAAGAGTTTTTGATCTCAAGTCATCTATTTGACGATCAGGAAGTGCCTAGATGATCACGACGTCAAGGTCTAACCTCAATCGATCAATTCGTTGTTTAGAGCAAGTCAAAAACCCTTTTCTTTGGTATTCTAGGGTTCTTGATCATGTACGATGTTTCTGTTTTGCATGGATCAAGACTCTCTCTTCTTTGTTTCTTGGTTCAATTGAGGTTCTAAGGTTTCTCTTTAATCGTCAATCGGTGATTTGTAGGTGTTTTTAGAAATTCATTGTGGTGCAAGCCTCGGTCGGGGTATTTCTAGAGTTGTGCGAGTTGGATAGAGGTAAGGGAAGCTAGTTAGCTCTTTTGAAATTTGTAATATGTTGTGTGAATTTGAGAGTTATTATAATTAAGTTGTTTAAGTTGAAAAGTTTGATTTTGTAGGTAGAAATTGGATGGATGCATGCTTTGTATGTTGATTGATGTTGTTAATGTGTGGAATCTGTTATATATGTGTTATGATGTTATAGTTGATGTGCTTGAGCTGAATTATACCAAAATGGGACTGTTATATAGAAAAGTAATCTTGGTTGTTGGTGGTTTGGTATAAAATGAAGGTTTTAAGATAGTAAAAAGGTGACAGGGTTGTTGAACTAAATTGGTGGAGTTGAGGTTGTTTATGAACTGATTTGGGTTTTGTTTAACATTTGGAATGTTAGAGACTTGGGTTAGTAGAGTGTATTGGTAATGAGGCAGAGTTCTATTTGTGTTAGAACTCAATTTGGAGGAAGTGGGTTAGTGAAAACATGAGTTTGGAGTTTTGTGTGCAAAGGGTCAGTTTAAAGAATCTTGGTAAGTCATTTGGGACTTGTTAGAGTCCCTAAGTTGTTTGGAATTGTATCACAAATAGTCAAATTCAATTTGAGTCTCTAAGTTGAATTTTTGTAAGTTTTTCGGAAAGATCTTGAGGCTACTTGTTTAGTTTGATGTTAGAAGAGTTTAGACACCCTTGGTTGAGTATATTTGAATGTATAACACAATCTAGGAATGTTAGAAGTTGGGAAAATTATATCAAATTGGTCCAGGGCAGTTTGGGGTGATAATTATGCAGTTTTCGTGTTGCAGAATTATGCAGACTCCCTAAGCGAATCCATTCACTCAGCGAAAGGTCAAAAGTTTGGTTTGCTGTCAGAGGACTTTCGCTTAGCTAATGGTATGCGCTGAGCGAATTGTTGAGGTCTAGGAGCACGGTCAGTTTTATTCGCTTAGCAAATGGTATGCGTTGAGAGAATTGTTGAGGTTTGGGAGAACTGTCAGTTTTATTCACTTAGCGAATGACATGCGCTGAGAGAATGGTCCAGGTTTTAGTTTACTCTTTTCTTAATTATTCTTATTTGATTTGAATGATGTGGTGAACTATTTTGGATTATGTATGAATGTATATTGAATTATATAAGTATTAAAGATTTGAATTGTGATTGAAATGGGAATAAAGTATGATCTCAAAGTGATGGGATAAGTTTCAATGTGGAATCTCTTGGTGAAATTCAAATTTGTTTAGAATGAATGCAGGAACTCAATCTTGGGGGTTATCCTGAAACTCCAATGGTCTGTCATTTTCAAGTAGAGATGATTGAACCATGTTGTGAGGAGTAGTAGAAGGTCTTTAGTCTTGGGGGCTTCCAGCATGCCTCAAGGCCCAGAACAGACTAACCTTGTGAGTGTGGTAAGGTGAAACCCGTTGGCAATGACTTTGCAAAGTAGTAGAGGTCACCACAAGTGCACAACCCGCCATAGCTCAGCAATCATTCTAAGTCCGGACTGTCAAGTCTAAGTCATAACATGTTAGGATGTTTTGAACTAGTTTATTTTGCATGAATACTTATGTATATGTGGTATGTTATATCAATGTATGAATTCTTTTTAAATCTAGCTTACCCTTATTCTTGTGTTGTCTGTTGTGTGTTGTTTCTCTTTTGCGATGATCACCTTAATGGTGTGAGCTTAGGGATACAATCTTTCAGTTGACTCAGCGCGAGGTTGGGAGTGAAATTTGCAGTTTAGGTTGTACTTTTATTCTTCAGGTGAAAAAATTTATTTATAGTAAATCTGTAGTGCTTGTTATATCATTATCTATGTAATGTTCATTTTAGTAGTTTTATATTACTAAATTGGGATGTTACACCACCACCTTTAAAGGAATTATATTGTGCGACGTTTTCGAAGCGTTTTAGGAAATGATTTTCGTAGGACTAAAAAGAACACAAAAGTAAGAACATTTTTAAAACTAAAGGAAGACCTTAGGTTGGGTGCATAAGCTTCTTAGTTTGATGAACTTATCAAGTATTAATCGTATTATCATAATGAGAAAAATAAATGGGATGTACGTGTTAAAATTGTGAATAATTTGTGAGACAAGAAAATTTTTAAATAATGAATAATTTTAATGACTAAAATTAATTAATTATTATAATAACTAATTTATATATTAATTTATAAATTAAAATTAGTAGTAATTAAAATAATTTATATGAATAAAAAATTATAATTAGTCTTTAAATTTAAAATAGCTTTTATCATGAAGGTCACTAACATTGGTTACTAAGATTTTGATTACTAAATAATTGGTCTCTAAATTGATCTTTAATTAAAATATTGGTCTCTAAAAATATTTTTACTCACTAAAAATTGGGTCATTATTTAGGATTTTTTTTTTAAGTGATAGAACACATTAATTTTCTTTCTTCACTCTTCATGACAAGTTTCTTTAAATTTATAAAAGCTTTATCTTATAAATATCATATGTTTTTTTTTCTCTTGCTGTCATGTTGTTGATATATATATGTATATATATATATATATGTATATATATATATGTATATATATATATATATATGTATATATATATATATATGTATATGTATATATATGTATATATATATATATATATATATGTATATATATATATGTATGTGTGTGTGAGAGAGAGATAGACAACTAGAATAAATACTTGTCTAATTTGAAAACAATGAATTTCAAAATTCTATTAAAATGGACCACATTTATCTCTAAATTTGAAGAATCATTTGATTCAATCAACTTTGATTCCTTTTTAATAAAACTAAGTAATGCAAATGATAAGATAGAAATGTGAAATGTATATTTTTTCTTGCTATAAAATTGATATTATTTGTCATAATTAGAAAGGAGATGAGATTGTTAAGAAAAAAAATTAAATATAATTTTACACTATTTTCAACAAGTAACTCAAAATTTTGGTGATGACAAATAATACCATGTTTTGATATATTTAACAACTTTGTTAAGCGTGAATCAATCTAAGATTGTTTTTGGTCTTATGAACAACCAACAAAGAAGCAAAAATCAGATGAGATGTGTTACATGTGTATTTTGCTTCTTAAATTTATAAGTATGTGATCAATAAATCATCTAATAGAAAAAAGTATATATTACATTATTTTTGTAAATAAGAAATCATTTTGGAGATAGACATCTTGTGATTGAGATAATTTTTTTTTCTTATATAAATAAAAAACATAACTATAATGTGATGATATTAAATTTAAATTATTACTATTGTATTTTATAGTATGATTGTTTATATATCATGAAAAACTCGCTAATCAATGACACATTTTGTTCGTTGATAATAGAAAAAATTAGTCCGTAATTCAAGTTTATTGACAAATCGTCAACAGTAAAAAAATAGTTGATAAATTGTACTGATGGATAAAAAAATCCGTCAATAACTACTGATGACAATATTAGTTGGTAATTATTTACTGTGTAAAATTCGTGATAAATATTCATCTATAATTATCCACAAAATTTAATCGTAAGTAAAATTTGATGGTAAATACCACAATTCAATATTGTTTTTTATTCTCTTTTTCTTTTTTTTTCTTCTTCTTCCTTCTCTCTCCCGCACCTTCCTCCTCCATTGATGTCATTACATCATCGCATCGTTGTTGCATCTCCACCACCGACTTCAACTACTCCTTCTATTCTTCTTCATTCTCTTCCTTCCTCTTTTCTTTCCCTTCTTCTTCTCACCCATCTGATTTAATTTATAATACAAATGTGATCAAATTTAACAATAATTTTACCATTTTTTTTACTGATGAATTCATTGACAAAAAAATTTGTCAATAATAAAAATTATAAATTTCTAACAAATTTTACCAATAAATTTTAAAAAATTTGGTCAAAACTCATAATAAAAAGTGTCATTTTTTTATCGACGAAATTTATCAATAAATAAATTCATTAATAATAATAATTAATATTTACTAACAGAATTTACGGAATGATAATTATCGACAAATTCATTACTAAATTATATTTTCATTACTAATTAAAATTTTAAAATTTGGGAACAAAATATATCTTAAATTTGATTTTATTATTTGATTTATTTTTATCAGGTCATCAATAATTACAAAACTTTTTATAGTGATATATATATATATATATATATATATATATATATATATATATATATATATATAATGTGTGACTAATTGACATTTAAAAAGTAAATTTTATATTATTTAATTAAGGGGAACTAAAATACATTTTTTTCTAATTAACATAAAAAAATTGACGATAAAAAATTTCAAATAGAACAAAACACAGGGGTGGCATAAATTTAAAGTATGTATAAATATTTCTTAAGTGTGCAAAACGGGCCGAACTTCCTTTCAAATCAAGAGCAGTTTGGAATTCAACCGTAAGCGGAATTAACTCCAAATCTTGTCGGTTTTTCTGAGTATTGCATATTTATAAATCAAACCAAATACATTACATAAATTTAGAATTTTCAATTCATGAAAAGAATTAACAACGTTGAGCTATGTAAATTATTGGAGATTATTATAATGTCGAACTACCAAACAAAAAAAATTATTTTTTGACGTAAACTATTGGAGATTATTTGCCCTTAAAGCAAGTGAGACAGCAATGAACTTCAATATCTTGATTGATTCTAATCTATTTGAATACATTATAAACTATCCAATATTTTAATTTTTGGCTATTTTGAAGATGGAAATGGTCACCCTTTGCCTTCTCTTTCGTAACCATTTCAAAGAAGAAAAAAAATCATATCTTTTTACTGCACTCACAAGCAAAACTGCTGATCGAATCAACAACTGGGTTCTCAGATTTCCAAAGGTGGAAAAACATTGAGGCTGTTATGTTATGCTTCTTCAGTGAAGCTATGATGGATGAAAGGAGACAGAATATAATCTCTGCTGTATCAGTGATTGCACTGGTTATTCTCATAATTGTTGCTCGTGTCACGTTGAAGCTCTCAAAGGGCTTCTTCCTTATATTTGGTGCCGGTGTTGTTGTTATTCTTGCAGTCTTTGCTTATGTTCTCCTCAGCAAAAGGTTCAACCGCAGGAGGAGGCTATTGGAGTCACAGTTGAAATCCGAAGGCCGAGAACTTCGCATGGAGTACAGTTTCTTGAAGAAAGTTGCCGGCGTTCCCATTAAGTTCAGATACAAGGAGCTTGAGGAAGCCACAGATGGGTTTCAGGCACTGATTGGAAGAGGTGCTTCTGCTTCAGTTTTCAAAGGTATTCTCAATGATGGCACTTCGGTTGCCGTCAAACGAATCGATGGAGAGGAAAGAGGGGAGAAGGAGTTCAGATCAGAGGTTGCAGCCATAGCTAGTGTGCACCATGTGAACCTGGTGAGGCTGTTGGGCTACTGTAATGCTCCGACAGCACCTAGGTACCTTGTTTATGAATATGTCTCAAATGGGTCTTTGGATTGTTGGATTTTTCCCAAAAGGTTATCTCAGAGGCGCCTTGGTGGGTGCTTGCCGTGGAATTTAAGGTACAAAGTTGCCATTGATGTTGCCAAGGGACTTGCTTATCTTCACCATGATTGCAGGTCAAAGATCTTGCACCTTGACGTAAAGCCAGAAAATATACTGTTGGACGAGAATTATAGAGCACTTGTTTCAGATTTTGGTTTGGCAAAGCTTTTTGGAAAGGATGAAAGCCAAAAGGTTGTGTCTGCCATTAGAGGAACAAGAGGGTACTTGGCACCTGAGTGGCTCTTAGAGCAAGGTATTTCGGATAAGACAGACATATATAGTTATGGGATGGTTCTTCTGGAGATTGTCGGAGGCAGAAAAAACGTTTGCTTCGTGGATGATGTAAAGGCCAAGTCCAAAAGAAAATGCCAGTACTTTCCTAAGATTGTGAATGAGAAAGTGAGGGAAGGTAAAGTCATGGAAATTGTTGATCCTAGGTTGTTGGAAGGTGGGAGTGTTGATGAGAGGCAGGTAAAGACACTGGTTTATGTTGCTTTGTGGTGTGTGCAACAGAAGCCAAGATCAAGGCCTAGCATGGCCCAAGTTGTTGATATGCTTGAAGGGCGTGTGAGGGTAGAACTTCCACCTGATACCAGAATGGTTCTTGTTGATTTTCTGTGTGTGGATGACAGTGCAACAGATAGCAGTAGCTTGCAAAGGTTGGACCTTATATCAAATCGAAGAACAGAAAGCGACGTGGAGTGTTCATCTACCTACTCCCATGCTACCACTGTTTTGTCTGGAAGATAGATACCTTAGCTACTCAATTTGGAAAAAAAAGGATGATGTTTTTATGATTTCAGTAATGTTTCTACTAAATTTTTTCATGACATTTAATTGCAGTGTTGGTTTTTTGTCTTTATCAATCATGTATCTTATAGTTTATATTTCTCTGTTACTGTAAATAGTTTTTATGAGAGTTTTAAGGAAGAATAGCATTGCTGTTTATAACTTGTTTGATTATCCGTGTGAATTTGAAATATAGTTCCTAAACTTGTTAGTAAATTATATCACTTGATCATTTCTTTCTATTTGGTGGATCTTCAAACATGTACAGAAAATAGGAATAAAATTTTCTGAAATATTTGCTGGTTTCATTTATTCACGTCAGTGACTAAATTCACCCTGTTTTTCATTGAAATTTTGATCTATGAAACAGACAGTATTGCAACTTTAATGTGTAAGTCAACTCTTAGACTTTCCCATGGATTTGATCAAAACTTACCTAATACGGATTAGATTTGACTAAAAAATTGTCTAAAGTTAAAATGCTTTCTTGGGTCAAAGCTTTTGTAAAAAGAGTTATCAATATCCGATGAAATAAGCAATATAAATAAGTTTCTCTTTACTATGAACTTCATGCAATTAATGTGTAATTATTCTAACCATGTTTGAAATGTCCAATGAGCAGAATTAAACATTTGGAATAAATGAAACAAATTGTAATAAAGATGGGAAAGATGAAGATTCCAAGTTAAGATTAGTTGAAGAGAGCTTTGCACATTGATCTAATGTTCTTATGTTTTCTTTTTCATATTTTTTATTGTAAGTTTTCATTGTTAAATTATATTAATATTTAAAATTGTTTCATGTAATTTAAAGTATAACTTTGATGTAAAGATTCTAATAGGATGATTATTAGAATATAAGGTATTAAAGTTATAGGGATTATTTTAGAGTAATTAAAATTAATTCCTCTTTTCTCACTTCAACAAAGGGCATTTTGATATTTTATTAAAGTTGATTAAATATCATAAAAGAGGGAAAAATGTTTTACTGCAGTTGACATTAAGTTTCTGAAAGAAAAGGAGAAGTAAAGCTCTCAAGAAAAGAAAGGAAACTATGACTTTGACAGAGAAAGACATTCTTTAGAATTTCTATATCATCAAGAAAGCATTAAAAAGAAGTACGAGAAGGGAGAACATTGACAGGAAGAAATTGTATAATGGATCCAGGTAAGTTCTTTTCTACTGTGTATGAGAGAATAGTGAGTATCATGAAAATTCAAGATCCTGTGTGTTTTTCATTCAATTGAAAATTAAAGAATGCTTACAAATGGTATCAGAGCCAAGTTGTGAATTTTATGATTCTCCATGAATGGTAATTTTCTCAATTTTTTGAAACCCTAATTTTTGAACTGTAAAAATTTAGGGATTTTAATTTTTCAGATGTTTAATTATTTTATTGGCATGAAAGAAAATTAAATTTACTGTAATGTGAATTTGATCCAGCCGTAGGGTTTTATTTGATTCGTACACAACAATTTTAATGCCAAAAGTCAAAATCTTGATGAAAGAGAATTCAATTCATTGTCGCAAGTAACGTGAATTTGATTCGTAGGGTTTTATTCAATTCACTGTAACGTGAATTTCATTGCCGCAAGTTTTTTAACTTTTGATTGTTGCATTTACTTGCATGATTGTTTCAATTCACGTGAATTTCATTCACCCTGGAAAATTATTTTTTATTCATTGTTGCATTAAAGCAACTTTAATGTTGCACATTTCCAGCCGCAAGTTTTTTTTTATTTTGCCATAAAGCAATTTTATGGTTGTGCACATGTTCTCACAGTAAAGCACTTTTACTATTGGGCTTATGTTAAATTTTTAACATTGTTGTGCATTGAATGGAAATTAAATGTGAATTAAAAGTTTGAAGGTTTCAAATGCTTTTAACTTGAAGAGTGTATCTACTGACATGTATGATATAATTTTTTGTTTTATGAATTATATGTAATTGTTTATTAATCTTGGATGAAGGAAATTTAAGTTTAATTTCGGATGAGTTATAATTCTAATCAAAATTAAAAGTTTTAGCAATTCCGCTGTTCTTTTAAATTGCTCATGTTATTGTGAAAATTATTCATAATATAAAGGATGTTAAATTATGAATATATATATATATATATATATATATATATATAGTTATTAGTCATTGATATAAGGATGTTATGGATTACCCAAAGGTGAACCATTGTTTAGAATTGATGACATTAAAGTGAGACATTTCATGTACTTAGTAAATATGTTTGTATATCCAAAGATAGCATACATATAGACTTAAGTATGATTGATTGTTTATTAAAGTATATATGGAATTTGTCAGTTTAAGAATCACCCAAAGGTGAACTTAAATGATTACCTATCAGTTTAAGTGTCACCCAAAGGTGAACTTGAATGTATGACTAGTGTAATAATTTGTTTGAATCCATTAATTTTATCAAAGCATTAATGTATGAGCTTGTGTATTATTTCTAGCTTACATGAATTTATCAAGTTTGAGCAACAATGTGGTAAAGTTTAATGGGCTCAATTATGCTGATTGGTCAGAACAAATCCAGTTCCAACTGGGTGTGTTAGACTTGGACATAGCAATTATGATGGATGAAATGCCCGCAGCCATTACAGAGACTAGTACAAGTGATGAGAAGTCTCTTTATGAGGCTTGACATAGGTCTAACAGACTGTCACTAAACTTGATGCGCATGTCTATGGCAGAGAATGTAAAACCTTCTATGCCTAAAACAGAAAATGCAAAGGAATTCATGAAACTAATCAAGGAGTACTCACAATCAGACATAACTGACAAGTCTATTGTAGGAACTCTTATGAGTGAGCTGACTACCAAAAAGTTTGACTGGTCACATCCCATACATGACCATGTAACTGGAATGGTTAATATAGCAGCAAGATTAAAGTCAATGGGAATGGAGGTGAATGAGTCTTTTCTGGTACAGTTTATCATGAACTCTCTTCCTCCTGAATTTGGTTAGTTCCAAGTGAACTATAACACTCTTAAGGATAAATGGAACTTTCAAGAAATCAAAGCCATGTTGGTACAAGAGGAAGGGAGATTGAAGAAAATGAAAGATCATTCTATCCATCTCACAACTCATGAAGGTGTTAGCTTCAATAAAGCCAAATCAAGAAAGAAGAACAAGAAGGACAGAGCTCAAATGAAAGTTAATAAGGGCAATATCTAGAAGGACTAGAAATGTTTCTTTTGCAAGAAAGTAGGTCACTTCAAGAAAGATTGTCCGAAAAGAAAATCTTGGTTCGAAAAGAAAGGTACTTTGTATGTTTCTGTAAGTTTTGAAGCAAATATAATTGAAGTGCCTAATAATACTTGGTGGTTGGATTCTGGAGCTACTACTCATGTTTCTAATATTATGCAGGGATTCCTTTCAATCCAACCCATAAAAGGAACTGAAAAGTATTTATATATGGGGAACAGAATGAAGGCACGGATAGAAGGAATTGGGACTTACAGATTGATTCTAGACACTGGTTATTGTCTGAATCTTGAAAAGTGTCTCTATGTTCCTGGTTGTGCTAGGAATTTAATTTCTGTTACAAAGTTGGATTATTTGGGTTTTAACTTTAAGATTGAAAATGGTATTTTTCATTTGTATAAACTTTTGTACTATTATGGTTCTGGTACATTATTGGATGGTTTATATCGTTTAAATCTTGATGTTAATTTTTCTAAATCCCTGTTTAATGTTGAACATGTTGTTGATAGAAATTGTGGTGCAGGAAAAGAATGTTCTGCTTTCTTATGGCATAAAAGATTGGGTCACATATCCAAAGAAAGGATGTTGAGGTTAGTGAAAAATGAAATTTTACCTCAATTGGATTTTGATGACTGGGATGTATGTATTGATTGTATTAAGGGTAAACAAACAAAACACATATCAAAATATCCCGCCACAAGAAGTAGTCAACTTCTTGAGTTAATACACACTGATATTTGTGGTTCATTTGCAAAGTTTCTTGAAAGTCGGGGTATATGTGCACAATATACAATGCCCGGTACACCACAACAAAATGGTGTAGCAGAAAGGCGGAATCGTACTCTTATTGATATGATTAGGAGTATGTTAAGTCATAGTAATATTCATTTATCTTTGTGGATGTATTCATTAAATACTGCTGTATATCTGGTTAACAGGGTTCCTAGCAAAGCAGTTTCTAAAACTCCTTATGAACTATGGACTGGAAGGAAACCCAGTTTGAGATATCTTCATGTTTGGGGTTGTCCAACAGAAGTAAGGTTATACAATCCACATGAAAAGAAGCTTGATGCAAGAACCATTAGTGGTTACTTCATCGGTTATCCTGAAAAATCAAAGGGATATAGATTTTATTGCCTTAATCATAGTACAAGAATAGTTGAGGCTAAAATTGCTCGATTCATTGAAAATGGTCAATTTAGTGGGAGTGAGGAATCACTAATAGTGGATATTCAAGAGCATACTGATAGTGTTTCTACATCTAATGTCTCTTCTGAAGTTGTTATCCCTCTTGTTGTATCACAGTCACACAACAAGCAGAGACAACAAGTTAATGTTCCAATCCCACAAAATGAACATATAAATGTTGAGCCAATTGACAATGAGCAAGTTACAAATGAGCAAGTTACAAATGAGCAAGTCATAAATGAACAATTGATAGAGGAACCACAAGAAGCTGCATTAAGAAGGTTTGTAAGGGAGAAAAGACCTGTTATTTCGAATGATTATGTGGTTTACTCTATTGAACATGAATGTGACTTAAGCATTGATGAGGATCCAGTCTCTTTCAGACAAGCCATGGAAAGTAATAATTCAGAGAATTGGTTGAATGCTATGAAAGAAGAATTAAAATCAATGGATGACAATAAAGTATGGGATCTAGTTGAATTGCCTAAGGGTTTAAAAATAGTCGGTTGTAAATGGGTCTTTAAGACTAAACATGGCTCAAAAGGCAATATTGAAAGGTATAAAGCTATATTAGTCGCCAAAGGTTTCACTCAAAAGGAAGACATTGACTACAAAGAGACCTTCTCTCTTGTTTCTAAGAAGGACTCTTTGAGAATTGTTTTGGTTTTGGTGGCTTATTATGATTTAGAGCTTCACCAAATGGATGTAAAGACCGCTTTTCTGAATGGTGACTTAGAAGAGGAAGTTTATATGGACCAACCAGAAGGTTTCACAATAACAGGAAAAGAAAATTTAGTGTGTAAATTGAAGAAATAAATATATATGGACTGAAACAAGCTTCCCGACAATGGTATCTAAAATTTAATGATACCATAACTTCATATGGTTTTGTAGAGAACACCGTTGACCGGTGTATATATATAAAGATCAGTGGGAGTAAGTTTGTTATATTGGTTCTATATGTTGACAACATTCTTCTTACTGCTAATGATGTTGGTATGTTACGTGATGTAAAGAAGTTTCTCTCTGGCAATTTTGAAATGAAAGATATGAATGAGGCATCTTATGTGATAGGAATAGAAATATTTCGTGATAGATCACAAGGATTGTTAAGTTTGTCTCAAAAAGGCTATATTAACAAAGTGTTAGAGAGATTCAGAATGAAAAAATGCTCTCCTGGAGTAGTTCCAATTCAAAAAGGGGATAAGTTTAGTCAAATGCAATGTCCCAAGAATGATTTGGAACGAAAAGCCATGAAGTCTATTCCTTATGCGTCAGTGGTTGGGAGTTTGATGTATGCTCAAACTTGTACTCGGCCAGATATCAGTTTTGTTGTTGGAATGTTAGGCCGATATCAAAGTAATCCCGGAATGGATCACTGGAAAGCTGCAAAGAAAGTTCTTAGGCACTTACAAGGTACCAAAGAATACATGCTCACCTACAGAAGGTTAGATCATCTTGAGATGGTTGACTACTCGGATTCAAACTATGCTGGATGTGTGGATTCAAGAAAATCCATATTTGGGTATGTTTATCTATTAGTTGGAGGAGCAATTTCTTGGAAAAGTGCAAAACAATCAGTCATTGCTACTTCCACCATGGAGGCTGAATTCATGGCATGCTTTGAGGCCACGGTTCATGCTTTGTGGTTGCGGAACTTTGTATCGAGGCTTGGCATTATTGACAGTATTGCTAGGCCGATAAGGATTTATTGTGATAATTCTGCAACCGTCTTCTTCTCTAAAAATGACAAGTACTCAAAGGGTGCTAAACACATGGATTTGAAATACTTGTCGGTCAAAGAAGAAGTGAAGAAACGTAGAGTGTTAATTGAGCATATTGGTACGGATTTGATGATAGCAGATATGTTAACTAAAGGACTATCGCCCAAAACTTTTATTGGCCATGTTGAAAGTATGGGCATTATGGATAAGTCAATATTAACATGATGATGTTATATATCTATATGGATATGTATAGTTATATGTTTGTACTGTCATGACACTTGTGAATTCAATTAAAGTTATGTTTCTCTTTATTCTATTACTATCCACATTAAGTTATATACATGTATTATTGATTGTGGTAACATGTTATATCTCTTTTAGAGACATGAAAGTTAAAAGATTGATTAAAGTTATGTTGAGTTGGTTTAATTATGTGATACATGGAAGGAATGTTGTTGTTCATGACTTTTGCCCGCCATGATCCGATCATTTCAATTCATATAAGGATGATGACTTGATAATTCTAATGAATGATGCACACTTAAAGTTTAGTTTTAGATCTTCAAGTCATCACATGAACCAAGTGGGAGAATGTTAAATTATATTAATATTTAAGATTGGTTCATGTAATTTAAAGTATAACTTTGATGTAAAAATTATAATGTGATGATTATTAGAATATAAGGTATTAAAGTTATAGGGATTATTTTAGAGTTATTAAAATTAATCCCTCTCTTCTCACTTCAATAAAGGACATTTTGATATTTTATTAAAGTTGATTAAATATTATAAAAGAGGGAAAAAGGTTTTACTTCAGTTGACGTTAAGTTTCTGAAAAGAAAAAGAGAGAAGTAACGTTCTCAGGAAAAGAAAGGAAACTGTGACTTTGACAGAGAAAGACATTCTTCAGAATTTCTATATCATCGAGAAAGCATTAGAGAGAAGTAAGAGAAGGAAGAACATTGACAGGAAGAAATTGTATAATGGATATAGGTAAGTTATTTTCTACTGTGTATGAAAGAATAGTAAGTATCATGAAAATTCAAGATCCTGTGTTTTTCATTCAATTGAAAATTAAAGAATTGCTTACCTTCATTGCTTTTATTTTATCATAAGATTGTTAAGGATTTAGAGAACTATTTATGATTCAAAGTTTTTTTTAATAAATTAAAATATGATTTAATATGTTAAAATGTTTCTAGTTTTGTTAAAAAATCTAATATTTTTTTTAATCCATTGAAGTGTTGAATTAATCTATTAAAATTAATTAAAATATAAAATTAAACATTTGACTTTAATCACATATTTTAACATTTTTAATTGATTAAAATTATTCAAGTCATACATTTGTTTAAAATTATTTTAGACTTATTCTTGTTTATAAATATATTTTTCACTCGTATCATAGTTCAAGAAATTTGAAAAAGTTGTTGTTTCTCATTTTTAAAAATGGATAAAAGTTCAAATATCCTTTTTTTGACTCTATCCTATAATTCTAACATCTCTTCCATACAAAATATGTGAGTAACACAAATTATAAAATATAAATTATTAACAAAAGATAATTAAATTATCATATATCACAGCATTAGTAGTTAACAAGGATTATGTGAGTTATTAGTGGAGTTGTACCTTTTTAATGGACTCTTGGATTATAACTCTGCTTGCAAAAACCTATTTACCATTGTCATAGACACATTATGAGTGTGGACCCCATCAAGTAATATGTAATTTCACTTTTAGACTTGAAGTAAAAGAAAAATGGTTTAATACCTATTTTGGTCCCTCTTTTCGTAGGGTCTGTTCAAAGTGATCCTCCTTTTTTTCAAAAGTTCACTAACATCCTAGTTCTCGCAAAAACGATACACGTTAGTCCTTTTTGGTTACGGCGTTAAAAAGACTAACGGCACAGCTGTCCAGCTGGCACAAAACTGATGAGTTGTACTGTTTTGGTTGAGGTGGCACTGTGACTTCATTATGTGTTAAAATAAAATAATTTAAAATGATTTAAAATTAGGGTTCAACCATCAGCTCGCGATTTCGGGGTAAAATCAACTCGCGATTTCGGGGCGATTTAGGGTTCAACAATCAGCTTTCCAAGAGTGCAGATTTTGATTATTAGTGAAATCAAGTTCGTGGTTCGTCGAAGAGCGGAGATTGTTCTCAAATCAGACCACACATCTGCCTTTCTGTCATAAAAAATTCCAGAACCTGACAAAACAAGGGTCTTCAACCATGCTTGGTGACTCGATTCAAGAAAGATTGATTCTATGTCAGGAAAGTGGATATGTGTATACTGAAGTACAAGAGCAACACCTGCTGGCTTTATTCCCTGATACAATGCAGAACAAACCTCATCTGCTAGATGCTGAGGCTCCTACAGTCGTTTGGCAAATACATCAGCCACACGAGAGAGCTTGCTTAAACCCACAACTCTTTGGCCAGAAGGGACATATCCCACATGACACTTGATTTGGAATGGCAGCAAGCAAGACTCACAATAGGAATAAAGGTCAAGGTCTCGGACAATCACTAGTCCACCTTCATAAATCCTTCAGAACAACAGTAGCACGAATTTCCAACAATCCTAACCTTTACTTTTAGATTTGAGAACAAATGTAGCACGAATCACCAACAACCCTAACTTTGCTTTTTAATTTGGGAAAAACAACTATGAATCCCTTTGCTTTCAGGATGAATCAGCAATTCACAGTGCCACCTCAACCAAAACTGTACAACTCATCAGTTTTGTGCCAGCTGGACAGCTGTGCCGTTAGTCTTTTTAACGCCGTAACCAAAAAGGACTAATGTGCATCGTTTTTGCGAGAAGTAGGATGTTAGTGAACTTTTGAAAAAAAGGAGGACCACTTTGAACAGACCCTACGAAAAGAGGGACCAAAATAGGTATTAAACTAAGAAAAATAAATGGTGTATTGCTAGTCACATTTAAATAGACATCATTTTCAACATTTTGATTAATATAAATAAGAGTTAGATTTCATGGATAATTTGCTATTAAGTATATATATATATATATATATATATAGAATTATTTTTTTTGTCAATTTTATTTAATCTGAAACTTATTCTTTTCAGTGTTAAATGTAGTTCTAATTTTCCTAGTTTATATTTAATTTAATATTTTTTTATGATACCATCTAAATTTTTAACGCAAATTTACGTGTTAACAATATTTTTGGTTTTTTCTCATGTGATCGTTATGTATATAATGAGAATTCGACTTTAACTAAATTCGTTAGGTAAAACTCTTAAGTGAAATAATTATTTTCAATTCGATGTACATTCACTAGTCTAAAAAACAACACTCATGTTAGTTTTATTTTTGGAATGAAAAAGTTTGATCTCTCCAAAAAAAAAATAATCACATTCATAGAAATTATTATTAAAAATAATAATCACATTCATAAAAATTATTGTAAAAAATATAATTGTTCTTTATTGTCAATTATATGTTGAAATATATATATATATATATATATATATATATATATAACAATAATGAATATATTACAAACTCATTCCAAATGAATTTTATAAAGAAATGTTTTATAACTGAGACAAATAATGTCATTTTCTATTAGTTTTATAATGTCTTTCGTATTTTATATAGGAGATTATGAAGATATTACTTATTTCTATATATTTCATATAAACAATAATAAGGATGTCTCAACTTATTAAAATCATATTGATAATTTGACTCATATTTTTAGTATAAACTTGACATATTGATAATTTGATTCATTTTTCATATAAACTTGAAATATTGATAATTTCACTTATATTTTTCATCTATTTAGTTTAGAAGATGTCATTCTAACAAGTGTTAGTTTTATAAGTACACCTCAACAATAATATCTCAATTACGTAAAAATAAAAATTTAAGTAGTTAATATGGTTTTTTAACAACAAATTAAAGATTAGGATTAGTACGCTGTTTCGAGTAATCTACCTCAAAAGTAAGAATGAAGAAAACCATATATATTATAATTGTTTTCTTTTTTCATATTATCGGTTTTGAATTTTGTGATCTTTATAGTGCAAAGTCAATAATTATTGAATTTAATAGTCTTATCATGTTTCCTTACATAAAATTCCTAAACATCTTATTTATATGTTTCTATTTTCTTGAACTACTCTTTTTATTATTTATACTTTTTTTATAAGATGTTTTCACATCAATAACACTCTTGTTGTAATTTATTACTCAATTTTGTGTCAATAATATAAATTCATTTTGCAGTTAAAAGAAGCAATATTGTATACTTTTGTGTGGATCAGTATATAAATTTATATTACGATTAAATAAGGTAGTAAATTACATTTATTTGTTTTTTGTTCTTTATAGTTTGAAATATTTATTGACACTTTTATGAACACTATCATCAATAGTTTTAAAAATAAGGTTTAATGTCTCGGTAGGTCCTTATTTTCGGCGTGAATCTCAAATAGGTTCCTTTTCTTTTCGGCGTCTCAATTGGGTCCCCATTTTTGTAAAATTGTAACAATTAGGGGTCTGCCGTCAAATTGGACAAACGGCCGTTTAATTGTTTCTTACGTGTCAGATGGGAATCATGCCACGTGTCATTACTAAAAACACTGTTCATGCCACGTAAGAAACAATTAAACGGCCGTTTGTCCAATTTGACGGCAGACCCCTAATTGTTACAATTTTACAAAAATGGGGACCCAATTGAGACGCCGAAAAGAAAAGGGACCTATTTGAGATTCACGCCGAAAATAGGGACCTACCGAGACATTAAACCTAAAAATAAATTACAAACCTAGACAAACATAAATATATACTCGGTTTATAC
This sequence comes from Vigna umbellata, assembly GCF_029865625.1. Taxonomy (NCBI): domain Eukaryota; kingdom Viridiplantae; phylum Streptophyta; class Magnoliopsida; order Fabales; family Fabaceae; genus Vigna; species Vigna umbellata. The sequence goes on from NC_142166.1 coordinate 10,000,644, forward strand.
CTTGCATTGAAAAAAAAAGCATAATATTTTTAAGAAAAAAATATTTTCGATCAAAAGTATCTTAAAAACTTAAAGAAATTAATTATTATTACCCGTACTCTTTTTAATATTGAAATAATATTTTTATGGTACTGACAAATCACATAAATAAGATTAAATAATCTTGATTTTGTTCTAAATATTTTTCTTGCATATCTTGCTGTCAAAGCAAAAAGGGTAGATCTGGACCACACGGGATTTCCGATCTCGTACCAATTGAATCGTGCAGCGTCTTCTGACACACTCCACTATAGTTGTTGCCTATCCTAGTCAACAATACGTGGCATTCACATATCCATCACTGATTTACATCCAACGGTCGCTGTGCACCGATTAGTCAACTTACGTGTACATAACAAAATTTAACTAAATTCATAATACATTTGAAAAATTCACAGTAAGTGGTGTGTGTTTTATTTTTTATTTTTTTATTGTTTATAATAATTTATCATTTATATGGAAGAAGGGGAAAATAAGAAAGTTAAAAACAAGGAGACAACCAAATCAACACAAAGCTGTCATTTTTTTGGTATCAGGAGTTACGCGACATCAACAACAGAGGTTGGTTTTTCTATAACTACAGTTGTTCGTCTTAGCATTCTTTTTTTATGTTTTTGCAGTACAATCACTTCTCAACAGAGGTTTGTGCATTTTCTTTTTTTACTTTAAAATTAATTGTGTAGCTTGAGTTTCTTTTTTTTTTTGTTTTGTGTGTTCTGCTTCGGAATTGTGGCTGGTGCTTTGTATGCAGTGGAATGTGGATTTATTAATTTTATTTCTAGCCATGATTCTCCTTGATATAATCTTTGATGAGATTTACTGTCAAATTTTATTTTGTTCTTTTTTGGGGATTTGTATAGGTTCACTGGGGTGTTTTGGATCCTTGTTTAAATTTGACCTAGTTCTAACATTGAGGTCAGAGCACAAATTGGTATATACTTGCATTAGTATGGTTTCTTTTTGTATAATATTATTTTAAAATCTCTTAAACTTTTCGGACTTCTTTGAACACATTTTAAGCACCAGATTGGGAACCATTTTGTTTTTTATCTTGTGTGTTTTTTGTATTGAATAATAGTGTTCTTTTGTTGTTTGTTTGGTTTAATGTTTTGCAGTCCTAGTGAACAGAGAAAGTCAACCCATCAAAAGCTCTGATTCCCTTCTCTACTTCAGTTTTCCCAGACATTGTAATACCTGTTTTTCTTGTGTTACTCAGAGTTTCATTTTACTGGTTTTGGAAATGAAATCTTATCTGGTTCCTTCCTTTTCAATGATTAAAACAGAGCAAACCTCCTATAAGCTCTGATGTTTGCAAACACGTTGTTGTCTTTTAAATTTGATGTTCTCATGTTCTTCTACTGTTGTAATTTCAACATTTGAGAAATCTGGATAATTTAAACCAGTTTAATATTTGGCTCAACTTGATAGGTTGCCATATTGGTGTATACCTCTTTGAAAGTGGATTTAGGTTTAATTCTACCAGATAAAATTGGCTTGCAATATGTACCCACTTATATACTATAATTTTACTACATTTCTAGTTGGCATGGGATTTCTAACAGTACCTTTGTGTGTATTTCTGAGGTTTGTGAAGACTTGAAATACAACTTCTGCTTCAAATTAAGATACTTAATTATTGAATTCTTAAATATTCTGATAGTTATATCTTTTATGTTTATGTGGGGCTGGATCTTCATTTACTCTGGACTTGTTACCATTACTGGTCTTGTCCACTTAACTTAGATTTTTTGTATCGATGTCAAATTGCAGCCCTAGGACTGATCATTAGGTGTTTTTTATAGAGGCTAAAATGAGCTTTGCTGCACCATCACTCGGTTCTGTTGGTAAGTATCTTCTTTGTAGTATGCCTGCTACTTCAAGGTGTAATTTATTGAATTCTATCGGGCAGTATCTCGCAGTTCTGAAGATGGATTAATGGGTTTAACATTGGTGGATTTAAGGATCACAATTGATATCCCATCTTGTTTTCTTTTGGTGATTACTCATTCTTTATTGTGGATCTATTTTAGGTGGCAGATCTGCTGGAAGAGCATTTGAGTTTGGAAGAACCTATGTTGTCAGGCCTAAAGGTAAACACCAAGCAACTATAGTTTGGTTGCATGGCCTCGGGGATAATGGCTCCAGGTGACATGACATTTCCTATTGCTCTATTCCAAATTTATTCGCGCACACACATATACATGGAAATTAATTTGTGGTTTGGAGATATGTTTCTATGCTCTTTTTATTTTTCAGTCATTGTTTATGATTGTGACCGTTTATTGTTGCCAAGGATACTTGTGAATTGAAAGAATACGTTAAATTCCATAACAATCATATTTTGTACACATCCTCAAGTTGAAACATTAAATTATATGCACCAAGCTTGGTGCGGATAAATTGAATTCTAGGTTCTCTTAAGGATTTAGTGACATTGCCTGCATGTTGGTCGTTAGAGCTGATAAATATAGTGCGTAGTTCCTAGGATAACAGTTTCTCCCTGATAAAATGACAATCAGTCTTTGGTCCTTTCATGAAGCACAATATTGAAAGCAGTATGAAGGTTGCCTAATTATCACAATACAGCTTCATCTAGTTAACTTCACAAAATTTCAACTCTTGAAGGACTTTTTTAATCCACACCAGTTCACAAGTGACCAAATAAGTATGCACCTTTTGCATTGATTGGGCAACAATATTTTTCATTCTTGATCTTTCAAGAGACAATATTACCTACAATGAATATACAATATTTTGTGGTGGATCTTTTGTCAATGGGACAATCAACCCATTCTTCATCACAATACCCTATAATTTGAGTATTTCTTTGTACTCATACAACAATCCTTGTCCAAGAGCTTTTTTGATATATCTGAGAATGTGAGTTAGAACATTCTTATGATCAAAATGAGGATTTTGCATGAATTGACTGACAACTTCGACTACATAAGAAATATCATGTCTTGTAATATTGAGAGAAATGAGTTTTCTCACCAGCCTATATCTTTTCAGATGTGAAAAAGTTTCACCTTGGTCCACTATCAACTTTTGATTTGGATCAATAGGCTTGTAATTTGCTGACCCTGTCACCTCTAGAATGTCAAGAGCATGTTTTCTTCATGAAAGAATAACTCGTTCCTTTAACTGAGCCACTTTAATACTTCCCAAGAGAAGTACCACGATAGAAAACTGTATGATCTGCCTCACTTTGTTTCTTTCCAAAAACTTACATAATATGACTGCATTTACCAAACCAAGCTTGGAGTGATTGCTTATACCATAGAGAGAGAGACGTGATTTACACACTAGACCAAACTCCCCTTGAGCTATGTAAATTTTCTCCTCAGGATCATCATGATAGAAAACATTTTTAATGTTAAGTTGGTGAAGTAACCTATGGTGAATTATAGTCATTGTAAGGAAAAACCTGACTGTGTTGATCTTGGCCATTATAGGAAAAGTATCACAATTGTCAAGTCCATAAATTCACATTCTTCAGCAACCGATTGAGCTTTACGACTATCAACTTCCCTAGTAGGACCAACTTTAATAGACCTATATGCAACCAACTGTCTTCTTTTCGGAGGGAAGAGAAACAAATTCCCACATGCCACTGCTTGAAAGAACATGCATTTCATCAATTATGACTTGTTGCTATCAATGATGATTAAGTGCCTCATTAATAGTTTTAGGAATTGTGGTGGTAGACAGAAACACACTTCCCAAAAGAAGTATGATAGTAGAAGAACATGATGGAGGTCGATGATGATAACTCCCAAAATTATAAGTAGGACATGGATTGCATGTAGACAAAATATCTTTCCTAAGAGCAATAGGCCAATTTGAAGTGGAGCCATTTGAAAGAGTTGATGGAGAAGGATCCATGGCATGGGAAGTTGTTGGAGAAGGATCTAAATAATGAGACTTCAGGAAGGGTGGGTGGAGCTGTGTCCTGCCTTGGTATGTAAGGAGAGGTGGTGGAGTAATGTTAGACTGGTTTTCATTTGGGTTGGAGTTAGAAGTTGAAATCAACAAAGGAACAAAGGTTGGAACAGAGAGAACCTGTTGAATGTGGTATCAACTTGAGTTTGGATGTGATATCAAATCAGAGAGATGCATGTTCAGCTGATGTATATTTTATATATATGAAAAAGGAAGAGTACATTACAGGGAAAAATTATATCCTATAACACTCAACTCTTAGGTTAGGTATATACACCCAAAAAAGTAGCTTTATGATAGCTGACAAACACAATAACAGTCATACTTTTAGTACTCATGAATCTTGTCTGTTTAATTTGTTAACTGCTTTTACTGGTTCAGGGTTTTTTCTTTTTTTTTTTCAATTTGTAACCCCTTTTATTTAATTCAATTTGTTGTATGTCATTTCACTGAGAACTGTTACTATTGATACTCAGGAGATTCTGGTAAACACCATAGAGGTGGGAATTATGGTTGGAATTTGAATTTTAACATTCAAATTTCCCTCTTCATCTAAGGACCAATACTAGATAAAACCGTCTAGATTAGGAGTTTGGTTTTCATTTCATTTATAGCATATGCATTTGAGGGTGACTTCTCCTGTAAATAGCCATGCTTCTCCTCATGTAAAGCAACCTTTTGATATATAAAATTGAGACCTTTCTTTGGAGTGTTATCTTGGTTCTTAGGAGTCAAATGGTGATTCAACACTAGGAGCTCTTATCTTTTGATTCTCATTTTCTAAATTCTGTGCCCTATCATAGAAAGGGGATTCATAAGAGTGGCACATGTTATTGAAAAAGGGAAAGAACAGGGTGAACCATTATAGTGTCGACTTAATTTGATGTTTTAGCATTGTTTTAATTTTAATAACGAGTTTTGACTTGGAGAACAAAACTCATTTTCTGCTTTGCTTATGCAGTTGGTCCCAGCTTCTAGAGACCCTTCCTATTACAAATGTAAGCACACAGAACTTTTAACTGTTAATAGGGGAACGCATTTTGCTTATGCGTTGTTTTATATTCTTGGGATATGCATGATCATCTTGGTAGTAATTTAAAAGAGCATTGTTTAAATGTATGATGCAGATTAAATGGATATGTCCAACTGCTCCTACCCGGCCAATATCTATTTTTGGTGGCTTTCCATCTACTGCTTGTAAGTTTTATTGTTTTTAGGCCCTTAGAGGGACAATCAACATCTATAGTTAATGTATTATAAGCAGGCTTATGTGCTTCAACATTGAAGTTGTCACATGGAGCGTAGAAGTGCATTTGAGGACAGAGAGCACTTTGGGTTTTAGATCTTGTAATAACCTTAAATTGGTCTTGATAAGTTTCTTATCTATAACTTTCATATCTCTTAGGGTTTGATGTTGGAGAGATTTCAGAAGATGCTCCCGATGATCTTGAAGGATTGGATGCTTCAGCTGCGCATGTTGCAAATTTGTTGTCTACAGAGCCTGCAGACAGTGGGTTTCTCTTTCAACATTTTTGTCTAGTTTATGTTCCATACAGCTTCCTTTAGTTTTTGAGTATGGTGATGCCATGTTCGCTTGACACAAAGCTTATTTTCATGCTAGATTATCATAAAAGTTAGAACTTAACAATTGAACTCTTGCACATTTTTTCTTATGAATATCTTTTAATTACTTAAGAAGAAAATAAGTTATCTTGGACTGATCTTTGATTTGTCAAAGATATCTTGCATAAACTTGCACACCAAAAGGTATAAAAGAATAAAGATATAGACACAAGTGTATTACAGTAAATAAAAGCTTAAGAACATTTTGCATACTTTAGTACAATAAATTCATATTTGGTTAGCTTATTTGGTGAAGTGATTGATTTTTTGCCTGCTTTCTATTGAAAATTTGAAAACCATTTACTAAAGGTAAACTTGTGAACCTTATACCAACACTATATTGATATTGTAAAGCTGCATGACTTTGAGATCCCATGTCAGCAAACATCAGTTTTTGAATGTGCAGGAAAAGAATATGCAAATTTGATCCACATAACTTATTTTGAGATCTACCACGTGTTCTACTTATCATTTAATTATGCATGTACGTGGTTGTTAGCCACATATCCCAATTAGCTATCTATTTGGAAGAAATATGAATGGCTCAAAGAGCCAATATTGCCTGTCTCTGATATGAGCTTAGTAAATTCCTCAGATTTGAGGTCAAGGATACCTTCAAAAAGGAAACAGAGAAGCTGATAATTCTCTTACCCTTTTTATTCATAACCATTCATGGTTTATCATTGAGAGTTGGTAAAATTTGTTTGTTATTATGCGATAATTTTGGTCTATCTGGTTAAATTTGTAAAATGTTCCTAGAGCTGCCAACGTCAATGGTGTAAATCCTCAATTTCAGATGCTGTTAAATGAAGGGAATTTTGAATTAATTATGCATAACTTTTACTGTTATTACGTTTCTTGGTTGTATAATTCTTTTCAATCACAGGAAACGAATTATTGAGTTATAATAATTTGTAGTCTGATATATCTATGACAGTTAAGCTTGGTGTGGGAGGGTTCAGCATGGGAGCTGCTACTGCCCTGTACTCCGTGTCCTGCTTTACTGCTGGGAAATATGGGAATGGGACTGCTTATCCTGCCAACCTAAGTGCAGCTGTTGGTTTAAGTGGCTGGCTTCCATGCTCAAAGTCTGGTCTTCTGACAATATTTCAACTTCTCATGTTACTTCGATTCAACCCCCCTTCCTTCTGCTTTCTATATTACTTAATGAAATTGCTATATTTCTATTCTTCGCATAGGACCTTGAGCAACAGGTTACAAGGGATAGATGAAGCTAGAAGGCGTGCTCAATCCTTTCCTGTTTTGCTGTGTCATGGAAAAGGTAAATCTATCAAAAATAAAATATACTTTTTTTGTGAAATAAGTGGTCTTATAAAGTAGATTTTAATTTTGACTAAACACTACAAAAGCAGAATACAGGATGCGGTTTGCACCTATGTTATAATTTGGCTATATCTTTAGTCGACATAGAATCTTCAACACACCTCCTCGTAGTGAGGATGAGTCATTTTAAGTCTGAGATTAAATATTTATGGGTGATCTGAAAGTGTGTCGCGTGATAGACCCAACAACCCTGGTTCGAATTGATGCAATGCCATTATAGAAAGTGAACTTTAAGCTTATCTTAATTTCATAAAACTTGTTTACAAGGTGAGATTTGCACTTATATAGTCTATATGGATCTCCATTAAGTGGAAAGAAAAGTGTTAAATTACAACTAGAGGCTCGATTAAAAGTCTAACATAATGGAAATTGTTAAACTATAAGAAAAAAGTGAAGCATTAAGTTTGAAATCGTGTTTTTCTGTGACAACACGAATAATTTATTTATATTAAAAGAATGAAATCAATACATTAAATAAAGAAAGTTTTATATAATAATAAATATATGATACTAGATTAAAATTCCGTAATAATAATAACAATAACACACACACACACATGATCTTGATGTTTCTAATTACAAAGATATAATCTTGATATCTATAATTATAAAGTCGGAGCATATAAGTCTTATGTGCTCATCTTTCTAGAGATGTGATTGATCTTTGGTCTTAGAGACTTAGAGAATATGTCTACCAACTGTTCACTAGAGTTGACAAATTTAATGGTGGTATCCCCAAATTCCAACTTTTGTCATGTGAAATGACAATCTACCTCAATATTCTTTGGTTTTTCATAAAATTCATGATTTTAAGCAATACATAATGCTGCTTGATTGTCATATATAATATGCTTTTCAGAATTTTCTTCAAATCTAAGTTATTTGAGAATTTGTTTTAGCCATGTGAGCTTGCAGGTGTCTGAAGCCATTACCTTGAATTCAGCTTTTGTATTTGATGACATTTTGTTTATTACTTTCCAAGATATTAAATTACTCACAACAAGAACACAATATCCTGAAGCGGAGTGGCCATCACTGGGTGGGTGGGAATACCCAACTAGCAATAGAGTACACAACAATTCGAGTACTCCCCTTGTCTTCATAAATAAGGTCTTTGCCAAGAGTATTCTTAATATATGCTAGAATCCATACTATTGCATCCCAAGCCTCTTGAGAAGGAAAGTTAAAAAAATGACTAACTACACTCACTGCAAAGACAATGTCTGGACGAGTGATGTGAGATAATTTAGCTTACCAAATAATTGTTTGTGTCTCCTTGGGTCTAAATAAACTAATTTGGTGAGGTACAAGTTTTATGTTTGGATCCATTGGTATGTCTACTGACTTAGCATTAACTTCCCTATTTCTTCTAAAATCTCCGGTTTTAAGTCACTGCTTTTGGCCAGCGTGTTGGATGGTTCTGTAGATTGGTGTTGGGTGATCTTGGCCTTGTGGTCGTTGGAGTGAATAGAGGTCGTTGGAGCACAGAAGGGTGCAAAAAACAAAACCCTCCACCAGAAACTGTGGGTCCATTGTGCCAAGGGGGCACTAGATATCGTGTTAAACTATATGAAATAGCAAATCACCTGGATGTACATATAGCACCAGCGTTGTGATAAAAATTATGCAAGTTCTGTTGGGTTTTGCTTAGATTTTTCATGGAATAGAATTTGGACTAAATAAGTTTCATGAAGAGTTGTTTTAATCACAACATAAGTTGATCGAGAAGTGGGTCACCTAAGTAGGTGATTTGCTATTTTCTTTGATTTCAAAATTCATGCTTTTGCAAAATGCTGCAAAAACATTTCTTTATTTAATGTATATTCAGGCAGACACCCCTTATTATTTATATGTTCCGTTAATAATTACCATTGGTTAATGTTTAAGACTGTTAATCTAGGTTGAATAAAATTTTCTATGTATTTTGTAGGGTAAAATCCATACAATCATTTTATAATGTGCTCTGGTTGTGTTCGAAATTAAGCTCGTTTTCGCCAACATTAAGGCTATTGCTTGGTAATTCAACTTTGAATTGTGGAGTGAATAACATTTGTATTTATTTTCTCAGGTGATGATGTTGTTCCCTATAAATTTGGTGAGAAGTCATCGGGGTGCTTAAGTTCAACTGGATTTGGGGATGTAACTTTTAAAGCTTATAATGGGTAATAAACGAAAATCCCTGTGATAGATTTCGTCCTACTTTTTTTTATAAAATCTTCTTTATCCCATGCTAAATTTTAGTTTTTTCTAAACTTTTCTTTTGGTTCTACATATTAAAAAGGCTTGGACACTACACAATTCCAGAAGAGATGGATGAGGTTTGTGCTTGGCTAACATCAAAATTGGGCCTTGAAGGGAAAACAGCGTAGGTAGCCAGCAAAGGAAGCAAAATGTGAAAAGTAATTCTTTTCCTCTTTGGTCAATTGTAATTTTGTTATGCCAGATTTGATTAGATTCCTGCTCTGATGACATGCATAATATATTCTCAACCCATTTTGTATAACACTTGGCCTGAAGGCATCTTTGGAACAAGGTACTGTCATTGAAACAAAAACTTGCTGGCAAGTATGGGGATGGAATGCTGCTAATATATTGTGCTGAAGAGGATCTACAATGGCAGTAGGGTTTTCGTTTTGTTACATAATCTTCCTTGAATGAGCTTCCAAGTGGGACTTATTACTGGAGGTGTACTTGGTTTTGGTTTTGTATAAAATCAAACAAAATATGTGGATTAGATTTTGAAACTTTCATTCTTTTTAAAAGTTCAGTTTGTCTTTTGACCAACTAATTTCATATATATCAGTTTTTAAACTGGTTTGTGAACAAAATTGGATTTCGCTGGCAGCTGACTTTACAATTTTTTTAAAATTCAAAACTGATTTTGAAACCAGTTCTGTAAACTGAACCTTATGTTTCAAACATAGTTTAAATTCAGATTAAAATTAGGTTATAAATATCAAGGTGATATGTGTTCTGGAAAGTTTGTTTTGTAAATCTATTCCAGAAAATATATTCTGAATTTTATGCGTTCCAAAAATTTTATTTCAAATGTCGTTTTATATACTACTTTTTCAAAATCTTGATTTGTTTAGGTTTCCCATGTAAACTTGAAGACCCTCTTCAAAATCTTGATTTCCTTTTCTTGACTTCCTATAGATAATTTGTTATTCACCATCCATCCTCACCAAACACATTTCGAGACTATTACATCTTTTCTAGGGTAACAGATGTCTTTCTACATAAATCCCACAAACACATAATGGTTTATAAAGTCTTGAAGAATATTTATATATAACTCAGTGTTCAAAAGTAGATAAGAGATCCAACAATCTCCTCCAAAATTAAAACCCTTGCATTAGAACAACTATGCTCCATACACAATCATTAAACATGTAAAAATATTTCGTAACTCCTAAAAATGGGCTTAAAATTTACATAGCTAAGACCCCCAACAAATCCTCCAAAAAAAAAATGCTGGCGCAGATGATAAGCTAAGCCTCATAGAGAACCATTGCTACGTGTAAAGAATCTTCCATGACTCATTTCCAAACTTGGATGAAATTTACATGGCAAAGAGCTCCAAATCGCTCCACAAATACAAACCCTGATGCATGAACAACTAGGCCCCATACACAATCATTGATGATGATACATGAAAACCAATCAGCCACTGTTTCTTGAATCAACCCTGACACAAATCTGAAGGCACTAAACGAATGAGGAATGCAGTAAGCCTTTGAAAAATGAGCAATTTTTAGGCTCCAATCATCCCTACAAACAGATACGGTTCAAATACTCAATCCAACACAGCATGCATTATCCAACTGTTTCTCACCTCCATCGTGTGACGTTCGTTTTAATGGTGTCTCTTTAACAAACGAAACATTTTCTGCTTTGCTGGCAAAAGGTGACAAAAGGTGTTTTTCTTGGTCATCGTCCATTACTGATGTTGCTTGAGATGCACATGGTGATGCAGACGAAAGAGAATCAGTGATTTCATCTTCTGCAAATAGTCACACAGAGAATCAGTGCACATGTTTACATTGGACGCAGAAAGTGCAAAAGCAAGAACACGAAACATATATATAAACCTGAACAGTCATGGTATTCCGGTAGTTGTTTAACAGTAGTTACTTCAACACACTCAGGAAGTAGGCAACTGCAAAGTGAACCTAAATTTTCACGAAAAGGCTGCACTTAGAATATATTTCATTGTGTTTCCATAACAAACTCTTCTGTGTAGTCTACAAGAATATATAGAGAATGTGCCATGAAAAGTACAAAACATCTTCAAACCATGATATTGAAAAATCACTAACAGAAAAAATAGCCTATCACAACACTAAATTGTAATTAAATTGTTAAAATGTTTGATGTATAAACGTCACACATAAATTTTGGTTTTTACCTCTGAATCTTTAGATATGATATAAAACAGACATATAAGGTTTAAAATAATTAACATAAAAAGTCTTTTTTTATTAGTGATTGATTTCTTTATAGTTTGAGACTACACACGTTTAGTTCATAAGAATTCAAAGACAAATATAATAAGAATAATCTTATCCTATATTATCAGACTTGGTTAAATATCATACTGTCAAAGATGTTATTCATCATGTAAGACCCTTTTCTGATAAATAAAGTAAGAAAGACAAAAATTATAAGGTGGCAAAAGCAAAGGTGTTGTGTTCATACCTAGCCTAGCAAGACGATTGACCCAACCTGGGATTCGTTTTCCATTCAATCTATTTGAAACATCATCCGTAAAATGATTGCAGTTCTTAGATATAAGATGGTAAGTATCTCCATGATACTCATTAGCTATACTCTCAATGAATGTTCGAAACTCAGAAGGATGCATGTTTATTTGGCCTAAATTGACAGAACATCTGTATATAAATCCAGGGCACTTCTTTGGCTCTACTTCAAATACTCCACTTGCTGGAAAGTCATGAGCTCCAAATCCATACTCTTTACCGTGTACTATTCAAACACAGATACATACACAAGCTTCCTCCAATTAACAGTACAATATACATATTGCAACAAAAGCAAGAAACCATGCAATAACACATTACAAGAAACATGGAATCATAATAAAACAACTCTTAAACCCACAACATATATATGTAAACATGGTTTCTGAATCCTAATTTATAAGCTGCATGTTCAAAGATATTGATGTGTAATATCCCTGAGAGCATTACATCAGAGAAACTGATTTGTTTCAAAAGTACTTTTGTAGCTGTCACTAATATCTTCACTTGACCATAAATACACTTCGAGGGTTTTCATTGATCAAATTCTCTGGTATAGAGTTTGTGCATTTTGAGTTGCTTAGGTACTTTTCTAGTTCTATTATATGAAGTTGTTAGTTAAATGAAAGGCGAAGGCTTTGGTTAATTCCATGGTTCTTTTTCTGGTACAGGGAAAGAGGATGCTTTTCTTAGGAATCTTGGAACAATATTGGAAAGCTAAAATGTTCCTGAGCCTGTTCTATTAGTTCATTAGAACAAATTGTTTTGGAATTTTATACAAGACAAGCAAAGACATATATTATCCCATAAATTCTTTTCCATTTCATTCATGTAGACATATTTCTCAAATGGGATAACTACAACATTGATACACACAAAATCATATGTATTTGTTACCATTCCTTGAATGAGATTTAGAGAAAAGATGAATACAACCAGTCACAGGTTCTATATAAAGAATCATAACACAATGTGGCTATTATTCTATTCCAAGGAAAAAAAAGTATATCAATTTCTTCCTTTGATTCTCATCTGTATCTTTCTCTGCAGATATTCATCTTCAAAACCCTTTTGGACATTATATGTGGTAGCAAGTTGGCAGAAATTAAAAAGCTTGTTTGCTACGTAAATTGCATTGAATCATGAAGCATCTTATGATAATATAAAAAGGAAGAAGAAGAAAAATAACAATAAACATCCTTCGAGAGGGTGAGGAAAATGGAGAAGAGAAACGATTAAGGTTATGGAATGGAAAATGGAGAAGAAAAAGAAATAACATTAGGATTTAGAGAATGGAGAAAAGAAATAGAATGTTGAAAGAAACCTTCAATGCCAGAATGAAAGATTCCAAAGCCAAACCAATACAAATAATTGTTGAGAGGGGTGAGGTCGTAGACATTCAACACCATTCTGGTGATGTTGTGTTTGTCTTTGTCGCCATTGACATTATTATTATTATGATCAGATTTTGAGGTAGAATTGGAGCTGCTCTTCGTCGTCCCCATTTTTCCACAGAGATTGATGCTCTCTATGAATTCCTGGGGCAACAAAACAACCTTGGAAATCCTCAAAACGCAACAAATTATTTATATTGATTTATTCAATCATTATTTATTACGTGACTCTTAGTCCATGAATAATATATATCACAATATGTTAGACCAAACAACGAGAAACTCGGATTTGGATCCCCGCAATTTCTTCCTTCTTTTTCATTAAAAATTCCAACTTTCCCGGCAGATGACGAGGGTCTGTCTGTCTCTTCCACGTCTACTACAAATCATCTTCTGTCCTTTAGTTGTACTTTGCCCCCAAACAATCTTTTTCTTCTTTAAGTAAAACCGGTCTTCGCCAACTTCGAATACACCTTTTCTCTCTCGCAAAATAGATGGAATGTCTAATTATTACTTATTTATCATAAATCAAAATATATCATATACATTATATTTTATTAAAGATCTCACGTCAAAGATAAAATGAATTTACCCTATAAATTAATGTATTTTATTTATTTTTTCCATCATTTAGTTAAATTTATTCTTTAAACAAATTTAAATAATAAAAATAAGCATCACATGCAATAACATACACATCCTACTAAGGAAACACAAAATACTGCATATCAAAATACGAATTCTTGTATGTTTTAAATAAAAAATATATATATTTTGGTCAATAAGAAAGATGAGACATGGAGGGTGTGCAATGATTATATTAAAGAAAGATGTAACCTTTTTTTTCACCATTTTTATTATTATTCAATGGGTTAAGCACATCCATTTATCGGTTATTCTGCATTTTATTTTATTTGTGGATTTGTGGTACAAATTTAAAATATTTTTAAAAGTAATTTCTATATAACAGAAGCGAGAGATATTTTCATTTTGCATTCCTTCAGGCTGTGACTTTTGAAAGAACAAACCGTAGTGGACTCGTCAGCATTTGGCCAGACGACTGAACCAATGTCTCAAAACAACAACGAAAGCTCTGTCGTTGCTTTGCTTTTTTCTTTTTGGTTGCCTCATTTTGTAGCATGGGCACAAGAACGTGAGAAGAACTCACCAAATTTTCTCATAATTCATATTTTCAAGTATACAAATTAATCCGTTTTATTTTTAGTTTACGCGAGATTTCTAATATGTAAATATAAATTTTATTTTATAAACTAATTTTATAAAATTAAATTAAATTTAATAAAAATCATCTTGATATATAAAATTAAATTAAACTTAAATAACTTTTTATACAACTCGTATCAAATTGATACGAACGAAGAAGCATACATAATATTTTTCCATGGCTTACATAAAACTTTGGAAATCGATTCGATCCTAAGCTTTTTTCCGCCACCGATATTGATTTTTTAAGGAATATTTTTTCACTGTTGAGCTTTTGACATTAGTTTTATGATCTTGAATCCCTTTAATTCTGTCTTATAGCTCCTCAAATAAAGATCTTTGGTGTTTACTAATGATGAGTTGCAGAATTTCTTTTAAGTCCATCATCACCATTTTCTTTCTACATACTTGTACTCATTCAAACATAATTTCTCAACTTCTATACTCTTTCCTTTTATTTAATCAGCTAATTTAGTTTATAGAAAGACCACAACTTTGCCTTTGTTCTGTGACTCCGTGTTACAAAATTGACTAAATTCACTTTTCACTATCCAAAATTTGACTTGCTTTTCTTTCTTTCTTTTTCTAAAATATATTTAATTAATTATTTAAATTATTTTCTTTTTAAGTTATTCAAACAAGTGTTAACATATATTTTGAAAACGATTGTAACTTACATTTTTTTAAATTCAATAAATTATAAACTTACTGAATTGTGATGAGATTTTATTGATGATAACATTTGGAAATACTACTTGCAGTTTAATTTCCATTTGTCAGTTTTGTTGTCATATATGTTAATGATATTTGGGTTATCCATGTTTTTAGTAATCTTTTAAATTTTCCATTTTACGTTATTCATTAATTTGAAAATATAACAACAATTTTTAATATATTAAAAAAAATGAATTTATATTTATAATATTAACTTTAATATATATATATATATAGAGAGAGAATCTAAGCTTTCTAATTTTTATCACCAATAAATTTTCTTATATTTTAAGTTCCAATTTTTTTATTATATTAAAATTATATTTTTCAACTCAAACAAAAGTTCAAACAATTTAAATTCTATAAAAATAATATCAAATTAATTCAGTGACACCCTAAAATATAACAACCACATCATATAATTTAGGAGTCAACATCTCCAATAAAGAGAACAGTTAGAATATGACTTGCAATTTGAACACGAAATTACAGTCATCTAAAACATAATACATAGTTAAACTTAAACAATTTAGAGTATTTAATATCCAAAGGTCTAAATATCTAAATCCTAAGTAGACTGTGCAGCAGCATCATTCTCCTCTAGCTCTTGCTCCAAATTAAAGGTATCTCCTCACCAACATCTGCTCCCATCCAAGAGGATGATCATCGCAAAGAAAACATACACAAGAACTACCCAACACAGAAGCAAGGGTGAGCTAGATAAACAAGCAATAATCATACTGTTCAATCACTTAATAATCATCATGCTTAGTACATATAAAACAGTTAATACATAACACTTTAAACCATGACTCCAACACTCACGTGACTCAATCCGGATTAGTATAACTGTCGAACTATTGGTCGTCTTTGCACTTGTGTAGTTCAGTTGGCACTCCCCAACACTATGCAAGGTAAATCCCCCAATCTGTCTATGTCTAAACTCTAAGACTATAGACGAGGACCTCCCTCTACTCTCACCACTTACACTGTTCTCCTCTATCTGAGTATGAACAATGCTTCGAGTGTAGGGATAGACATACCAGTTCAAAGCTCCATACAGTTATACAGAACATCAACAACACCCCACATATCACTTTCATCCATCTCTCCCCGAGATGTCCAACTCATACTCAAATTCTACATTTACATTCACGAGCATATTATCACAATAATTTAAACATATCTCATGCATTCACATACTGTCACATAAATCAAATTACACTACAAGAAAAAATTAAATTACATACCATCAAAATCCGTATATAACACCCAAAATCCGTATATAACACTTGATTACATACGGCTTACATACGGATAAAAATCCGTATATAAAACTATCGTAGCTAAATTATATACGGATTTATCCGTATATAAATTATATACGGATATATCCGTATGTAACTTATATACGGACAAAACCGTATGTAATTTATATACGGATATATCCGTATGTAACTTATATACGGATATATCCGTATATAATATCCGTATATAATATATCAAAAAAATAATTTTCTTTTACATACGGATAAATCCGTATGTAACATAAAATAGAGAAAAAAAAATATTTATAAAAAACAGAAAGCTTTAAAATAAACAAAAAAAACTTACAAATATAATATTATATAAGGTTATTGCTATTAGTTTCAACTTTTAACAAATGTAAAGAATTTATAATATATAATTATGCTTAAAACAAATAATTAAAACATAAAAATTTTATTGAAAGACTTTATAAATAGAATTCAAAACAAACCAGCCCTTGTACAATATAGAATTGAATATTAACTAAACTATAATTTACACCTAAAATATAATCAAGCTCTACTCATAAAGAAACTATGAAACAATTGTTGCTAGCTCTACAAATGTTGCACAAAAAATTATTGGGTGGAAGACCTTCTTCAAGCTTGATGGAATCTGAAAACAAAGGGAGGGGATAAGAAATGACATAACTATAGTAGACTTGCAAGGGAAGCAGAAAGTAGAGACATCTATATAAAAGATCCATAGACATTTCTGACCTCTTAGATTGAATCCTTTTGGCGGAACATAAACCAACTTGGGAACATATGTCATCAGGTTTCACCTACAGAACAAGATCAAACTCATTTAGGTCCAAAGAGTGAAAATGCAAATCGATAAAATTTCACAAACCAAAAACCATGTTCAATTGGATACCTACCCCTGATACCAAGAGAATCTCCAGATATATCGAAGCACATATAGTTGGACTAGCACATCTCTAATAATGAAATTAGGTACAGATGAAACAACAAAAGAAATATTGAAACACACCATAATGGAACAACATTGGCAACTGAGATCATCCTACAGTTCACAGTAGTAACATTTGTAAGCATAGCTATCTACAAATATATATTGAGTGGAAACTCACAAAAAAGTACTCACCAACTGCTTGACAATAGCGTTGCCAACTTTAATTCCCATAAAAATATTAAATTAAATAAATTCCTACAAAAATATCAAATTAAAATATCAAAGTAATAGGAGCAAGAATTTCTGCTGTGAAAGGAAAAAGAAAGTGAAGACATGAGCTGAGATTGAAGGGTAGTAGAAATGGGAGTGAGAGGTCATGATGAATACTGTGACAAATAAGTTATTAGAGCAATTACAATGGTTGCAAGAACATGGCAATACACCACAAACACCCTTGGGTTCGTTCCTGCTGAGAAAACAAGTATCTGTGAAAGTGGCAACTTTGAATGAAACTTTATTCCAATTGAAAAGTTAACAGCGAGTAGTCTTTAATTAAAAAACAATAATTACAGTCAAACCAATATTGGAAAAAAAAGTAATAAAGTCATTTAATTGCAAATGAAATCTATAACTTTTAACATATTAATAACACATTGTTAAAGGAGAAAAGAATTAAAATGTATAATCAAACATTTTATCTAAAAAGAAAGAGAAATGCAACTATTCCATCATGAAATACTTTTATTACTTTTATAAATAATAATACATGATTTTTTTCAAATTTTGGCCCAGAATCCTATTGAAGTTGGAATGGAGACGGTGGTACCTTATATTCACTCCCATTATCTTAATTTTCTTTGTCTATTCATTAAACTTTTAGTAGCATTAGCAAAAAGGATGAACAAGAAAAAAATTAATAAAATACAACTTCATTATTTTTATTTTAATATTGTAGGTTTAATTCATTATTTTTCTAGTTCGTAAAAATAGCATAATTTTTCCTCTTTTTTACAATCATCTTTTTATCAACCTCCAAAAGAAACAAAAGAACATGTGTCAAAATAATTAGGCTAACAATGGCCCATAAAGACAGATAAACAACAAAAGAAAAGTTATTCTCATATTCAAATATCATTATTTACATGAGTTATTCATAATTCTTACCATATCAGGTAATTCTCTAATAGATGAGATTTCCATAAGAAAGCCAATTTTGCAATCAAAAGAGCTAGAAGTAATATCCTGGAAGAAAAGTTAACAGTCAGCTTAAAGTTGATAAGCTTTGGTACTTTAATTTTCAACTAGTTCATGAAGATTTGTGTTACAAGTGATCCCTAACCAATACATGCAGATTTGGCCATGGACATGTATTTTTCCCAATTCATTGTACCTGCTGGTTAGCAACAAGGCCAGGGCACTTTTAGTTACTTTTATTTGATATTCTCCCTGTATATAGCCTGTAATCATATGTCACATTGAAGAAAATTGAACTTGTTTATGCATATCTAAGCATACCCTGCACCTTGGTCGATTATGAAATCACATAAGCAAACCAATTGTCATGTCCATTAGCAGGAATTGAGATCATCAAATCATTAAAATCTCCAAAATTAGGATTCAAAATCTCATAGATACAAATTAACTTATGAATCACTATGGTAAATTTCTTGTCTTATTAGTAAAATACAGCAGGGTACAAAAAAGAGTATGAATACTAGTAATGAAAGGTTACTTTGCCAAATTAGCTTCTAGGATAAAGTTTTCTTTTGTTTCTTCATTAATTTCTCATTCATGAAAAACACAAATCTCTACTTTCTTTCTCATGGAATGCTAACAACAGGTGGGTTTCACTTCCAAGCATGGTATACTTTTACTTGTAACAACAATGGTCAACTCATTAGGAAATAGTTACCAATATAACAGTAAAAACCTGAAGTGCCAATAAATACCACAAATAAGGCTAGCCACTGAACATGTTAACTCCACATAAAACTCCTTACCTGCATATCGTGTTTGCAAATAAGGATGAATCCATCGACTTGGTCAATTGCACAAAGTTAGGCTCCTGAATGCCCACTAATTAATCCATTAAGACCTAAGAACATGTCCAAACCAGGTCAGAGAGAATGATGAACAAAACAACATAACAAAAACCTCGTGAGAAAACAAATATCACCGAAACATACCTTACTACCACTTCGAATGTTTTCAAAATGCAACACCCTCGCCTCAATCGATATCTGGTAACAATGGAACAACGTCTTCCGAACTACACCACATATCGTTACGTGCAATAGGAAGAAAGAAGAAACAAATTAGGGTTTTCGAGTTTTGCAATTTTAGGGATTTATGAATCAAAGAAGAAAGGGATTACTTACTAGATGAAGGAACTTTGTTAGCGTGACCGTGAGTGCAAAAAGAACGAAGCGTGATGGTCATAAAAGAGTATTTTCCTCTGGGACAAGTTTTCCATGATCTAAGGCATTTGCTCGTTGGTGATAGAGGTAGGAGCAAGGGTTGAGGTTCTGGCTGAAGAGCATAGCCATGGAAATGTGAGGAACTTCTAGAACCTTCGAGAGCCTCTACGCTAAGAGGTTCCTCCCAGCTCCAGGCTTCCCTATCATCACCCATTACACTCCACGCTTCGGCTTGCAACCCTGTGTGTCAAGCATGCCGTGTGTCGCACACTCCTCTTCTCGTCATCCTTGTAGTAGCACTATGCAACGGCCGTCGATCCAAACCCTCGGTTAGACCGGAGCACGAGGGCCCTCAACGGCACCGCGATCCCATTCCCTTTCTCGAAACCTCATTAACGAAAAACACGTGACGATGGTTTGTGATCGAAAGGGAAAGAGAAGAGAGGGAAAGCTCAGAGCGAAAGAGATGAGAGAGAAAGCTCAGAGCAAAAGAGATGAGAGGGAAAGCTGGGAATGGCTCGAGAACTTTTCAATTAATTCTCAGGCTATTAGGTTTTCACTTAGGGTTAAATTTTTAATTTTTTATTATTTTTTAACATCCGTACATAATATCCGTATGTAATAGTTTTATTATATACAGATTTAGATCCGTATGTAATAATTGGTATGTAAATGGCCTTTTTCTTGTAGTGTTACAGTATACATTCCAAACATGTTACACATTTAACTCAACCCAAGAGTAAGGAACCTGGAACCGAACACTACTTGCACGAACTCTGTGAGATCAACCATGCTAGGACGAACGCTCAAACCGAACACCATTAGATTGAACACAATTGGCCGAACGCTAAAACCGAACGCCATATTAAACTGAACAAAATTGGCCGAACGCTAAAACCGAACATCATAATGGATCGCGTACTGTTTGGACGAACGCTCAAATATCCAGCCTCATCATGACCGAACGCTACCTATGAAAAGTACCTGGGGACGAACCTCATCGAGAACGAACGCTAATCGTCACTAATGTACCAATACAAAACGCTACTATCACTAGGACGAACGCTAACACTTGCTACCTGAGAGTATAAGACCGAACGCTATTATCACTTAACACATGATCAAGACCGAACGCTAACATCACTAGGACGAACGCTAACTGATCACTAACACTGGCTCAAGGACGAACGCTAAATTATCACTAACACATTCCAATGGACGAACGCTAACTGATTCCTGACACATACCCAAGGACGAACGCTAACTCTCGCTCGCAGGGCACAAGACCGAACGCTCATGACATTTTGGCCGAACGCTAAATTGGTCTAGCAATTGGACGAACACGCGTTCTGCAGAATTCTGCAGAATTTTGCAGAATTATGCAGAAACACCAGATTTCCAGAAACCCCATTTTTTTCATCCCCTTCTTCCCAGACTTGCATCAGACACAATTTATTTCAACCTGAAACTAAGAAATAAATCTAACTCCCCTCACTTCACCGTAACCAACCTGAAACAATACGTGTATCCACTCACTGTCCATTCTAACTATTTCCCAGAGTTCTTATTTGGTAAACTACTTGTCTAATTTTCATCTTACTTTCCCCCAAATTGGTCACCGGAGAGGGTTCAGATGTCTGAACGCATCAGACTCACCTTCGGCGCTAGCACATATGACTAGTCACAACGTATTGGACCAGGCCAGGGCTGCTCTATGATCAGGGATGTGCCAACTCAGGTTTTTAAGCCCCCTCTATCCTACCAACAAAGAAAGGTTTTTAACAAGTTATGATTTGTCTAATTTATTAGAACTGTCCTACATTGTTCTAGACATCAAATACCCAATTATATATATATATTTATCACTCATCCCCTCATAGTAACCTTAAACAGTACCTCTACACCTACTTACTAATCACATAACCCCATTACATACTCCAAACCCCTTCAACAAAATAGTACAACTAACCAATATATCCAAGTCAAATCATGTTCAGAACATTATGGTTACACAACTTCCACACATCCAGCAGATACAAATCAATATGCTCACCACAAAATATAACTCAACAGTACATAACAGTTTAAATCAACACACCAATTCAGGACTTAACATGCATATATCTCATAAATTAATTTCAACTAAAATAACTAGCTCCCCTTACCTTGAAGATGAGCAGTATATCCTACTGGAGTTCCCTAACAGTACCCTCCACACAGAGCGGAACTTGACAGAACCTACAAATCACCATATTGGTGATAAAACATAGCTCTTAGAGCTCAAATAGACAGAGAATGGAAGGAAAACGTACAAGGTACGTGAACCTAGCAAATTCGCATGTCCTAGGTTCTAGAACAGTGAAAGAGAAGGGGAAAAGGAAACTTACCGGTCGGAACAAGAAATTGTTCTCTGGAAACGAAACCCCCTACTCCACAGACACTTAGGCAGCACCAGAATCAACTTTCTATGGTTCCAGGTTCAGAGTATCTAGAGAGAAGGCAGAGAAAACCTTTAGGGCAAGAGTTTCTTTTTAGAGTAAGAAAGGAAAAATAGAAATGGGGCTTTGGCTTTTGGGAAAGACCCCTGCTAAGGTCAGATTCCCTTAGTCTGGGCCTGGTTGCCTCCATCTAGGTCCAATGGCCTTATAATTTTTTTTTTCAGGCCCTCACAAATTCAATTCGATATATACTTAAAACTATTTTTTAAATAAAATTTTAATTCAATGTTTTTGTTTACTTATTAAATATTTTAATAAAAATATGTCATTATACAAAAATGAAAAATATAACGATGGATATAAAATTTGTATTAACAATAAAAGTCGTCACAATTGAATAAATTAGTATTATTCATAGAGTAAAAGAATAATTTAAAAATGAAGTTAAAATTATTATCAAAATATATTTTAACGTTTATTTCAGTACTTTCGATTTATCGGTTTTAAGATTTTTTTTGCATATATTTTGTTGAAAAACAAAAAATTTTCTTTTGATTAAATGGCAGAACTATTAACTATTCTGAGTTTTTTTTTTCTAATTGATTTTAGTTGTGTCTTTCGAATATTCAAATTCATAAAAAATAGGACTGGATCGTATAAAAAAAAACTTATTTTTTAATTTTGTTTTAACTCTTGTAACTATAATAAAACCAAATATTCTGTATTTTATTTTTTATTTGTTTTTTAGTTGATTCTAGAAAAGAAAAATTGGTGACAGTTGGTGATACTGCGAAAGCAAGTGTGAGTGGTGCTGTATACATATATAAAACGGTAATGTGAAGCTCCTTCTCATCACAAGCCCCACCAAAAGGCACTTACATGTTCCTACCACCATGTCTTCCATGGCCTCCACCAACCGAGACGAATCCTCCGACAACGACAGCAACTGTTCCTCGCTAACCGCACCGGACTCCTCTCGCAGCTGGCTCAGCACCTTTAGCTTCCGCCGCGCCAACCGCACCTCCCTTTCCCTTTCCACCGCCGAGACCACCTCAAGGGCTGCATGCGAGGCCATTCGCCGCCTCCGCCTCCACACCGGCGCCATCGGCCTCGACCACTTCCGTCTGCTGCGGCGGCTCGGCAGCGGCGACATCGGGAACGTGTACCTCTGCCAGATACGGAACCCGGTGATGGGGTTGCCGCAGTGCCTCTACGCCATGAAGGTGGTGGATAGAGAGGCGCTTGCCATACGGAAGAAGCTTCACCGAGCGGAGATGGAGAAGGAGATTCTGGCCATGATGGACCACCCCTTCTTGCCTACTCTATACGCTGCGTTTGATGCCTCTCATTACTCTTGCTTCGTCATGGACTTTTGCCCCGGTGGAGACCTGTTCTCCGCTCGCCAACGCCTCCCCGAAAAACGCTTTACCATCTCGTCAACTAAGTATGACAGTAATATTACATGTTTCCTTGGTTTTCGCTAACAACGTTCTAATTAAATGTCCTTTTTTTCATTACAAAACTCACTTTGGTATTTAGTTTTATAAAATACAACATTAAAATAAGCAAAAAAGGTTTTGAAAAATATAAAAAATGTTTTCTGAATTGGTTAACTAAGATGAAAAAGAAATGCAGGTTTTATGCAGCGGAGACACTGGTGGCACTGGAGTATCTGCACATGAAGGGCATAGTGTACAGGGACTTGAAGCCGGAGAACGTGCTGGTGAGGGAGGACGGTCACATTATGCTATCGGATTTTGATCTGTGTCTGAGATGCGAGGTGGTTCCAAAGCTGTTGAGAAGCAAAACCAGATCAGAAGGCAGTGCGAAGACAAGAACATCATCGTGTGCTGCACCCATGCAATCATGTTTCTCTGGCTCAAGCAAGAGAAAGAAGAAGGTGACAACAGTTATAAGGGAAAATGTGGAGGTGTGTGAGGTCGACACAGAGATGGTGGCAGAGCCCATCGATGCAAGGTCCAAGTCATTTGTGGGAACGCATGAGTACTTGGCACCCGAAGTGATTTCTGGGCAAGGACATGGTAGTGCAGTGGATTGGTGGACTTATGGGGTTTTCTTGTATGAAATGTTGTATGGGAAAACACCCTTCAAAGGTGAGAACAACGAGAAAACACTGACCAACATTCTGAAGCAGCCCTTCACTTTCCCTAGAATTGCAGTGAGTAGCAGCAGGGAGTATGAAGAGACGGCGAAGGTTCAAGACCTCATCAGCAAGCTCTTGGTGAAGAACCCAAAGAAGAGAATCGGGTGCTGCATGGGCTCGGTTGAGATCAAGCGGCACGAGTTCTTCAAGGGAGTCAACTGGGCTCTGATTAGATCAGTTAAACCACCTGATTTCCACGCTGATTTCAACAACATTAGGCGTAGAGTTTTGTTACAGAAACTAAGCAACAAAGACAAGGATCAACCCTTTCAGATCACTCACCATCGTTTTGACTACTTCTGACTCTCAAATGTAAATAGTTAAGGAAAAACAGCTCTGCCCAAATGTCATTAATTATCATAACACAGATTAAGCCTTCTTACATGTTTTTTCTCACTACCAAGGACACAATTACCACAAGTCAATTTATGACCAATTAAGCTACCATGCATTGAATTTAGCAGTTTTTGTTTCTATGTTTTTTCCCCGTTAGTTACACTTATGTTGTGACATCTCCACCAATAAATATTATTATAGTTGAGAGAATCTGTGGGTGTAAATTAAAGGGATACAATAATTATCCCAATGTGATCCTCATGAGAGCTTATATGAACTCATGTGATCCTACTAATTACGCTTTTCATTGATGAGAAAATTGCAGAGAAAAAAAAAGTTATTTTAACATTACTTTACGAGATTGTATACTTTTTGTCATATGGCTCTTTTCATATATGCGCATTCACATGTCCTTTTCACCGAACAGGGAAAGAAACAAAAACAAAATGTTTTTTCTGGGGCCCTTTTCTCTTTCCTTTTGATAAATTGTAAAACGTAAACTATGATATTTATCCAGAAATTAAGATTTTAGAAGCGATTTGAGGTTTATTATGACTAAGTTATGTCATATTATCCATTTAGAATGTGACAGAGTGTACCATAAAGCAACCTTTTCCGAAACGAAGGTCAACAAATTAATGTCTACGGATTTCTCAAGGTTAAAATACTTTGAGATGTGGAAAGTGCATTGGTTAGAGTCATGATGAGGAAAGAGAAAGAAAGAAAAACGAGTGTACAGGTGTAGGTTGTGTGGACCATCATGAATGCAGTGATGATAGCAATGGGTTTTATATTATATGAAAAAGAAAGGAAAGTAAATGGATGAAAATGTAGGAGGAATATGCTTTCATCGAAGCCATCAAATACCTATATGAATCACACCCAAAGTTTTAATTCTGCCTTCAATTTGAGTCAGCATAACTGTGAGCAGTCACATTTGGCATTTGGAAACTCTTGTCTTTTTGTGACTGCGTATTAAAAAGAGGAGTTCCGTGTTCCACTTTCCAAGAAGAACTGTTTCTATTTTTCTTCTTTGCTGCAAAATATTAGAATGGTGGAATCGTTTATACAATTAACCCTTTATACAAAGGTTGACGTTAAGATGGACTACTATTGTACTTACATTCATGTTGACAGCATATTGACTACCAAAAAGATCGGTTCTAACATCAACCATCAATCACAAATGTACATAGGATTTTTTTTTTTTATATAAAAAATTTGAAAGAAAAAGTAAAATAATGTGTTAAGAAAGGTGAGATTTTATCATTAGTAAAGATATTGTAATTAATATAAAAATAATAAGTGATTTTTATTATTTTTACTAAACATGTTAGATAGTAATGTTTTCACATTGGATAAAGTTTATATTGATTAAATGATGTTCCTTTATTATTATGAATGAAACAATTATTGTTATCTAACACGTTTTTAATAAAAACAAAAAAAATGTTTTATTATTTTACATTAATCACAAAAAAAGAACAAAACTTTGATGTTGTTTTGACTCACTCCATAAAGGGATTATCTAATTTAGACCTTATCCTGTGTACTCAAATGTGTAACTTTTGTCGTATTAAAATAAAAGGAAAATAGCATAAATAGCATCTTGGTTTTTTATGCTCACAGAGGATGGTACAGCATTAATGGAATAGCATCAGCTTTTATCATAACTTTCATACAGCTCTTTAAACACGATGAGCTGTAAAATGCTCGATGCATGTGTTAAAAAAATGGTCAACTTATCTCTCATTTTATTTATTTAAGGTATATTTTGAACTTAAATGAAATTAATTTAGAAACATTAATATGATTTAGAATTATGTTGTAATTGCGGGTGGTGTTTGAACATTAATATAAAAGTTTTCAGGTGTATGAGAAAGTCTTGTCTTATGTACGTCCGTTATAGAAGCATTAATGTCAACCATAATTTTGAAATTGAAATGTGTGCAAAGAAGGTGAAAAGTTTATCTTTTATGTTCCGAATACTGAGCAAGAAATGATGCTGTCAGGTCACTTTCATGGATAAATTTTTAAGTCATACAAGATCACCACCTGTCTATACTCTTAACTAAATATTGGGAAGCGTAGCCTCTCTTTATTCCCTTTCGAATTCAAAAATTATTCCTCAAATTCTCAAAAAGTACTAAAAATCAATTTTCTCACGGTTTATTTTTTAAAAATATTTAAAATATATCTAAATAGAGGGAAAATTGTATAGTTGAGAATGTGATTTTGAGGTGTCTTTACAGACAGAGACGCACGCGAGGTTGTTGAGTAGGTAGATTGTTAAATATAAAAGGAAAGGGACAGACACAAGAAGGATGCATATGATGAAGAAAGACACATACATAGGACAGTTTCACCCTCCTTATTTTCTCATAAATCATTGCTTCATGGAATACAAACATATCAAACTCTCAACTTTCACCAAATAACCAACAACATTCTAATCATGCAAATATGTCTATTTTTTCCAAAAAACCTAAATTATGTTAAACACTCATTATACCAACCCAACCCAACTACCACAACCAATATCATTTCATCTTTTCTTTCTTCATTGGATTGGATTGCCCCCTTCCTTTTTAGTCATTAAACTAATCATATTTATCTAACAATTACTTAATAATTAGTCAATTTAATAAACTTATGTGTTTAAATGAATTTCTTAATGCATCATTGCTCACTCATCTGATCTAATTCTTTAATCTATTTATTATAAATAGGTGGTATAAAATTTCGAGTAACCGGATGATAATAATGATTGATATTAACTTTTATATATGAAAAGAAAAAGGGTAAAAGTACTTTCCAATTGTTGATTGAATCATGGTTGTTAAACAAGCTCTTGAAAACAATAAAACTTGTATACATTTTGTATATAATGTCATATAATAATAAAGAGAAAACAAGGAAGAATACGATAGGGCCAAAATGAGTTAGTAATTTATTTTAGGAAATAAAATAAGATACATTATGATTTTTTTTATTTTAAAAATAGCGCTTGTAGATTATTTTATAAGTAATTTTTTAAAACAATGAATACACTCTTATTAAAAAAGGCTTTTACCTTTTTACACCTAATTAAAGAGTTTTCTCTCTCTTTGTGTAGTCTGAGGTAAGAAGAAAAGAAATAAAAAATAAAGAGTTCTCTCTCTTGAATAGTTGAGGAAGAAGAAAAGAAGAACAAGTAAAGATAATAAAAAAGATGAACTTATTTTGAGAAAGTGAATTGAAATAAATAAATAAATTTATAATAAATATAATTGATATAAGTAAAAATTATAAAAATTAATTGTATTACATATCTAATTATTAATATATCCTTAGCTATATTTTAATGATAATGTTTTAAAATAATTAATACTTATAAACATGTAAGTGTGACAATATCTTATCATATCTTTTTTGCATTAACGTTTTTTTTTCTGTTTATTTTTATTTATGTATTTTTTTATTTGTAATGATTATTTAATAGTATGAATATGATGTAGTAGTTAATCGAGTACAAGACGAGAATATTACAATAGTATAAAATTAAATTTATCTGAATATATAAATTTTTTCTTTAAAAAATCTTTTTATGTTTTTTATTAGTATAACGTTATCTTGTATATGAGCAATATATATTTTTAATATTATAATTATATTTTGGATAATTATATTAATGTTATATATATATATATATATTTTTTTTTTTGAGTAATCTATTTTTTAAGTATTAGAATGTGATATTTTTTTAAGCAGTGGTATGTTATTAAAATAAGATACAATATTAATACTTTTAATATATATTTAAAAAGAAAATAAGAATTATAAATTTATAAACTATATAATTTATTAAAAAAAAGAAAATAATAAATAAATAAATAAATAATATATGCATATCATAATTTAAGGAGTGATGTGAAGTTAAAAATTAATACATCTTGAGTCATAATTCCCTTCCTTGGGATATTCGAGTGTGATTAAACTACCGAATAGGAATATGTAAGAGATTCTTAGAACAGAGTTGAAAGAGACCAAACACTAACAACATTAGCTGGTAGTTGGAATTTAACACATCCGACATTGATACCTCCTGCCTCGACAAACCGCACCATATAAATAACAGTTCATATTCAGGATATTACAACATGCGCTATGCAAAATTTTTAATGCAACCTGTCTTCAACCATGAGCTAGTATTAATTAGATATTAGATACATGAAAAAAATTATTTATGTTTTTGCTGGTATTGGAAAGAGAAAAAAAAACTAAAGATTGAAATTGCTTGCACACAGATAAAGAAAATACAATCTGAAACAAAATAATTCAATAGTTTATAATTGATTTGATCTAATCTAATATATTTAAATTTATTTAGGGTTATGAGAAATTACCAAAATATCTTTTACTATAATTTAATAATAATTATAGAACTAAAATTGAAAGAAAATTAATTATAAAATAATTATTTTATTAAATTAAAATAATAGTTAAAATTATTTTAAAATTAAAATTTAATTTATTTAATCAATTAATTGCATATTATGTATAGTTTTTTTTCACATATTGCTTTAAAAGAATTAAATTATAATAAATTTAATTCACAATTTAAGTAATTAAATTTAAAAATACATATAAAATTATTTACTAAATATTAAAATAATTAACTTCATAAAAGTAAATAATTTATTTTATTTTATTTTTTGTATTTATTATTGTAATATTTTTATGTTAATTATTTATTTACATTATATTAATAAAATATAAATATTTTATTGTATTTACATAAATATAATGAATTATCCCTTTTAACACACTTATACATATAAATATAATATTTACGAAGTAATTTATCACGTTAAAAATATAATTAATTATCATAAATATTTTATTAATATTTATAATATAATTAATTAAATTGTTAAATATAATCAATTATATTTATTTCTTTCATTGTATGATAACAATAAAACATTGAATTCTTATTAATGTAGTAAAAATTTATTTATTATAAAAACTTTATTCTCTTTGTATTTGAGAATGATTTTAAAATCATGGTAGCATTTGTATTTGAAAATAACTTTTATCATTTAGAAAATATTGTAAGGAAAATCATAGTGATTGGTATGTCTTAAAATAACAGTTTTTTACATAATCTAAAATAATAGTTTTTTTTAAGAGTAATTAATGAAACTAAAAAAAAGAAAAATCAGAGTGATATAAAGAACAATTTTTTATGAGTTACAACAATGACTTTGTATAAGGCCCTTCACATTACTAATAATTCATCTTTTCTTGTCTCTATACTTCTTATGAGGTTGAACACCATATCTATACTTAGTTTAAAAATACTAGATTGTCTCAATTTGTTCAACTTTGGTAAAACTAAATATGAACTTGTCATTGCAAGCTATTGTTATGTTCATGTTTGTTCTAATTTATATGAAGTTGTAGGAATATTAGACATTCTAAGTCATTTGACTAAGACTCTCTAAAATTATTTAATAAAAATCAATGACTAATATTTGCATTAAGTTGTAATCACAAATTATTTTTTTTACACAAAACTGAAAATAAAAATAAATTTTATATTTAATCATGTAAATATATTAAATATCTAATGTATTGTTATACACATAAGAAAATTAATCATCTCAACAACATTCTAAAACAAATTATGCTAAGCAAACACAATTTTTTTTTCTCAATTATTTTGATTGCACATTATTGTGCTTATATTTGAGTAGTGTTTTCTTGTTTATAATATAACTAAAAGAAGGTGCAACATTCACTAGTGCAGAAAGGACTTTTTAACGTATGTTATTTTGGCCTTTTAACGTCAGATCCCGACCCACGTCTTTGTAGGTGACGTTAATGGGACGTCGGACTGTATACACCATACGTCTATATAGACGTTGGATGTATTTGTGTCCGACGTCTATAGACCTGGAACGTTTTGTCCATTGTAACTCATTGGACGTCTGTTTGTGTACTGACAGACGTCTATAGACGTCGGACATGACATTAACAGACGTTTACTATTTTTTTTTAAATTAATTTATTTTTACAATAAAACCACACCTGAAAAACAGAAAATTGTCCCAGAACAGTATACTATAATATATATATATATATATATATATATATATATATATATATATATATATATATATATATATATATATATATATATATATATATATATATATATATATATATATATATATATGCGTTTCAACTAAAGAAAGTTCTAATTAATCTAAAAAACAATCCAATACCAAAACTATCAAAATATAAAATTAAACTAAACCTAAGTAATGTTCAACAGCAAATAGAAGTGTTCCTAGCTTCATCTTTGCAAAAGATAAGTTGTCCACTCCTGTCTTATTTGCCTAATTGTGTCCTCTGGTATAGGAGATGTTGGACAAGTTTAAATAATTTCATGTTTTGGTTGAGAGACAGTCAGGCAAGAAGCTGAAGCGCATTTGTACTGACAATGGTGGTGAATATTGTGGACCATTTGATGCTTATTGAAGATAGTATGGTATTGCACATGAGAAGACTCCTCCCAAAACTCCTCAGTTGAGTGGTTTAGCAGAGAGGATGAACAGGACATTGATTGAAAGAGTTAGGTGTATGCTTTCTGAAGCAAAATTGCCTAAGTATTTTTGGGGTGAGGCATTGTTTACAGCAGTGCATGTTATTAATCTAAGTCCTGCAGACGCTTTGAACTCTGAGGTGCCAGACAAGATTTGATTTGGCAAGAATGTTACTTATGATCATTTGCGTGTCTTCGGTTGTAAAGCATTTGTTCATGTTCCAAAGGATGAAAGATCCAAGTTGGATGTGAAGACAAGGCAATGCATCTTCATTGGCTTTGGTCAGGATGAATTTGGCTACAAGTTGTATGATCCCGTTGAAAAGAAAGTTGTTAGAAGTCGTGATGTGTAATTCATGGAAGATCAAACCATTGAAGATATTGATAAGGTGGAAAAGTCTACACCTAAGGAAGACGGTAATGTGGCTGATTTTGATCCAATTCGGTTGTCTATTAATGATTTGGATATTGATGTTCATGATGATGAACAACATGGTGATACTAATCAGCAAATTAGAGATGACTTGGATGTTCCTATTGATAATGTTGATGAAGAGGAACATGATATGTCACTAGATGAGAGTTTTGGTGATGTACCTGAGTTATCCGAAGCTCAACCCAGAAGATCTGATAGGCCAAAACAACCTTCTAAGAAGTACTCTACCAATGAGTGTGTGATGTTGACTGATGACAGAGAACCTGAATGTTATGAGGAGGCCATTGAAAGTGAAGAAAAGCAAAAGTGATTGGATGCAATGTAGGATGAGATGAAATCTTTGCATGATAATCACACTTGTGACTTGGTGAAGTTAGCTGAGGGTAAGAGAGCCTTAGAGAACAGGTGGATTTTCAGGGTGAAGCAAGAGAGCAATTCTACATCTACCAGATATAAAGCCAGATTAGTGGTGAAAGGCTTCAGACAAAGAAAGGGTATTGACTTCAATGAGATTTTCTCACCTGTGGTGAGGATGACACCCATAAGAATTGTGTTAAGTTTAAGTGTTACTCTAGATTTGGAGGTTCAGTAGATGGATGTGAAGACAACTTTCCTTCATGGTGATTTGGAGGAAGAGATTTACATGAAGCAACCAGATGGTTTTCTTGTTGAAGGCAAGGAAGACTATGTGTGTAAGCTACGAAAAAACCTATATGGTTTGAAGCAGGCTCCGAGGCAGTGGTATAAGAAGTTTGAGTCTGTTATGTGTGAGCAAGGCTACAAGAAGACTACTTCTGACCATTGTGTTTTTGTCAGGAAATTTTCTGAGAATGATTTCATTATACTGTTGTTATATGTTGATGACATGCTTATTGTTGGGAAAGATGTATCCAAAATTGACAGGTTCAAGAAGCAACTGGGTGAGTCATTTGCCATGAAAGACATGGGAGCTGCTAAGAAGATTCTTGGTATAAGTATCACTCTAGATAGAAAAGATAAGAAACTTTGATTATCACAGGAGCACTACATTCAGAAGGTGTTGCAAAGATTCCAAATGGAAAATGCTAAAGTTGTAAGTACTCCTCTTGCTACTCATTTTAAGTTGAGTGTTAAACAAAGTCCTTCAAATGAAGCTAAGAAGATGGATATGAGCAAAGTTCCTTATGCTTCTGTGGTGGGTAGTTTGATGTATGCAATGGTATGTACAAGGCCTGATATTGCGCATGTTGTTGGTACAATCAGTAGATTTTTATCAAATCCAGGTAGAGAGCATTGGAATGCTGTGAAATATATTTTGAGGTATCTTCGTGGTACTAGTGGTTTGAGGCTTTGTTTTGGAGGTGATAAGCCTACTTTGGTGGGTTACTCAGATTCAGATATGGCTGGAGACATTGATTCCAGAAAGTCTACTTTAGGGTATTTGATTCATTTTGCAGGGGAGCCTTGGCTTGGCAATCAAAGTTGCAAAAGTGTGTAGCGTTGTCTACTACTAAGGCAGAATTCATTGCACTTACTGAAGCATGTAAGGAGTTGTTATGGGTGAAGAAATTCTTGCAGGAGCTTGGTTTTGTGCAAGGGAAATACTTGTTGTATTGTGACAATCAAAGTGTTATTCATCTTGGTAAGAATCCAACTTTTCATTCTAAGTCCAAACATATTGATGTGAGGTATCATTGGATACGTGATGTTTTGGATGCTAGGTTGTTGGAATTAGCTAATGTTCATACAGATGATAATGGTGTTGATATGATGACCAAGGCATTGCCAAGAGGAAAGTTTGAAGTTTGTTGTGAGATCGCCAGTTTGGCGGATATCTCCACATAGTGGTGGGGGGGAGATTTGTTGGGTTATTGGGGGGTCAAATTAGTAGAGCACATTAGAGTCATTTGAAGAGAGGCAAAAGTCAAGTAAGAGAAAAAGAAAGAGAGAAAGTCATTCCCGCATAACCCTAAACCTGCACTGGTGTTTTATTCTCTGTGAACTCGTTCACCGTTCGATCGAGCTGATTTTTGGACAGTAGGTTCCAGACATATGGCTCTTCATTCGGACCGTTCGGATCGTCAATCGGAGGTCTAGATTGGGAGAAATCGGTCCCGCACCAACAGCCCTGTTTTGTGGAATTTTTCATCTTTTTTGTTCTCATTTGTAAGCATTTCTGCTTATTTAAATTAGCTTATTGAACACATCATTTGGTGTTATTATTGGAGACTCTTTTGTACTCTATTATTGATCATAGTGAATTTTTTTTTGTTCGGATGACTCGTGGTTTTTACCCTTGCATTGAGGGGTTTTCCACGCTAAAAATTGTTGGTGTCTCTTTGTGCTTTGGATTCTATTTTTGTTCTATTTGTTTGGTGATCCTCACAGATTCTCGCAAAAAGGGGATTAAATTTCCGCTGCGTTATTACTGTTTGATAAGTTGTTATATTTTTTTGGCTATTTTTCCATCAGTGAGCAGTAAATACATTAGGACAGGCTAAAAGTCTTTTCAACTTTAAACATGTTCTTTAAGTCACCAGGAAAGAGATTGACATGAAACAAATTTAAATGTAATTGGTGTTTACGTATCAAAAGTATGAGCTCTTAAAAGAACGAAGAAATATATATATATATATTAAAATATTTAAAACTCTCTTTCAACATCGTTTGTCCAAACTTTTCACTCATTAAACAAAGTTATTCAAATATATGTTACTTTGCCCCTGTCGAGCATTTTCTATACATCATAGTTTGTAAAGATTTTTACACTTTATTGTAAGCACTTAATCGAAACAAAATTTCGGATTTGTTGTACTTTTTTTTTCTAATAAATAATTTAGAAGTAAAGAGCATTTATTTGTAATATCTTTTATGCGAGAGTTTCTTTAATAAACAATTATGAAGAGACTTTTTTATACTGTATTAGAAAGAAATTATATACTTCGTGCTAATAATAGTTTAGACAAATTAAGTATTAATAAGTGGATCTATTCAAAGTTAGAAGTTACAATTATAATATCAATAATTAAGGATTAATTAGTGAGTCACAGTCCAAATTTGGGATGACCTAGTATAAATCAACATTTTCATCCTTACACAAATTTTTCTCATCTAAATATTTGTGAATATTGTTGAAACTTATTTCAAAAACTATCAAATGAAGTATAAATTATCGTTTTCATTATTGTTTATTACATAAGTTTTCATAGTCTTAGTTACTGTTTAAATGTTTGCAAGAATTGTTGAAACTTATTTTTAAATTTTTACTCAAACTTTTTTCCTTTTAGATGTAACTTTTTATTATTTGTGAAAAAAAATTATTTTATTAATGAATTAGTATTTTATTAAGATATAGATACTAATTTATATGTGATGAAAATTATAATAAATAATGTTTTAAAATATATAAATTATATTTTCAATATGTGATAGATAATTTGATTATGAAACAAGAAGAATAATATATTGAAAAAAAAAATCCAAAAGTTATAAAAATTCATAAAAAAGAAGTGAAATGGGATAATAAAATGATATATCATCCAAAGAAGACAGAGTGAAAGTGAAAGGTGGTAAATACTCAAGTCTGTTCTTAAGATCCTAAAGCACTATTTATTAATGAACTATTTAATAGGTTCGTGGTTCAATTTTTCACATAAATGAGTCCTTCATAAATTTATTTGGTTGCATGCAAAGTCCCTTTCATACTAAATATGAAGAAAAGTTTGTATAAATGTACCAAATGTCAAATATTTATAAAATACTCTATGAAAGCTGAGTATATCTTTCAAACACTCATTTGTATGACATTTAATTAAGAAACTATTAACACTCATCTTTTACCAACCAATTTAGATAATTATCTTTTGAAAAACTCTGTCATTTAAAATTTGGTTGACTATTTAAGAAATATTTAAAAAAAAAAGTAAAAATACTCATTCTAAATAATAATTGGTTATAATTATGATCTAGAAAGGGTTTTTAATCTCTAAATATGTGGTCAGATTTTTATAAAAAAAAAATTCTTAAATATATTTTAGTATTTAAGGAATTGACAGACTCTCTGACACACAAAAATCCTTTTGGCAGTAAGGTTCTACTAATTAAATTTGACGTAAAAATGTGTTATGTTTTGTTTTTTTTAATAATATCATGTTTTTGTTGAAAGAAGAGTGATGAAGATCTCACTAGAGGAAGTTTTTTATAGTTGAAAAGAATACGAAGGATCATGTATGTTTTTTAAAAGTGATTGTTAATTTTTTTGTTTTAAATATTCTGTTTTATAATAAAATTAATTATAACTCTCATGACTGTAATAAAAATACTTTTTATTTATAAAAAGTACAAGGTGTCTTTCTTTTTTGAGAGTCAGGATCCCAAAAAGATATTTTAAGAGTATTAACATTTATATGTGTTTTCAAGAAAGAAAATAACTTTCCGCAGTATATATTTTTTTCCAAATAAAAAAAAATAGATGATGATAATGTTTTTAGGATGTTAAATTAAGAGGGTAGGACACCCAGTGAGCCAAAACCATGGCTTAAACCTATTTTTCACAAAAAAAAAAAAATCATCAAAGGTACATGATACATTCAGCCAAATGGTTTAATCTTAAAAATAAGTATTTTTAAAATAAAAAAAATTGAAATACACATTTACTTAATATACATATAAAATCTACCTGTTAAAATAAAAATAAAAAACTATTTTTGAAATAAAAACTTAGACAAATAAATATAAAAACGAAATATACCTTTTTTTAAATTAAATAAAAATTAATTTTAGAAAATAGACACAATTATTTCATTGAACACGTGCCTACCCCGTTAATTTATTTTGATCATGGATTTTGAGGTGGGCCAAGATACATTTTTATGAGGTGGGCTTTCATCTCTGTATCGAACATATTATGGCTATACCTGAATGGAGCTTCTTCCTGCACTTCATTGTTTTTTTTACACCTCCAAATTTTTCATTACTTTCCATTTTGTGTAAAAAAAATTGACAAAAATTATAAAATAAGATTATAAATTAAGATTCTTAAAGAGTTATTCATAGTGTGATGTACAAAAAATTTATAATATAAAGAGGATAAAAAAAAAACTAAGAAGGTAACTTTTGAGAGAGAAAAGAAAAGCTTGTTTTTGGTATCTCATAAAATGAAAGAGGTGTAAAAATGAATGTGTGATAAAAATGAAGTGGTGTGAAAACAATGGTCTAAAGACATTGGATTGTTATGAAACCATGAACTCACAAAGATTGAATTCTCACTAATTCCTATATAAGCATTTAACCTTTCTCCTCACCAAAACTTACTAATTCCTTTCTTCTTTCACTCTTTCGATATGGCCAAAGGAAATTCTCCTCTCGTCAGACCTACCTTCGCCGAGCGATGTTCTGATGGTACTTCTCACGTCTTTGCTTCTTCTTTACTATTAATTCAAATTTAAACTTTACTATTAATATCTAAACAGAGAGTGTGTTAGCCGGAGCAAAGGCAGCAGTTGTTGCATGTGTTGCCACCGCCATTCCAACTGTAACTATTCCCTTTCACTCACATATAGCTTTAATTAAATATTAATTATTTTATAAATTTTAATATTTTTTATTCTTTTATTTATATATTCACATCTTAAATTGGAATGCAACAATTATGATGATATTATGCAGTTGGCTAGTGTGAGGATGCTGCCTTGGGCAAAAGCCAATCTCAATCACACAGCTCAAGCTCTCATAATCTCCACAGGTTTCGTTTATCATAATCACAACCACCACCGTTTTTTCTTACTAAAAATAATATATTAATTTTTTTCAAAAAAATATTCATTGCTGATTTCTTTCAAATCTTCTAATTTGTCAACCGAATCCCAATATTTTACAAACTGAAAATTATTTTAACCGTTATTTTTTTCTTTAGCGACGGCAGCGGCATATTTCATAGTAGCTGACAAGACAGTTTTAGCAACGGCAAGAAAGAACTCCTTCAACAAACCCTCCCATTCTCAACCATGAAATGTATTCCATTTTGGTAACATTATCCAAATGTGAACCCAATTGCACTTATTTCTCCTAATAAAGACTTTTAAATGTTCATATACCTTTTTCCTCACTAAGAATTTATATATGTACCACACTTTCGTTATATTATTTCTTTTCTGTCACTTATATATATAGTCAAATGTTTTATATATTTTTCGGGGTAAATGACCAATTAAATTTCTAAAAGTATAAAATATTTATTTTAGTCTTTAAATGTGTAAAAAGTTCCACAATTAAGTTCCCTAGTTAAATTCTACAAGTCTTTATAATCATTTATGATATTATTTTAGAGACCCAACACATTTTATATCATATGCATGTCTAACTCATTATCTAATGTTCTTATTAAAGCGTGGTATCCATCTACTTGCATAAAATATTATCAATTAGGTTTGTTGTAAACTTTTGGCATTGGCTGACGTTATTAGCCCCCAATTAAAGAAATTGGAAAATTGAAAATACAAAAGCAACGGCTATACTGTGTTCTAATTAGCGTCGCGGCACTTTGATTCTCAAAAAGTAATAATAAAATTGAAACTGATGCCCTTTGGAAATTGTGACAGTTTTATGATATAATAAGGAACATCATCACTGAATCTGGTGAGATAATTACGTATATCTTTTTTATAAACCATATCTTAATTTTAATACCGTTTCAGTTAGTTTAGTGTTCCAATTTATTCCAATACGCTAAAGAATTAAATTCTAAATCTAATTTGATGTATTTGAATACGTAAAAAAATCAATTTTAAATATAATTCAATTTTATAAAATTAGTTTGTAATACGATCAAATTTATTTGTACTTATTTATGTATTTTAATTATTAATTTAATAATTTTAAGTTTAATTCAATTTAATAAAACAAATTTATAATATAAGTTTCACAGTTATTTATATATTGTTCTTATTTGGAGTTTAGAATATGTTTTTGGATAGATGCCAAAATCTTGATGATATCATGATTCATAATAAACATGCACGGACTAAAAGATTTACATATAAAAGACTTTCTAATACTCAAGTTAGTAAGAAAATTTGAATCTTTTAAATAAAACAAAGAGTATGAGTGAATTGTGTATATTTTGGTGAAATACTATGTGTATTTATAAGGTTTTTGAACCCTATGATTTATGTGTAAAGAAAAAAAGTTAAAATTTTCGGATGGTCCTCACATTTGTATAAAAATCTCAATTCGGTTATCAAAGTTTTAAGTTGTCTCAATTGGGTCCTCATTTTTTAAAAAATGATATAAATTGGTCATTTTCGTTAGTAAACTGACAATGTCAACTCAATGTCACGTGTCAGTTTGTGATTTCTATTTTTTAATATTTTTTAAATTTTTTTATTTTTTTATTTAAAAAAAAATTTACCATGTGACAGAGACAGTGTGACGTGACAGACAATGACACTTTTCATGTGAAAAATCTTAATTTAATAATTTTATTTGTATTTGATTTCATTTTAGTTCTAATGTTTTTTCTAAATTGGAGCAATTGTATCCCTTTCCAAATTAAAACCAAACTTAACTTTTATATAGATGTATAATGATATCTTCATTAAAAATTGATATTTTTATTAAATAATTTTTATAATATTAAATTTATATTATACATTGAAGTTTATTTAAATTTTGTTTCAAATATTTATATATTAATAATTTCTATACTTAGAGTTGGTTTAAAAATAATAGTACTATAAATTCAAATATAAAATTTTAAAAAAATTGTATAACAAACTAAAATAAATATATTTAAAATTTAAAAACAAAATTTAAATAAAATTCAATGTAAAATATTAATTTAAATAAACTTAACCTTATTAAAAATATTAATAAAAATTTAAGTTTTATTAAAAATAACATTATAATAATTATAACATTTATTAGAGGTGACAAAACAGGTTAACCCAACCTGTATAAATAAAGTTCAATGTAAAATATAAATTTAAATATATTTAATACTGTTAAAAATATTTTTAATTAGATTAAGTTTATTTAAATTAATATTTTACAATCAATTTTATTTAAATTTTAAATATATTTATTCTAAATTATTATATCATTATAGATCTATATAGAAGATAAATTTGGTTTTAATTTGGAGAGGGATGAAATTGGTCCAATTAAAAAATATTAGGGTTAAAATGAGATCATATACAAATAAAATGACTAAATTCAGATTTTTCACATGATGTGTTACTGTCATTGTCACATTACATTGTCTCTGTCATGTCACATTGTCTCTATCACATGACATGATTCTCATTTGACAAATGGCAATTCTAAAAAAAATAGAAGAGAATTTAAAAAAAAGAACACAGACTAACATGTGGCATTGAGTTAACATCGTTAGTTTTGTATTAACGGAAATAATCAAATTGCATATTTTAAAAAATAAGGACCAAATTGAATTTACTTAAAACTTGATGACTGAATTGAGATTTAAGTACAAATACGAGGATCATCCGAGAATTTTAACCAAACAAATAATATTAAGATGATATTAAATAATATCAATAAATATAATCACTTATCGTTTATATGTCAAATTATTTTTTATTCACTTTCTAAAAATAATACGTATTGAAAGTGGATGAATGAACATCGTATCAATCAAGAGTATGAAAAAGGAGTTTTCGAGTTCTTACAATATGTTTAAGAACAGAGAAACTTTGTGAACGAAACATATTTTTATCTTTGTGTTTGTTGTCTTAATCAAATATGTCAAAACTTGGGCAACATGGGTGATCATATATTTATTTATGGTATAATGAGAAGTTATACAGTTTGGACTTAGCATGGAAAAGTACTACAAAGGCCTACAATGTCAAGAGGAACAAATTATGTGGACAAATGAATGACTGATCATTTAGAGGACAT
Source organism: Vigna umbellata (assembly GCF_029865625.1). Lineage (NCBI taxonomy): Eukaryota > Viridiplantae > Streptophyta > Magnoliopsida > Fabales > Fabaceae > Vigna > Vigna umbellata. The sequence continues at coordinate 10,041,182 of NC_142166.1, forward strand.
GGTATGCGATGTTGGTGAATAAAATTTTGGAAGAGCACATTTATATGATTATCTTAAGAACGATTCAAAGGAAGAGTTGTATTCAAAATGCTTCAACTTTACATGCCTATCGACAACTTTGAAATTATTTAGTTTAAAAGCAAGGAATGGATGGATCGATAAAAGTTTCACATAATTGTTGGAGTTTTTAAAAAGATGCTACCAAAAAATAACATGTTACCTATCTGTAATTAAGAGGTGAATAAAAATCTATGTCCAATGGGCTTGAAATACTATAAGATACATGCATGCCCCCAATGATTGTGTATTGTATAAAGATGAATATGGTTTATTGAAGGTTTGCCGAATATGTGGTTTACCACAGTCTAAGAAGAATGTTGATGGAAATAATGGTGATGAAGACAGTGATGGTCCACTTGCTAAGATGATGCGGTACTTTCCTATAATATATAGGTTGAAACGATTGTTTTCCACTAAAGAAGATGTGAAGAACCTTAAACAGCATGTTGATGAAATGTGTGTTAATCTTCTTCAACACCCAACTTATTCCCCACAATGGAAGAAGATAGATGAAACATTTCCAAAATTTGGTGCAAAGCCAATAAACTTAAGACTTCCACTTGCTACCGATAGTATGAATCCTTATGGGAACTTAAGTGGAAAACATAGTTCACGGCTAGTTTTGTTGTTGATTTATAATTTATCTCCTTTGTTATGCATGAAGAGAAAATATATGATGTTGTCTATGATGATATCAGGTCCCAAACAACCTGGAAATGACATTAATGTGTATCTGAAACCGTTAATTAATGATTTGAAAATATTGTGGGAAGAGGGCGTTAAGGTCTTGGATTCATACTCTTAAGAAACTTTCCGTTTGCGTCCAATGTTGGTTTGCACCATAAATGATTTCCCTAATTTGGAGTTGCTGGATTGAAAGACTACTTTAGGTTTACACAAAGAAGTACAAAATCCTTAAGTTAGGAGGTGTTGAGGAAGTTGAAGCTCCAAATGAAACCAACGCATGATTGTTGTGGAGCAGCGCTTCATGGAACATCTCCAATAATAACAAGAAATACAAAGAGCATTTGAAGAAAGACTTCAGGGCATTACCCAGCAGAGCGACAATCTCTCCACTGAAGATTCAACAGGACGTCATATGAGCACAAAATGATCATGCTCTATCGTAGATCAAATTAACTACACTTGTCAGTACGAGTTATTGGTAGATGAAGATCCCCCGCACGTAGTGGTCATAGGATGACAACTTCCAGAGGGCAAACTATTCATGGTGCTCCTCTATTACTCTACTACACACGTATGACAATTGATGTAGCCCGAGCCCCCATGCTCAAGTGCCTATGCCAACTTCTGAAATCCAATTTGTAGGGGAGGCCTTAGGTACATTTATAGTTTGGTCTAAAGCTTTGATTATGCCATATTGTGGCCCACCATAAGTATTATATTGTTATTCTTAGTATTTTTGTGTCAAAGTTAAAAATAAATTATTCATAACTTTTAAAATGTTTATTTTAGTTTTCTCGTCTGAGAAACAACCCATACGTGAACCTATGATCCATGAAGACCATGACATGGAAGAGGATGATTGTATCAAAGTTAAAAATAAATTATTCATAACTTTTAAAATGTTTATTTTAGTTTTCTCATCCTGAGAAACAACCCATGCGTGAACCTATGATCCATGAAGATCATGACATGACAGAAGCAGAGGATGATCCTTTACCAAAGGTAATGACAAAATTATACAGGTTGAATAAAGGACCGGTAGAGCTGGAATGAGATTTAAGAGTATTTGACCTTTAGTGTCATGTGCCATTATATATTACTCTAAATAATGCACTAGAGGTCATTGGTGGAGAAAGGATGTTAAATATTTCAATCCTACAATCATGGTTCATATAAGATTTTTCATTGTCTTTCCTGTTTAAATATTCAAATTGTTACTTTTTCATAGATATACTTAACTTTCTTGTCATGGACACCGTCATTATGGACCAAGGTCTGGCATCCATGTATGAATTTTTTGAACCTCAAACCATTCAACCTTCTTGAAACACAATTGAATTCAAGCAATCATATTTGCAAACATGGATGGGTGAGTTCAAAAGAAAGATGTACATCATGTCATACATTTATAGGTATATGTTACTCATTGTATAATTTTATAAAGGTTTACCTAATTAATCAACTCATTATTTGTGATTCGTGATTGGGTCTATTGGCAACTGATGGTGATTGTACCACGTCATTTTTGCACAATTGTATGATTTTATTCCCTACATAGAAATATGAAACCTGACTTAAAATCCTTGTTACATTATTCCATATCACTTCATTATGATATTAATATATTAACTTATGTTTCAAATGTTTCAAATTTAATTAGAATTGTGGGTAGGCTCAGAGCAGAACAAATTTAAATACTGTATTCAAAGGTTAGAAGTTATTAATTTTCTTATGCGAACTTTAGACCTTCATATTTTACTATTTTCTTTGTCATGTTTAGTGTAACAAGTAGTCAGATTCATAGGCATGCGACTACTATGTCATGTCTTGGATCAAGATCATCATTCGAGCAAGAATTAGAGATGATTAGACTAAGGTAATGACGTATCTTTCACATACTACAAATGGAATTCAACTTTAAACATTAGAATACAAACATAATATAAGTTGTATTATTTTTGCAGCGCTTCAACATTCTATCACTAATAAGATAAGCTACAATGAAAAAGATATGATAGGAGTGAGCAGTGTATCTTTTAGAGCGATGAAGTTATGAAATACATTAGTTTAGTTTTAATACCTCAAGTTTTGATAGCTTTAATTTTTAGTTTTTCTTAAGATAGCTTTAGTTTATACTTTTGATATTAGTTCATACAAAGTTGAAAAAGAGTTTTCGGTATATGAAATGTCAAACTGGTGTTTTTCTACTTTTTTAGAGTTGGCAAAACAGTAAAACAAATGATTTATTAAAAAAACCATAAGATAAACATTTGTTAATGCATTAACCAACATTAATTCACGTCAGGGAAGGTAAATTCAAACGTAAATTTGACCCTTTTTCACAAACCCAGAAATTACACTCAACGGTAGTGGATGTTGGATATCCCTAATTTACAACGTTAATCAACATTTCTTTTTTCTTCCGATCTTAAATTAACGTCTCCTACTACGACATTAGAATTTGGGCCAATGTGAAAGGTCAAAAATATCGAATGTCAAAACTCGTTTTTGTAATAGTGTATATTAACACGTGGTTACATTAATAATTAAGGTTTGTATATGTCTTTATATTAAATAAATAAAAATTATTATAGCAACGGGATTGCGACAGGACGATGAACCGGAAAAAAAAATGGGTTAAGAAAAAAGGTTTTGAAGACGCCACCATAATTTATTTTTGGAAAAACTATGAAAAACCATAAAATAAGACATGATCTATGAAAACTAGATTTTGTGTTCAGGAATCGATTATGCGTAGAAAAGATATTAACACCGTACTACGTCCATCTAAGAGCATTACCTTTAATTAATTTTACAAAATTGACGTGATTTTCGAAATGTTTAACTTTTCTCAAAAATAACACTATAAGAAACATTTTTTTTTATGCATTCAACAAGGATCGACTTTATTTCTACATAATGAGAAATCGTGGTTACGTAATTATTTAAAAGGATTTTCTGTTTGAAAATGTTGGTGTTTTTAATTTTTGAAAATTTTGTAGTTTTTTTTGGTATTTTTAAAATGATTGAAAAAAAATAATTATTTAGTTGTTAGGACTAATACGTTTAAAACATGAAGATGGTATTAAGAGTGAGGTGAATATATATATATATATATAAAATTTTAAGCTAATGGCTCCTGAGATTAAAAACAAATTTATTCTTTTCTTTATGCTAAAATTAAAGTTCAAAAATTTAAAAGAATATTTCGTCCTTTCTCTTTTTTTTCTACCATTAATATAAAATATTTTGTATATTTTATATTTTATATTATATATTTTTTAAATTAAATTTATTTATTCGAACTAAATTGGATGTTGATAATTATTATAATAAAAATATAAATCAACTATGTTTAAATAAATTAAGTTGACATATTAGTTGAGATACATGTTTCTTTAAAGATTTATGTCTAGGAGTAATATTTATTATATATTCAGAAAGATTGTAGATATGAGATTGTTTGATGGAGAACATATAGTGTTTCTGCTTTAGTTGGAAAATAAAAAATGAAGAAGCGAGTTATTTATATACTGTTGGTGGAATATTCATCTTGTCTCTTGAACAATGGTGATTGGGATTCTTCCTTATCGAACCTAGCTAGGAAAACGTAAGCAAGAACGAATTGATATTTTATGCCACTATGAATTTGACGTTGAGATGTGAATTTAACCAATGTGGTTGCGTATTTTAATATACTTGTAGTCCTTTTTTTATTAACTCATGGTTTGGAGAACTTTAATTCTCAAACCCTCAATATAAAATAAGTGTTTTTTTTTAAATTTTTTTAAAGTACATGTGTTTTTAAAATATTTAAAATCGTAAATTGATTTATGTATACTTTAAATTAATATTTGATTGATTTTTATCATTTCAATTTAATTGAAAGTTTAAGATATAATTTAATTTGTCGGTCGATTCAATTTACTTAATCCAATTTAATTTTACGTGAGTTTGATATCATATTATCGATATAAGTTTATTTATGGTTAACCTTGTCTCAACTTGATCTAGCTTGGTCCAAACCTAGTTTGAAGCGAGTTTGACTTGACTCAACTTGTTGTAGGTTTCGTTCTACTTAATCCAACACGAGTTTGACATGACTCGATCTAATATGGATTCGTCACAACTTGAATCAATGTGATACATGATCAAATAGATTTATATGAGTTGCACTCAATTCGGCTTAACAAGGACCGAACTCAACTTAAGCCGACATAGACCAGACTTAATTCAGCTCAATTTTTGCTCGACTTTACTTTATCTAATTATCAACCCCATTCGACTTAACCCAAGGTGGGTCGAATTTGACTTGACTAAGCATGAGCCTATCTTGACTTAGTTTGAAGTGAACCTAAGTCCGCTCGACCCAACATGAGTCTAACTATTATACGTGACACGAGCTCAATTCTACCAAACTTAATGTGGACCCAACCCAACACAATTCAACATAGGCTGACTTGACTTGACTTACCATGACCCAACTTGACTTGACCTGATGTGGCCTAACATAACTCAATTTGATGTGGATCTAACTCAACCCAACTTAACATGGATTTGATTCAAGTAAACACAACATATATCATATTCAACTGAGTATGATTTAAACCCAACTCAACTCAAGAAATATAGGTATTCTAATTATTAAGATACATATGTATTAGATATTTATATTAGTTATCATCAAAACTTTTAAAACACTACTTATCTAATACTTCTAAACAGTTAAACATTCTATCATTGATATTAATAAACATAACTTTCAAAAACAATTTCTTAAATGAATTAATCCAAATTTATTATATTATATATTATGCTAAAAAGGAAAGATTACAATATATTAAATTAAAATCCTTATATATTACCAATATATAATAATTAAGAGATTGTGTTTTGTAATGGTTATTTTTGTGTGTATAGTTTTTTTCTACCTTTTATACCTTTACTAGTATTACTAATTTTATAGTTTTTAAAAAGATTGTGCATCATGAATGTTGATTAGTGTAATGAAAGATTATAAATTGATATTAACATCGTTTGAATAGTATTATGTGTCAAAATTTGGGTTATATTTTGCTTTAGGACTTCTCTAGTTTGATACGTGACACATTTCTAGATTTTGACACGTGATACTTTTCAAAGAGTTTGACATGACACATTTCAAATTCAAACACATGTCACCTTTCAAACATCATTAACACCAATTTAATACTAATGAACAACTTGACTTTATTTAAAAAATATTGAGAGTCAATTGAGTGGATAAAGAAATATAGGGATGAAAGTGAATCATAGACCTAAATACAAAAATTAAATTACTAATTATATATATTATATGACATGAGTCTCATATTTGATAGTGTAATCCATATTTATGCATTTAATGTTGGAGATTCCACATCGACAACAAATAAGACAAATTTGTTGTATATAAATTAGCACAAACCACATTTTACAAGTCGATTTTGTAGGATTAAGTTAAATTTAAAGTTCACAATAGTAGGAGAGTCATTTAAAAATATCCTACAAATATTTATTATTTGTTAAACATATTGTTACACTTTGTCGGACTATTATCATACTACTATTTATGTCTAATCTAAAATCTATCTCTTAACATTTAGGATAAAAAATATATAAATATAAAATATTTTTCTTCTAATTTGAAAAATATTTAAGATAAAAAGATACAAACTTAAATATTATTTCGTCGTTTAAAAAAAAATTATAGTGTAAAAGAAAGTTAGAGTTAAAAATCATCATAAATTGTAAAGAGAAAGTTAAGTAAAAAAAAAAAAACTCACAGACAGTGATCCTTCAAATTTCATGTGAAAGATGATATATAGTCTTTTATAGTGGTAACTCATTTGTTACTAGAAGAAGTGGTGAATCTTCCTAATTTATTCTCTAAAAAAAATCTAAACAAGTTTAGTTTAGAAATTATTTTAATATTTAGTATGAAAAACAAATTAACAGGGTGATCTGTCCTTTCAGAACGGCGTCTGGTCGCCGCGATCCTTATTCTAAAACATATTAATAGCAATGTTGCTTTAGAAATAAAAAAGAGGAAAGAAAAGTAAGGCATGGTTGTATTGTTTGAAAGGTAGCATGCGAAGATGTGGCAGTGCGTGATGGAGAATCATGTCCTGAGGCCTATAATCTCAGTTTATATTACCAACAGACATTAGGATTGATCTTAGGTGTTGGATGTGAATCTTCGAATGGCATTTCTATTATTGGCATAAAGTAATCCAGCCATCCAAAAAATACCTTCATAATGGATGTGCATCAAACACGAATCAATTCTCCATAATTTTTTCACCCTTCTTCTCACACTGTGCAGTGCATAAGCCTACCTAGTGAAGCTTTATTCGAAAGCTGCATGTCACTGAGACATTTTCTTTATAACATTTTTTCATCGTACTAGTACATTAAACATGTTTGTACTCTTCAAACTTAATTATAAAATTAAAATTTATTTATATTTTAATTTTCAAATTTAAAAAGAAATTTAACTTAATAATATTAATTTTTTATATATATATTTAACGATATTTTAAATTGATATTTAAATTTAAATATGTAAAATTAGGTAAATAATATCATTTAACAAGCTTACAAATTTTCAAACATATATATTAGAAAGACTATATTTATTATTTTTAAAATTTAATATATAAACGGATTTCTTTTTTTTAATTTAAGAATTAAAAATATGTTTAATCCAAAATCAATAATTTTTTATTAGTTTGAATAAGGTAAATATATTTTGCGTTACCCATGACAATTTCATATAATAATAAGAATATTTAAAAAAGTATGAGTAATTTATTTAACTACGCCCAATAGTAATTATTTCTAGGAAGTCCATTATTGAATATATTGTTATCTTATCAATTTTCTCAAATAATACATGTAAATGACACTTTGTGACTCAAATTAAATTTATTTTAGTCAAAATTGCAATAAATACTCTCATAAAGAAGAAGACCCTACCTTACCAGAATCACTTATTTATATTACTAATAATGTACTTTTACCTTTATAGAACCCGATTTTATTTGAACTAATTAAGATTAATCATTTTAGTTGTGGCTTAAATATTCTGATTGACTATAATGAATTTTGGTGTATCGGTTGGTTAATAATATTATTTTGGTGAAGGCAATTGGATTCCGAAGCAGTCTCACATAACAGCTTCCCCTCATAAAGCCTTCACAGCCATGGATATGTTCTGCAATAATGCATTCGAATAATGTAAAGAAGGGTATTGTTGGAAAAACATATATACAGAGGAAAGTGTGGACATATATACATTCTAGTTTCTTGCTGTAGTTATTCAATTTACTTAATTTTGAGTTTTCATTTTACCAAATATTTGAAGACAAAATTTTAATTACTATAACATTTCTATCTTACTACGTTAATGTATTTCTAATAAAATATATTTTGGATTTATTAAAAATTATATTATATTTAACGTACAATCATAAGCCCGCTTACATTCTCTTTATGAATGCTTAATATAATATTATTTGGTGAGAGAGTGGATACATTTGAAGCTGACTTGATTGTTTTCTTTAAGAAATTTAGAGATGAGTAAAAAAATATTTGAAAGTAAAGTTTGGAAAATTATGTAGGATTTAAATTATGTGACAAATAAAAAATGATTTAATTACTAAAAATTAAAGATTTTCAAAATGTTCTTATTAGTATAAATAATATAAAATGATAATTGTTATAATATATAATTGTAAAAAAAATATTTATTTATTAGAAATTAAAGATTATCAAAATATTCTTATTAGTATAAATAATATAAAATGATAATTGTTATAATATATAATTGAAAAATTATTATACCTTATCTAAGCTCGTGTAACTTAATGAAACTTGAATTTAATGCAAAAGAACATTTAATGCAAAAGAACATAACGTAAATAAAAAGATAATCATGTCAATTAGGATCTACATTAATACAAACACAACATGTATATAACTGAAAATATTACTAAAATAAAATTCAAGAATTTCAATATTAAAAAAATTACCGAAACAACATATTTTATGATAAAAATTTAAATTCTTTATAAAAATAAATTAACATGTAAAAAAAGTTTTATATCCAAAAGATTAAGCTTTGACAAGGATGGTTCTTTGATATCAAGATTAGTAGATAAGGGATAAATCATGTCCCTACCCACAATTTCTTATCGTAGGCTAGTATATATAGCCCTTCACCAAAGCATTGAACTCACCATCTCTTTCACAAGCTGCTTCTCTGAAAATAACAAACATTTGTTTCTGTCATATTTCTATAATCGTTTACTCTCCAACAAGGTAAACTTTTTGTATGTGCATTTACAATTCATACCACAAATAATTCATCAATCATATGATCATATGCAAATTTCTTCTATATATAAATAAGACTTGCATGTTTCAACATACGTAACATCAACTATGAACTCCAATGACAGAGTATGCTATCAATAACATCACAGATCCCTATCCAAACAATACTTTCACAAATTTCTTTGCATGATACAACGTAGGAGAAAAAAGAATATTAAATTGTCAAGTACACCCTCTCTAACATATGTTATATTATTAGTAAATATATATTGTTGAGTTTCACTTCTTATTTAGTATTTTAAGTTACAAAGTATGTATCAGTGTTTCTTGTTAGCACGTGATCGTAGTTGAACACAAGCACATGAAGTTGTGGTGTGTCTCTTTTCTGACTTAAACAAGAAATCATTAAAACTAATTTAACAGGAAACATGAGCTGGTCTGGAGGAGATTGGATGTGTGGTGCTTGCCAGCACATAAATTTCAAGAAGAGAGATTCATGCCAAACTTGTGGATACCCTAAATTTGGAGGTCCTGACCCAACAACTTACAGATACAACTGGACTGAAACCTTGGCAGGGGACTGGTATTGCACTTCTATGAACTGTGGAGCTCACAACTATGCCAGTAGATCAAGCTGCTACAGATGTGGTGCATTGAAAGATGGTTATTCTTGCAGATTTGGGGGAAACATTGACCCCTGTGGAGGATATGCTTCTGATTGTCCTCCTGGGTGGAAAACTGGTGACTGGATTTGCAGTAGGTTAGTTCACATTATCATCCTGTAATTTTGTTCTAACTATGAGAAACTGAGCAGTGTAGTTTAAAACATGCAAGTTTACACACTAAAGCTACATTTCAAGAATTGAATGCTTTTTTCTTTCACTTTAGTAGGTAAAACATTGAAAAAGGAGAGTATTTGAACCATAAGCCCGTAACAATAATTGAGAAAGAATAATACAAATAGTGGTCATTGTTCAAAATAAAATGACTCATTTAACATGAAAGAATCGGAAAAAAAAAATTGACCTCTAATTTCTTGTGTATCAGAATTGGCTGTGGAGTCCATAACTATGCCAGCAGAACAGAATGTTTCAAGTGCAAAACACCCAGAAATTTTGGTGAGGATGATAAGTTTAACTCTAATGAAGTTTTCTTTGTAATTATTTGAAAGCTTTAGCTCCATATGACACGTTTATTACTTCTATTTCAGGTGACGCCGACTGAGAGGGGAAATTTGAACCACCTTATGAAAACTTGTTTTCCCTAATTAAGGTCTAGAGTAATCATGGACAAAGGTCCTTTTATAGAGTGATGGCCAAGCTTTTGAAAGGGTTTCCTTTCGTTGTTGTTTACTCCTAGATGTTTTTGACAAGAAAGTTATATTTTCCTTTCAATATAGTTTTATTGTTAAACAATATCATATTAGAACAATGATAGGGTGAGATATTTTTACATTCACTTGACATATAATACAAGGATAAAATAATCAAGAGTGAATTTTTGTATTTTTTCAAAAAAAAAGAAATTAACGAATAAGAAAGAATAATGTCAAATGAATATAAAATATATATGTGTTCAAAGTATCATTTTTCATCGTCTTTAAAATCTATAAAGCTCATGGACCAATACCTACACAAATACGAGATTGATATAGATAATATACCACGTCGTAAATATATATATATATATATATATATATATATATATATATATATATATATATATATATATATATATATATATATACGACAAATTAACGGGAAGATATAATACTACCCAGATATGAGTCAAACACACATATAAAGAATTAATATCACCTTTATGAATTTATGAATCTTCATTTTTGTATGATGTTCAACTTTCTTGTTTTAAATCAACGTGCGACTTAAATTAACACTTGAATTCTTAATAATATTTTTCCCTAGTGTGAGTTCCTTTATATTGGTATTTCTCTTCGAACTAAGAATATCTCTTTTTGTATCACTGTTACACAGTGTCATTTAGGTCCATGACCTATGAGTTGGTCTTTACACATTCTAAAATTATGCGTTATTTTTTTTTTACCCATTCGATATGGCCATTTTTAAAGCCATAATCCCAAAAACCTCATGTGAAATGGGTTAAGGCAAGATTTGAGTGAAACTAACCCCTAATATTAATTTACCTAAGTTTTTCACTTTCTTTTATATCTCTTTTAAGAAAAATACTGACTTTGCCTAGTTGAAAACTAAATATACATATAAATTAGTATAATATGTAAAGTTTAATATACATATAAATTAGTATAATATGTAAAGTTTAATTTTGACTTAACCATTAATTACAAGAAAGCACAAACTTTGAATATAATTAATATAAAAATTAATAATTTTTTCATTATGTTTGTTAATTTGTTGTATATATATATATATATATAACTTATATTATCATGTAATTTAGGTTCAATTTCACCCATGGATTAACAATATCATAAATAGAATTACTCTTTGACTCATAAGTTTATGAGAAATCCAAAGTGGGGAAAAATTTATACCAATTTTCTTTTTTACTTTAAATAATGGGTCCAAACTGTGAATTATGTTTGTATATATTCATACTACAACAACAATATTCCACTTACCGTTTGATAGGAATTCACTATCAATTTATAAACCAATGTAGAAAGAGATGTTATTGAATGTCATAGAAGTTATATAGGTTAGCTTTAAAATAAAGGGAGAATTGAATGTAAATATATTAAAAGAAGTATCGAAAACTATTTGCAAGTGTCTAACATACACAAATGAGGGTTATTTGATGGTTTTGTAAAAGTTTTTACCAAAACTTTTATAATGGGATAATTAATGTATACGCATTAAATTAGTTCATCTAACCAATTCTACCTTTATTTCTTCAAATTTAAGCAACAATGAGTTACCCTATTTGAAGATAAATTATAAGTATTACTATTGTTGTTTTTAGCTTACAAATAAGGACATAAAGTTATTTTTCGGTATCTAAGTATACAAGATCTCTTTAGGAAAAATACATCAAGTCTGTTCAGGTTTCAACTAAATTTTCTTCGAGTTTAGCATCGATAAGTGTGATAATAACTTGTTTCCCATGCTTATTAGATTTTTTTTGTCTTTTTGACGTAGATTTTTGTTTAACTCATGAAAACAAAATTCTTTTGGAGATATAATTTTCCTAAAATTTTTGTAAAGTGTAAGTTTCAAGCGAATTGAAGGAAGTGTTTCATGACCTTCTTGGCCAGCGATAGAACTCTTCTGATCGCCCAACAAGTTTTATTCTCGTCTAGTGAGAAGTGTATCCCATTTACCAATGAAAATCTCTTTTACTTATGGAAAAGAGCGAGTTCACATTGATAATAATTTGTGATATTTATTGGTCTTTTATTGTATTTGTTATGTATTCACTTTATTTATGATGCTTTGGGAATAAAAGTTGGTTGTTGTCAATATTTTATATCAAACATTTTTTACATTAATTTCTTTATATATAATTTGATTTGTAGAGTATTATTCATTTTGACTTTGTTTGATTATAATAATCAAGTTTGATTTGATTTTATTGGTGTCGATTGCTTTCTGACTTTCCAAAAAGTAATACCAATGTCTATAAGTAAATAAATAAGGCCAAACACATAAACAACACTTATCAAAAAAACACTTATCAAAAAACACTTATCAAAAAAAGAAAGTTCTTTAAAAGAAAAGTTGAAAAATGGTAGGCTATCCCGTCAACCTACACATTGGGAGTCAACCTCGTTCGACTTGTTTTTGGTTGCCCAAAGCTAAACTTACTTTTGATAGAAACAATTGCTAGACCTTTTCATTTTAAGCATGTTTGTAAAATTTATGAAAGAGTTTGAAAGTTTCATCATTATGGGTCAATAATTTTATCTAAGTTTATTCATAGAATTCATCTAAGACGATTAGATCGTATCATTTACCATCAATAAATCTAGTTCGATTGGAATGAATAAGTCTATCAACTTAAGTGGTTTTTGAGCATTAACTTCGTTGATTTGACTTTAACATGCTTTCCTTTTATACATGTTTCACACAAAAAGATGTCATTTAAAGACTTTCTCACAAACTCCTTATAAGGTTGCGATTTTGTAATTTTAAAAGTAACCTCAAGCTTGCGTGATAACACTTTCTATGTCAAACCTAATGATCTTGCTTTATAGTCTCAAGGCATAAGACTTTTTAAGCCGATAAATCGTTTATCTCAATATTGTACATTTTAACTTGTACATTAACAAAAGATAATGGAGTCTCATAAGAGTTCCTGACTACACATTAGTCTTTCTTAAACCTAACATTACCACTACTGTCACATAATAAACTTATGCTATGTAGATTTTATTTCAAACATGTACTAAAATTTTTTGGTTCTTATGTTGAAAAGCTTCCTTGAATGGTGTTCCTAAGGTGGCATAGTCTATTTATCTTCTTACCTTTAATCCATTTTGTAGTGTTTTTTGGAAGTTATTCTTCTTCTTGCCTTGTTTTCTCCATTGTCACAAGCATTCCTATGAAAGTCCATGAAGATTACTTCTTCTTCAACACCTATTTGAATTTATTGATCTTCCATCACGAAAATTATAAAAGAGTTGAGAGTAGAAGCTTTTAGAGAAAGAACAAAGTGGAATGAACAATAAAAGAGGCTAAACAAAGAAAAACTAAGGCTGAGCTTAAAGCCAAAGTTGCTGAGGAAGGTGTTACTACCTATTTGGTCACACAACTTCAAACCATTAAGCCCCTTTTAGGACCACTTTCATTAAATTCTCAAATTCTTAGAGAACCATCCAAGTGGCCTATCTAAGTGGTGCACCTTCAATTGCGAGCACCATGGATCCGATCCACTAATGGTCAATGATGCCCTTCAACAACATTGTGCAAAGACACAAACACAACTCTTAAAAGTTTAACATTAAAACACAAGGATTAACATTACAACATCTATACAAGCTACATAAATGCAAACATCCATGACAAATTTTGACAATAATAACAAATACTTCAATAATGATTAATCATACACTTTAAGGCTTAATTGGTAATTTGGTTTCTAAATTTAGGCCTATAATTCACTTTGGTCCCTATATATTTTTTACTCAATTGAGTTCAAATATCACTTAAAGTAAATTTGGTCTTTTATGATAAATTAACATTAATGTCATTTACAAGTGTCACTTGTAAAAATCCACTTCATCTTTTACCATTGAATCCTTATGTTTTTTTCTTCCACATTCCTCCCTTGTCCACCTTCTACTACCATTTTCCTTTACCGAATATAGTTAAAAAAATAAAATTAAGATTCTAGATTATCATAGAGTGTAGTTAAGAAAATCAAAATGAGATTTTAAAATTTGCTACCATACTCTACCATGCTTTGGTAAGAATGTTGTTTTTGAAATTTCATAAATAAAGTTATCCTTTGATACCGTAGTATTTTATTATCTAGAAATTGTGCAAAATAAATATTCAGTGGGAGGTGGGGAGAGATGAGGGAAGAAAAAAAAGAAAAAAGAAAACTAGAAAAGTTCCAAAATAAAGAATGAAATAAATTTTTGACAAATAACAATTCCAAACGACATTATCCATAATTTAACATAATAAATTGAATAATCTCTACTTAATAAATATTAAAACTTGATTTAACAAAGATATTAAATCAAAGTAAATAATAAATCTAAATATAAAAAATAAAATACTAGTTAGGCCTATACTTTGACTTACCCCTCGTTATACACTTCACACATTGAGATTTTAAACACTTTTTTCATACTACTTTTGACTTACGGTAGTCCTTTCAATCTCAAATGAAGAATGAAATACCAAATGTTCTTTAATAATGTTAATCTTGAATTTCAAAAATAAAATGTTTTGTGTATTTTTTTATAAATTATTAATTACATATGATAGATCTATAAATTTTATTTATCTTAAAAGTCATAATCACGCTCAATCTTTTATTAAATGAGTAAAACTATTTTAAATATTAGTTGTGTATGCATTCCATTATTTTCTTTAACCAAATTAAGAAAAAAAAATGGTCTCCTTCCTTTGATGGTTTGAATTTTAGTTTAGTTTTCTCAAATTTTCAAAGAGGAGGGGTTTATAGGGTTTAAAGCTGGCATAAGAGCGCATTCCCGGATCTTCAATCTTCACTGAAACCCCACTGCTTCATTTCCCGCTATAGTGGCCCTAAGGGAACGCACCTATCTTTCCGCGTTCTTCTTCCAGCTTTAGGGTTTCACCGGCGACTGGCGAAAAAATGGTGTCTCCGAAGCAGCTCCTAGGCACCATCGAATCAGCGCTTCTTGGCGCTTCGTCTCCGACGGCGGCGCAACGCGTAGAACTCTTGCACGCTCTTCGCACTTCCGTCATCTCCTTCCAGTCCCTTCTCTCCTATCCAGTACGCTATTAACTTCCATTTTTGTTTTCTTCTATTCAATTTCAAACTAAAATGAAAACTCTTTTGTTGTACTTGTATTTTGTTGTGTCTTTTCTTTAGCCCCCAAAACCCTCTGATCGAAGCCAAGTTCAGTCAAAGTCCGTCAGGCTGCCTGATTCTCCTCCTATTTCACTTGACGACCAGGATGTGCACATTGTAAGTTCCCATTCTGCACCTTTTCTACGCTGCTAGTATTTAACATGGTTTGTATTCAGTAAAAGTCCGGGCATTGGATAAGTTTCGTTGCTTATGTTTTCCTATAAAGAAAATGTATATCTAGTTTATTCTATGAACGGAATGTTTTGGTTTGACCAAAATGCGAGGTGACTGAAACAGGAAGATAGTCAATTTCGTAACTTTAGTGGTGAAACTTAAATTGGGAAGACCAAATAAAAGACGTTAGAGCTAGGGGTCAAAGTGAAATCCCTTTGTCCACTTGTAATCTATACCTATTATGTTTGACCCTTGGCTTGCGCAGCCACACATGCACATGCTCACATATGTATAAAATATGATAAGTGGTAATGGGAATCGAACGATTGTTAATCTTTACAGGCTTATGTGCCTGTATAATGGAAATCGAATTACATATTATTAGAAAAATGATGACAAATGAAATAGGAGTTGAATGATTGAAATCCCTTAGTGCTTTGAGTTTCTTGGGTTTTGTCTATTTGAGCTTTTCATTGTTCTTAAGTATCCCCTCTTGAAGCACATGTTTGATTCGAAGTTATTTCCTTCAAAATACTCGTTTTTATTCTGGAGTTTGCTGGATTTTGGTAAAAAAATCATTTATTTCAATAAATACGTTGAACGAAACATCCCTACTTCTTTGGCACGTCAAATTGGATTTTGAATGTCTATATTGATGAGGTCAATTATAGATTATTAAGGGAAGCATTGTTCTTAAGTCTAATCTTTTCTACCAGCATCATGCTACAATTTTTCTGATCTTATGCTTGAAGGTTCCAAGTCATTTTACTCTTTATGTTGATATCATGGGAAATTATGTGCCATGACAAATCTTTTTAAAAGGCAATAACACTTGGAGGAAGTGGTGTCAAGGAAAAATTAAAAAAAAAATGCTGAAACACTTACCTCGGAATAGAAGAGCAAATCAAAACTAAGAAAGTGCCTATTAGTTCAACTGATGGCGGAGGTGTTTTACTCCTTTGTTTTACTTAGCTTGAATGACTCCTAGCAGCCACTGTCTTTTAAATTTAATCATAGGACTTTTGTTCGCTAGGCTTTGCCAAATCCACTAGGAAGGTACCAATGGGGGCAGTGCATCTTCTATTATGAGGCACAACTGCACAAGCGCGTTGAATGAAAGGTGTGGGCCTCACCTAAGGGGCAGCACCTTAACCAGAAGAAGGGACTGGACCCTTTTCTTGTCCTGCCATAGTACGTTAGGCTAGCTTCACTGGATGTATTTATAATTACACGTATGGTTTTTTTTTTTTTTATCTTTGTTGTATGGTATGTGTTGTGGTCCTTTTTTCTTTTTCAGGTCACTTTTTGTATATTTATTTATTTAAAGTTTTGACTTTATTTTCTCTTTAAATTGCTAGTTTCCTACGATTATTTCATTTTCAGGATTTGTTGATGAAGTCTTACGATTTTATTAATATGATTCTTGCCACCAATGAGTAATAACTTTGTTTATCTTGGTGATATGTGTGCACATCTTGTTTGGGGTCTTATTGCGGTTTTATTTGCCCTTCCTTTTTCCTAACAACTGCTTATATGACCCTTAGGCGCTCAAGTTGAGTGATGATCTCCATCTCAATGAAGTAGATTGTGTTCGTTTGCTTGTATCAGCTAATCAAGAGGTAAACTTCAGCTTTTAATTTGCTTTATATACATTAACAGACTTTGTGGCACACACAATGAATAGCCATATGATTTGGGTACATAATTTTTTTAATTTTATTGTTACCTGCTTCATTATCGTTTCCTTTTGATTTTAAATTGTAGTTTTAGTAAAGAAAATAATTTTCATATAATTTTATGAAAATTAAGGACTGAGTGGAAATGTTGAAGGTGGTTTAGTTTACAGATGGGTTAGTTTTAGTTGTGGTTATTTAATGCATTTAATTTTCCAGTTTTTATGTTGGACTGAGAGACCATGATTCCATGAATGATATTGTCAATACATGTGCATCATTTATATTTGATTATTTGCTTTGGTTTTATCTGTAGTGGGGATTAATGGGAAGGGAACCACTGGAAATTTTACGGCTTGCGGCAGGACTCTGGTATACAGAGAGAAGAGATTTGATAACATCCCTCCATTTGCTCTTAAGGGTATTTCTTTTTATTTAAGGAATCATTGAAGTTCATTTGGCCATTATTTAATTATTTAGTTTGTGGTTAATACCTCTGTATTGTTTTCTTATAGGCTGTGGTGCTAGATCAGGGACTGCAAGATGATATATTGGTAGACATTCAGAAGTATCTAGAAGATCTTATCATTTCAGGACTTAGGCAGCGGTTAATTTCTCTTATCAAGGTTTGATTTGTAATGAGTTATTAATTAATGTTTTGTTCTGTAACTTCAAGATTATATTCCAATTTAGGGTAAAGGCTCTTAGAGAGTGGGTATTGTTTATTGCCAAGCTATTGTCAGAGTTGACTAGATGTTCTTCATATTCACTGTAACAGATTTTACCTGAGTATTGGCTTACATCGATTCAACTACTTAAAATTTGACGTAATTGGTTGTAATAATTAATATTTATATATTAGTAGTGATTTGGTTTTAAAAATTCTGTGTTTAAAAACTGGCAGTTTATATTGATTATTGTGGCTCTATATTGGCTGGTGAATAACCTAAACATGCTTTTTAATATTGTAACTACTTTAATTAACCTCAATGGTCCTGCTTGTATTATATATGAGTTCATATTTCATAGTTAAAGACATTTTCTGATGCACAAGTATGTGTCAGGTACACTGTTGTTGATTACTATGCTTAATTGTCTCTTGAAGAAACATGATCAATAAACTATCTAATCTTATAAGCATATGATTGGCAAGTTAACCAATGTGGTGGTTTATTTTCTTAATCTTGACTAGAGTATCTAATATATTATGTGAACGTGTAACTTTTGGATTAACCTGGAATGTAAACATAGTTTTTTATTAGAATTTGCTTTTTGAATGTAGGAACTCAATAGAGAAGAACCTTCTGGTTTGGGTGGTCTTCAGTGTGAGCGCTTTATTATTGATTCAAGAGGTTCTCTTGTGGAGAGGCAGGCAGTGGTCTCTAGAGAAAGACTTATTCTTGGGCATTGTCTTGTCCTTTCGATTCTAGTTGTTCGGACAAGTATGTTTAGTGTTATTTCTTGTCTGCTGAGGCTCTACTTGGTTTATTGTATTTTGTGACAGATTATACTTCTTGAATACTTGATTAATATTTCAAATGGAAGTTCATCCACGATCTCCATTTTCAGGTCCAAAGGATATTAAAGATATTTTTTCTGTTTTGAAAGATAATGCTTCTGAAGTTAGTGAGAGCAATACCATTGTCAAACATCAGGTGCATTTCTATACTCGCCGAGCTCAATTATATATATATTTTTTGTTTTTTGAGCATTAGAATTATGTTTTCAAAATCATAATTTCTTAAGCATTAAAACTATCCAACCAATGTCCCATGGTAAGAAATTGTTATTCAGGGTATAAATTTCATTCATCTTCTTTGGTGATAAATGTATTCAATGATTGTTATCTTCATCTCTAAATCATTTGGTGAAACTAATGATCTGAAAATGAAGAAATTTGTCGGCTTTTACCATAATTGAAAAAAATTTGAATCAGAGTTGGGAAAAGGATAGAGGGAAGAGTGGATATATGTAACTGAAAAAATCTAATCCAGTGCTATTGAAATTTTTGTAAAGATCACAGAATCATATGATACTATGATTTTCTTGCCTAATCATGTTCAAAATTTGTTGTGGGACTGTTTTTCTTTAGATTCTTATTAATGTGATCTTCCTGATCCAAGGTCATACAATCTTAGCGGACTTGATCTTCCTCTGGACCTGCTTTTTAAGTAAAACCCATTGAACCTGACCCTGTTTTCCATCTCAGCTTTAACTCTTGCTTGCTTTGTCTCTATCATAATATAACACGGATATTCTTATTCTCGTCTTTGCCTAACACTCTTGAAGCTTTTGCTTATTCTGACATGAGTAGTACTGCTGGGTTCTTCTTGTTGTCTTCCGCTGTCACACTTTATCTTTGTTGTGGATTATGGGCATGTTATTTGTCTGATTTTGCCTCTCATTCTTTGTGATAAGAAACTCCTTTTTATGCTTTGATTTATTGTTGTTCTAACTTGAATTCATCCATTTTTCGCTTGCCTATAGGCTAGTTATGAAATACCGGCATCATTTGTAAAATACAAGCTTACTTTCCTAGAATTACATACACTAATTTGACTTATTTGTATTTATTACATTATATTATATGATATATATCTTCATATTTGTATATAGGGATATATGAGGTTTAGTGTAGATATTTTTGTGAACTATTTTGCCCCCAAACCCTTCTCTATAAATTTTTATTTTATTCCTGTGAATAAACTAGTCAAGCAACCAATACCCTAACTGCATTGTCAGAACCAACCGCGTTTATTAATCTTTTTCAATCCAAAATACGGAGGGGGTGCAAGGTGCCTCATTTCTCCTAGTATATATATTAAAATACTTGGATTGTGTATTTTAATATTATTTATTCATGGTTATGAAAGTAATATGTAGTTATCAAGAATCCCTGATGTGCAGTGTCTTATCTCATAATATCAGGGTATGTCACGGTTGGAAAATTCAGTAGTTATATATATTAATGAGTACAAGGAAACTTATCCATATAAATCCCTGGATTATTTTTTGGTTTTACTTTAGTTCAGTTTATCTTTTGTTATTTATATCACCTTTTTCACATGCATATCTGTATATGACTTTCCTAATTCAGTCTTATTATGATCCTTAAAATTATGATCTTTCATCCTATCCTGTGTAAGATCTTGATTTTGACAACATTGATTTCAAAGTATACTAATTGAGCCAGCAGATTCCTTAACTAGGTACATACTTTTTTTCCATCTACATTTAAAAGAAAAAAATGTCCTTGGCTGTGTCTAATTTACCATTCAAATATTTTGTATTTTGTTCAGAATCAGCAGTTAGATTGGTGATGTAAAAAATGAATAGTTTCTTTTTTTGCGCATTTTTATTTTATTATTTTTATGAGAAAATGATAAGTTTGATTTTTGAAAAGGTTAAACTTGAATATTTTGAGAGATACATGCTTCCGCATGAGTATCAAGATGCACTTGTTATTTATTCTGTCTGACTTAGCTCACTTTGCTCATAAACTTTTCCTCATGTGTTACTCTTATAATTTTCACTTTGTATTGCAGATTACCTTTTGTCTTCTCTTTGCCCTTGTGATTGCGTTTGTTTCTGATGGTTTGAGTACAGTGCCTGATAAAGCATCTGTCCTTTCTTCAAATACTTCCTTCAAACACGAATTTCATGAGCTTGTAAGAGAAAATATAATTGCTTTTTTCTCTGTACTAATTGTTTACAATATTTAGTATGAAATTGGAATAATGTTGAAGTTTTTTAATGTTTAAGGTAATGGCTGCTGGAAATGATCCAATTGTTGAGGGATTTGTTGGTGGCGTAAGGCTTGCTTGGGCGGTATATTTAATATTAATACAAGATGGTGCTGTAACAAGAGAGACTATTTCAAGTGGGTCATCAAACGAACTGGGTTATCTTAGTCAATGCTTGGAAGTCATTTTCTCAAATAATGTTTTTCAGTTTTTACTTGATAAAGTTCTTCGTACTGCTGCTTACCAGGTATAATTCTATGGTATTTTTTATTTTTGTTTTTACTTTTTGATAAAAAATATATTCATTGAGAGGACAAGGGGTTCTTCACGAGGTAAAAAGGGAAAATAAAGCAATACGTGAAAAGTGAAAACAAGAATGGAGCAAAGCCTTTTCTCAATCTTTCTGTATATCTGTTAATGGAATACCTGTAAAAGTAAATTTGCTTTAATTTCCAAAAGACTAGCACTTCGATTATGTAAGTGGAAAGAATTTTTCTCAAGTGTATATTACAGTGTTATCAAATTTCGGCCATGGTGGAAACTGGTAGCGGTTTTTTGACCTGCTGCTACAACAAGGCGGTGGTGAAACGGATTTCCTGTGGTGGTCCATGGCGGCCGCTTTTGGCATAGCGACTGGCGGTGGCGGAACGACAATGGCAAAACGACAATGGTGTAAGAAGCGGATTGGAGAAGAAAGATGACATCTGCGTGAAAAAAAGTAACAGCAAAGTGGGAGAAGGGAGGGGCAGCAGTGGTACACATGATAGGAAACCCTAATTGCACAAACCTTATTTGTTTTCTGTGTTTAGAACAGTTAAAAATTGGTCCAGGCCCAATAAAAATTCAAAACCCACTCTAATACACAACTTTAAAACACTTTTTCTTTTATTCTTTTCCAGTTGCCCTAACTTACTGCTCCCAACTGCCACCACTGCAGACACTGCTCGCCGGTCACTGCCGCCACCGCTCGCCGCTGCCATCATCCTCCGCCAGCCAAGCCTGTTTTTTTTTTTTATTTTCAATTTTGTTTTTAAAATTTTTCTTCTTTTCCAGTTTTACTATATTATTTTTAATAAAAATACCAATTTTAACTATAATATCATTACTTTTGCATTAGAATTACATGTGGTGCTATTATATTTCTTTTGAAGGCAATGTTTCTGCCATAACCTGTTATGGTTTCCGTTATAATTTTATAAAGGATTTTTGAGTCTCCGATATTTTGATATCTTCCGTTATTCGATATCGATAACATTGGTATATTTCTCAAGCACTTAGTAATATCTTTTTTGAGTTTTCAAATTTCAATGTTATTATAATTTTTTTTCTTTCTACTAATTTTTTGTTGGAGGGAGCAGAAAATAATGAGAACTGCAAAATGTTACTGATTCTTTTGTCAAGGATATGTTGCAAAAGACAACATTAATTCTTATTCTTTTACTTGATTGTTAATTCTATTTAACTTATGAAACATATCAAAGAGAAAAACACAAGGAAATTCGAAAACCTATTCTTAGAGTTCATTTGAGATGCTCCAAAATATTTTTAAAACAGTGTTCATATTATGGGTTATTTGAGGGATTTGTTGAAAATAACAGACTTAAGATTAAAAAGAGAGAAAAATGTATTTTGGAGGGCTTGAAATATTCATCTTATGATAAGACCTTTACGGTGTACCTTAGGAAGAAGGTTCAAAATCAGAAGTTTCATGACAGTTAATGGTGGATGGGCAGTTTAGGGGTGGTTATAGGTAGTGATTAAGTTTAGTAAGGGTTATCTTTTAAGGAGGAAATAGTTCCTCCTAGTGGGTGTGTTGTATTTTCTTTTTTGGATTAGGACTTGTCGTGTGTAGAAGGGATTTACTTCCCTTGGAAGTTGTTGAATGTTTTCTATATTATGTTTTCTTTAATTAAAGTATTATCTTACGTTGTGTAGCAAGATTTGAGTGCTTATTTCTTTACTGATTCTGAATATCCGGTTTCTTGTTCTCAAGAAACCTAACAATTTGGTTCGACTTGTCGGATCAAAAACACCAACAGAGTCATGGAGAGTAGAGTGAGCATAGTATAGAGGGCAATTGAGGAAATGAAGGAAGAATCTGGAGCCAACTTTCAAAGGCTAAGTGATAGATAGAGGATGTTATGTGCAAACTTAAGAATATTGAAAAAGGGGTCTGAAGGAAGTGGAGGTTCTGTAAACGGGGACAAAGTGGGAAAAAGAGGAGATTGATGACGAATGGGAGGAAGACTAAAGAGAATACCAGTGGAGGTAGGTGAAAAAAAGTGGAACTTCCTTCGTTTGAAAAAGGGGATCCTTCTTTAACCAAGAGAGTGGTGACTCCAATAGTTTTATTAAAAGAAAAGGAGATTGAAGTGGTGCCATTAGTTTGAGAGATGGGTAATGCCGAATTGGAGAAGGGATGTGGGGAACAAAACCAGTTAACAACCAAGCAAAACAGAGTTGCAGGAAATTCTAGGTACTTTTGAAGGCATTTGAACCATCAAATTCCAATTAAAGCCATAATAGATCCAATCAATGTGAGACCTTATAGATACCCACACCTATTAAAGGCAGAAATTGAGAAACAAGTCGCTGAGATGTTGCAAACATGAATTATTAGACCTAGTAAAAGTCCTTATTCCAGTCTAGCGATTTTGGTTAAGAAGAAAGATGGAAGTTGACATTTTTGCATTGATTATCGGGCTTTAAATAAGGCTACAATTTCAGATAAATTTCCTATCCCAGTGATAGAGGAGTTGTTAGATGAATTGTATGGTGCTAGTTACTTCTCTAAAATTGATTTGAGGGTGGGGTATCATCAAATAAAGACAAAGGAGAACGATATCCCTAAAACGGCGTTCAGGACACATCATGGGCACTATGAGTTTTGGTGATGCCATTTGGGCTATCAAATGCCCCTGTGACATTCCAAAGCATCATGAATACTGTTCTGAAGGAGTTTTTAAGGAAGAATGCGCTTGTTTTCTTTGATGATATATTGGTTTACAACAAGACTTGGGAGGAGCACACAGAACATCTCCACCAGGTTCTTAGTATTTTAGGACAACAATTGTTTACTAACGAAAAAAAAATGTGAATTTGGGAAGAAGCAAATCAGGTATTTGGGTCATGTTATCTCAAGTCAGGGGGTATAGATGGACCCAGAGAAGGTTTTGGTTGTTCAAGATATGCCTGATCCACGGTTTAATAAGGCCCTAAGGGGTTTCTTAGGCCTTACAGGGTATTATAGATCTTTCATTAAAGATTATGGCAAGATTACAAGGCCTTTGACATATTTATCAAAAATAGGGCAGTTTGTATGGTCTGTTCAAAGCACCGAAGCTATGAACATCTTGAAGATAGCATTAACAACAACTCCAATACTTGCTTTACCAGATTTCTCTCAAACATTTCATGTGGAATGTGATGCTGTAGGTAGGGGTATTGGGCTGTTTTGTCTCAAAATCGTCGGCCTATTGCTTATTTTAGCAAGGCTTTTAAGTGATTCTTCTTTTTCTAAGTTTATTTATGAGAAGGAACTAATGGCCTTGGTGCTAGCAATTCAACATTGGAGACCTTATTTACTTCGACAGCGATTTGTGGTTCCCGTGGCTTTTCGCCTCCAGTTGCCAGTGACGACCCAAATTCATCTTGTCTTCCATGTCTCTCAACTTAAACATGCCATAGGTACCCATCAAGTTGAACAAGACCTTCTGGCATAACTCTTTTCAAGGTCTTGGATTCCAGGGTGCTGTGGGATATCCATCCCTCAACTTATTCAATGGAATTTGGGAGGACTTGAAGGCGCTACATGGGAAGATGTAAAGACCATTCGTGATCAATCATGTAGTATTTGTGAAGTTTTTTCTTGATCTCACTCAAAGACTCAACCTCCAAGAACATCTTCAATTGTTGAACTGCAAATTGAGCTTTCTTGTTGAAGGACACCATGTCATGATCTGATTGTTTGAGAGAGGCAAGCCTATTCGTAGAGTCATAAAGGTGCTAAATATCGTTTTTAAAAATATTCTGTGCTTTCTTCCAAAAGGAGTTGCAAGTTTGAAAGGATCTAAGTGTGGGTACCTAGTAATTTTGGTTCCACAAATTGCCACAAGGCACATAGCTGAAAGTCAATTTGCTTCAACTATTTAGCTTTCTTAGAAAGCACATTACTTCTATCTTGTTCTAGGTGGTCATGATAACCTTGGCCAAACAACCACATTTCAACTAATGCAGACCAAATGAGGTAATTTTCTCCATTTTTGTTTCTCATAAGTAATAGAAGGATTTCCAAAGAATGATAAATAACTCCAATAGGCACTTTTGAGGAAACCAAAAGAGACAACGAAACCAATGAACAAGAACAATAAAGGGAAAACCCTAGGTTTAATTAGGGAACCCTTGATAATAACCACATTGGGAAAGAACAACCAAGGATTGGAACCAACGTGAAGGAGGTCCAAAGAGCACTGGCGAGGTGGTTCGATGTCGCCCAATGAAGGGGAAGGCATCACATGAGCTTCACACGCAAAGTAGTAGCGAAGAGAAACGTGGTGCATGACGGTGCATGCAGCGAAATCAGGGTTTGAGATTGGTGGGGTTGGTTGTTTCTCAAGGAGACAGTTCAAATCTGGTGGTTGTCGAAGAAAACTAAGTAGGTGGTCGGCGACAAACAATGAACTGAGGTGAAAATAAATGTAGGAGAAGATTGAGACCAGCAGAGCGGGATCGACCCACTCTCTTACCAACTTAAGATTAAAGAGAGATATATTTTTGGAGGGTTTGAAAGATCCCTCTTATGATCTACTATTTATATTGGTCGGAATCTGATATAATCGGAAGATGAAAATAAAAAGACTACACTAGTCTACTAGGGACAACTCATAGGTACAACAAGAAGTAGTTCCCAACCCAACTGTTTCCTACCCCAGATTTTAATACTTATTCTAACAAATAGTTATGTGCCAATATTAGTATATAAGGAAACAGGTTAGTTTATACAATTAAGATATTGATTATATTTATAATTATTCATATTATGATCTTTGTGAGGGTGTAGATCACTCTTTGGAAACTTGTCCTGTACGAGATTGTTTCCTTGAATTCTTTTTTTGTATTGTCCTCTACACACCAAAATATTAAGATTCTCAAGGAGTATACAAGTTATTCTAGCTTTTTGAATTTGTGCAATATCACTTAATTGGAATTCTGTATTTACTGTAACTTTTCATGGATCATGACTATACTTCATTGGTATCCTATTGAAAAGTCTGCTTGTTATCTTACAGACGGAGGATGAAGATATGGTCTACATGTACAATGCTTATCTGCACAAACTGATTACCTGCTTTTTGTCTAACCCTCTAGCAAGAGACAAGGTTAATTAATTTTTCTGCACGTACATATGGAACAAGCTTATTTGGTTGATTGAGTGCACAATTTTTGCTAGGATTTGGTTTTAGTTCTCAAACTACTTGATCGATGTTAACTACTCTTTTCAGACCTCTGATCTCTTCTTTTATATAGCAGTTGAATCATGGAATTATTGTCTGAGAAGTCATGATTGTAGGTTTTTGTTATTTCTAACTTCATTATTTATATTTGCCCTGTTTTTTGTACTTGTGTATATACTTGCTATATTTTTGTTTCATTTAAAATAAGTGGAATTTGACAGTTGAAAGGTGTTTCTTTTTCTCATTTTTCTTTGGATTATTCCTCATATTTTTACATGGTTTCGAAATGATAACAATGTAAGGTCATCCCATAGATCACTTTCCAATTCTTTTCAGGTTTTGAATGTGATGGTTAGGAAATCAGGATGGTAACTGTATATGTACCTGAATATTACTGGACAGCACCGGCAGCTTTTAGCTCTTTCATATTTTTTTCTCTCTTTCCAATTATAGTTTAATTTACTACTAACTGTTTGATTTTTGTTCAATAATTTAAATTGATTTCCTTTTTCAACTGCAATGTTAATCATTTTCTACAAAATTATTATTAAATATTCACTTCTATTCTTAAATGTCTGGTTCTTTCTGAGCATTGAATTTGTTTTAAATTTTGGCAATTGTAAGTACATGTGGCAGAAGATATTTTGTTTGGATAATTATTTCAAATTATATTTTTATCCACACTGGTGTATCTTTTTTATTCAAAATATTTAGTTCTGCACTTATCTTTTTGAATATTATGCATTTTGCAGATAAAAGAAACGAAGGAGCGATCTATGAGTGTGCTTAGTACATACCGAGTTGTTGGATCTCATGATTTTGCACAAGACACTAATTCAAGTTCTCTTCATGGCCCTTTGCCATTTAATTCAATCTTGGACTTTGTGAGCGATATTTATCAGGTCAGTTTGACCAAATAGTAACAAAACATGAAAATTTTCTTTTCTTGTAAGCAATCAGTGCAAGTTTGAAATAGATCTGGTGATTCAAATTATTGATGGCAGTGTAGATGTTCCTTTTCCCTGATGACACTACTATACATTTGTTTAGGAAAAAAGTCTGTTCAAGCTGTGGTTGTATGTTTATATAGGGTTTGGATGCATTATTGTTTTAGGCTTATCAGATTAAAGTAATGTGCTTGGCTGATTTTTAAGGCTTTTCCTTTCAAACATGACCTTTAATGTTGTCAAGTTATCAGAAAGAACCAGAACTCTTGTCTGGCAATGATGTATTGTGGACATTTGCAAATTTTGCTGGAGAGGACCATACAAATTTCCACACGCTTGTGGCATTCTTGAATATGCTGAGCACCTTGGTGAGGATGACGTTTTTTACTCTCTATGATGTCTTAAGTTTTCTTTTCAACCATTTTTATACGACATAATTTTGGGAAACTGCTTTCTAGGCTTGCAGTCAAGAAGGTGCTTCAAAGGTTTATGAGTTGCTGCAAGGTAAAGCATTTCGCTCAATTGGATGGAGCACTTTATTTGAATGCTTAACAATTTATGACGAGAAATTCAAACAATCTCTTCAAACTGCTGGAGCTATGTGGCCTGAAATTCAGGAGGGGGATGCTAAAGCTCTTGTGGCATACTTAAATGTTCTGAAGAAGGTTCAAGTTTATCTATTTTCTTGTGTCAGCTTATATTGAATCCCTTGGACGCCCAAACTTGTCCTAAGCCAAAATAGAAGTTAATAAATTTTGTTTTGTGCAAATATTATGTATGATAATGGATAGTTTGTTATTCTGTTAGTGTTAAGTTAGTTAATAGACGGCTGTAAATGTATCTTTCTATTGAATTTGTTACGTCTAACTAACTCTAGCACAGTATATAAGTGTGCTCCTCTGTAAACTCTAGTCTAGTAAGAAGGGAAAAATATTCAATAAAAGGTCCTTGGTTCAACTTATTTTATGTGGCGTGTCTAACATTTCATTGTTGCATGTGACTTTCCCTTTGTAGTTTTTATTCAATTGAGAGGAACAACAATATTTACTATGCATTTGTTGTATATACAGGTTGTAGAAAACGGGAATCCAACAGAAAGGAGGACCTGGTTTCCTGATATTGAACCACTATTTAAGCTTCTTAGTTACGAAAATGTGCCTCCTTATCTTAAGGTAAATAGCTGTATCATGATGTTCTTACAAGAAAGTAAAAAGATATTTAGGTTCTTGATTTTGTTTAAAGATTGTACTTCTAATGGAAATGTTTGAACGGTTTATTTTCTAACGAGACAATACTTTTTGATGTAGGGTGCTCTGAGGAATGCAATAACCGCTTTTATTCAGGTTTCTCCAATACTGAAAGACAGCATCTGGACCTACCTTGAGCAATATGATCTGCCAGTAGTTGTTGGGCCTGATATCCAGAATAGTCCACAATCTATGGGTAGTCAGGTTGGTATATCTGATTGATGAAGAAGTAATCTTTAATCACCATCTTAGAATTTTTATCCTTCAAAACTACGAGAACCAACTGTTCTAGAAACTATGGGTTTGTTTGAAATGTTAGTTAGGATAAAAATGTTCTTGTTCTATTCTGTATTCTTACAATTTTAAGATATTTGGATGTTACATTTTTTTTGCTGGCATCCTTATAGATATTTAAGACTGTTGATATCTGTTAGTTCTTATGTTAGTAAGTTAGTTGTAGATATTTGATACTCTGTTGGTGTTAGATATAGAAATATTAAGGCAGATCGTCTGTAATAATAATTAGGGAAATTGAGTGATGGATAATTTTTCATTTCTGAGAAAATTGGGGTCCTTGGGCACTGGTGGGTGTAGTTCCATTATGTTCCTGCCAGGTCCTCAAGCATCATAGTAATTAAGGTAAATGGGGTTGGATGCATGGTGATGCTTTGGCAATTAGCAAATATTACATTGGAAAGACTCAACAAACTCTATGGTAAGTAGGTAACATGGATTTCATAAGGTTGAACGAGGGATGTCCAAATCTTATATGATGAAGCCATATTAGGGAATTTGTCCATGTTTCTAATGTTGCTGGTTGACTTATGACCTTTTGTTTTGTTTTGGACCGTAGACTCCAACTTATATAACCTACTATGCTCCTTAGCAAATACATTAATCTTCCTCCTGCCGAGGTCTTGATTGAAATAGACATAAGAAAGAGGAAAAGTTATTGAACACTTCAAATCTTTTGCAGGTTTTTCTACAAAGATAAGGCTGTTGGCAGTTTTTGGACATAGACAAATCCTTTAATTTAATAGATATATTTCCATATTTGCACATGGATACACTATGTCCATTTGCAACTGCAATGATTTCTCTAGTCATTTTGACGTACAAATCAAAGAGTATAGGAAATGAGGTCATGTGATTAGTTGTCCTTGAATCAATAATCCGAGTACCCTAAGGCATACGACCAACCTTATTGAATTTACTCTTATCTTTCATGTACCAGGTATATGATCTAGATGACTTATTCATCGATTTCATCATTGTTCTTAGACGATCAAGTTCCTTCTTATAGTCTTTTGTTTCAAGCATCGATAAATAACACAAAACAAAGACATGTTTGGCAAAAGAATCAAGAAACACAAATCGGAGCCAAATGGGATGTTACAATCCTTCAAAATGGGCTCGTGAGGTCTGGTAGAGCTAGGCAGGTAGGCTACATGCGTTGATACTAGAGGTGGCATGTTGACCTTGTTTTTGTGATTAGGTCTGGACTAAAGACTATTATGCATGAGAGGTATTTTGCATAACCCTTTTTTCGGCACTTTGTAGTTAGTTTCCCTAAATGAGCCAGCCGTTGATTTCACTGAGTGGATTCCCTATTCATGGGTAAGGCTATCATTTGAAGGACACGAAACGATGAAGTTATATCTCTTTAAAAAATCTATGTTGTTATTCCTAGGGTAACCCTAGTGTACCCAGGTCTATAGTTCGTTCTTCCTAGCTGCACATTTGAGAGTTCTTCTAAATTCTTTATGGCAAAGATACCAAGTTTCTATCAAAAGAGCTCGAGAAAGAGAACAGTTTGTTTCATAGGAAATAAACTTTTCCAAAGAAGTGTCAAAGTTTAAAATGATAAGGGTTTATATGCTAAGTACCTCTAAAAAGTATTGTAAAACAAGGAATGGTTTTTCTTATATTTATTAACTGGAATGACCTAGTGGGTCTTGAGGTTTATTGGTATATTGAAAAGCCAGAATTTTTTTGGACTCTTGTTCTTTTACTGTTTTGCTTTGCCTTTTTGTTTGAACTGTAGTTCTGTAAACTAACCACAAAATATATTAAAAAATTAATTGATATACTAGGGCTCATCCTTTTCTTTTAAATTATCTGACTTGTTATCGCTATCATTTTATTCATATGTTTCTTCCATTTCCCCTTACATTTCTTCTGTTTTTTGTCATCACAATCATTTACTTTCTCTTTCTCTGATGAACAAATGAACTTGTAATATATGACAGGTTTATGACATGCGATTTGAATTGAATGAAATTGAAGCAAGAAGAGAACAATATCCTTCAACAATATCTTTCCTTAATTTGATAAATGCTCTTATTGCAGAAGAAAGTGATTTGTCCGACAGAGGGCGAAGGTACTGTACACTGTATATTTCAAATCTGAGTGAATTTTATATTCATGTTGTTTTCTTGCTTGGGCTCTTAATGTGTAAAAACTTTTCGTTTTTCAGATTTATTGGAATCTTTAGGTTCATCTATGATCATGTTTTTGGGCCATTTCCTCAAAGAGCCTATGCGGATCCTTGCGAAAAGTGGCAGTTGGTTGGTGCCTGCCTTAAACATTTTCACATGTGAGTGATTCTGTTTTCGTGTTTCTAGAAATAATTAGAATATATCTCCGTTGTTTATTTGATATAGGTTGTATTGATTGTTGGATAGATTGGTTTTTGTTATTCACAGTTATTTGAGTTGTATTGAGGCACCAACATAACTTTTCTGTCTTTAATTTGATTGAAACTGATCTCTATAATGCAAAACTATGAACAAGCTATGGTATATACCGTTGATTATAGACTTAGAGTGTTATTCGATGAACACAAATTGACAGGGTTTTGAGCATGTATGGCATCAAGGATGAGGACTATGAGGGTGTAGTTGATCAGTCGCGACTTACAGCAACTAAGGAATCATCACCACTTCAGACGCAGCTCCCAGTCCTAGAGTTGCTCAAAGTATGTGCTCGTCGTTGTCTTGATATGGTGTATTAAACATATGGGCAATGGCTTTAGTTTTTTTATTCCAATGTATGTATTAGAATATTGTATATTGCATTGCATGATCTGTCCAATAGAAATGGGAAAAATGAGAGAAAATAGATTGATGAAATTATTTTAAATTCATGTTATTGTTAAGAAGTGGACTTTAAGCCTAACTCAACCCCACAAAACCGGCTTGTAAGGTGAGATTTGCACCCACTTATATACTATGTGAGACTTCCAACACACTTCTTCACGTCGAGGTATATTCATCTCGAACGTGAGACTAAACATCAATGGGTGGTTCGATAGCAGGTGGAACAATATGCCCAACAAACATAACTAGGATAGGTTCGAATCTGGCTCTGATACCATGTTAAGAAGTGAGTTATAAGTGATATGGAAAATACCCATTATATTGTGTGAGATATCTAACCAACTATCTAACTAACTGAAAGGCATTTTTCTCAGTGCTGTTATACTAACAAATTTAGAGCAGTTAGAGCTATCTAATACAACACTTAACATACATATTGGCTATCTAAGATTACTAAAAGGGCAAGAAATAAGGAATACAAAATTAAAACTGAAAATTGACTGATTAATATCTCAACACTGATGATTATCATCCTGGATTTTGGATTTGTTAGCTGTATGATATGTTATAACGAGTCTCATAACTTTGAGATTGATATATCAGTACTTGTGTAGTTATGATTAACGAGCAACTATCAACCGAGCAAATTTACTGGCTGTTGGGAGTTTTATAGCTTTCATTATGAAATATTCAGCAAATGTAGCATTATGAAAATTATTGTGCTGTTGGGAATTTCATAGCTTTAATTTTACCAGTTGATATGTTTCAGGATTTCATGAGTGGAAAAACTGCCTTTCGGAACATAATGAGTATTCTTCTTCCAGGGGTGAATTCTATTATTGCTGAACGCAGCAGTCAATTATATGGGAAGCTTT
Organism: Vigna umbellata; assembly: GCF_029865625.1. Classification (NCBI taxonomy): domain Eukaryota; kingdom Viridiplantae; phylum Streptophyta; class Magnoliopsida; order Fabales; family Fabaceae; genus Vigna; species Vigna umbellata. The sequence goes on from NC_142166.1 coordinate 10,073,998, forward strand.
TAGAGAATGCAGTGCAGCTTTCCCTTGAAATTATAATCCTTGTCTTTGATAAGGATTTACTTCTTTCTGATTATTGGCTTCCTCTATACCAGGTAACTCAATTTTCTATACAGTACACATCAAATTGTTTTCACGGGTGTGTGCGTACACATCAATTTTAAAGCTCTAGGATCAAGTTTTTTCCTGTTTTTACTATGGATAAGAACAAATGAGACACACTGAAAGATCCATGGTGCCAGAGATTATTAGTTGTAAGAAAGTTGTGATAGAAAGTGGAAGGAACATCCGTAGGACTCGTAACACCTCAATTATAACACTGGCGATAGCTGGTTTACTCAGATACGTGCTATAGAAACAGCTTCTCAACAAGATGCTTCCCACACACACACTCTTTCGGGAGTTGTATGTATGTATTGATAGATAGATCTAAAGTTGCATGTTTCATCATCTTCTCTTGCTTGAGTTTCTAAAGAAATTACTGATTAGTGTGTGGAGGCATTGTCAAGGTGATCTGGTTCACTATCTATACATGATTTTGTATTTGTATATTGAATTATTAACATTCAGGGTGTCAATCGATTTCCAGGGTTTGGTTGGGATATTGGTCCTATTGGATGCTGTTATTTTGAAGTGATACTAACCGTTTACTGTGTTTAAAAGTAAATCAATATCTTTTGTACTGGTGTGTTATGTATGTAGCTCCTTAGTTTAAATATATCTTATTTTTTAGAATTGTGTAGCTACTTATTAATGTCTTTTATTGATAATCTATATGCAGCCATTGGACATTATACTCTCCCATGATCATAATCAAATAGTGGCCCTGTTGGAGTATGTCAGATATGATTTTCAGCCAAAAGTTCAGCAATCCTCCATCAAAATCATGAGTATTTTAAGGCATTTAGATACCTTTCCATTTTCTTATTTTGAATTTGTAATTTTT